>NC_041385.1:474685316-474721888 GCF_002162155.2 Triticum dicoccoides
AACAGGACCCCGTGGTGTTGCCTCTGGATGAACAGGACCCCGATCGATCGAGCCGGTTGGGGCTGGATGAACAGGACCCCGTGGAGGGCTGGATGAACAGGACGACCCCGTGGAGGGCTAGATGAACAGTGGATGGTGGAGGGGTGGATGAACAGTAGCCCGTGGAGGGGTGGTTGAAGAGGAGCCCGTGGAGAGGGGTGGTTAAACAGTAGCCGATGGAGTAGCGCGCGGTGGAGGCTGGATGAACAGGAGCCCGTGGATGAACAGGAGCAGGTGGAGGCTGGAGGAGTTCGACGGTGGATGAACAATAGCCCGTGGAGGCTGGAGGAGGTCGACGGTAGAGAAGAATAGTATCCCGTGGAGTCCCGTTTTGCGGTACGCCACACCCCTCCCGATGAACAGGACCCCCGTTTCGACTGTAGCGCTCCAACACAAGTCTGTTTCCTCTGTTTTGCGGTACGCCACACCCCTCCCGATCAACAGGACCCCGTTTCGAGCATAGGAGGTCCAACACAAGTCCGTTTCCTACATTTTTCGGTACGCCAGACCCCTCCCGATGAACAGGATCCCGTTTCGAACATGGCCGGCCGAACACAAGGTCGTTTCCTCCGTTCTGCGGTACGCCAGGCCTCGTTTCCATCGCCTGTTCTGTCCAAGCCCTCCCGATGAACATGATGACGCATTCCGTTCCGACCCAGCCAGTTGGCTCCCCATGAACACGACGACCACGTTCTTTATCCGTTCCAACCCAACCATGTACACGAGCCCTGGCCGTACGTATGCGCGAGTAGGCGTTCGAGACCTCGCCCGTATGTACGTGCGTGGCCGTATTTTCTTTCTTGCACATTGGCCGCTGTAGTATGTGTACATGCTACATGCGCGCCTCTACTACGACACCACGCACCTCTACATCGACCGGTATGTACGTACACTAGTATGTACATACACGTTGGCGACCAGAATGACGACGCTACGTACGCTTCGACCAGGTGGGTCCCGACTGTCAGGCACTTCCTTGTATGCGAATATGTAGCTAGTGGGTCCCAGCAGTCAGGGGGGCAAATTGTTTTTTTGCCCGGACGCACTTCCTTGCATGCGAAGATGTAGCTGGTGGGTCCCATTAGTCAGGGGGCGAATCATTTTTATTGCCCGTAATATGGACGCTCTTCCTTGCGTGCGAAGATGTAGCTGGTAGGTCCCAGCAGTCAGAGGGGAGACGTTTTTTTCACGAAATATGGTGGCCCGTCCGGTGGGTCCATGCTGTCAGGTGGAGGAATCATTATTTTCCGCGTAATAAGGAGGCACTTCCTTGCTGCGGCCATGGACCCAGCTGTCAGCCTCTCCACGTACAGTCCATGTCCGATGGAACTCGTTCCTTGACCACGCCACACCGAGAGAACCAGGGCGGTGGACGAGGCGAGGCCTAGGAAGGGGACAACGCGGAGCCGGGGAAGACGCAACAGTGGAAGCCTGCGGGGAGAGGAGTACGAGGGTTCACTGGTTCGGCTGCGGTGTGAGGCTGCCGTTTCCGCAGGACCTGGCCAGCGGTGGGAATAGTAGGGGGCGGTGAGGCCTCCACAGCAACATAGCCGGCCACGGGAGGCAGGAGCATGCGGCACACCGGCGCTGCTTTGGGCGGCTGGAGCATGAAGACCAGAGGTTGAAGAAGCACTACGGCCGTTGGATGGACATCGTATGGTCACTGGAGCTAGAATCTCATATTGACTAAGTTGACAAAGCCCTCCGTCCCCGTCAACTTAGTAGGCCCACAAGTTAGGCTCCCACCAAGGTGGGTCCCTGCTAGCAGGGGGAGTATTCATTTTTTGTGCGTAATAAGGAGGCACTTCCGGTGGGTCCGAACTGACAGCAGGGGGAATGTTTTTTCGTGAAATTCGGTGGCCCGTCCGGTGGGTCACAGCAGTCAGATGGGAAACATTTTTTCCGCAAAATAAGGTGGCCAGTCCAGTGGGTCCCTGCTGTTAGGTGGAGGAATAATTATTTTGCACGTAATAAGGAGGCACTTCCTTGCAGCCGCCATGGACCTAGCTGTCAGCCTCTCCACGTACATCACTCTTCCGATGGAAGTCGGTCGTTGACCACGTTGACCACGCCGCACCGAGAGCACCAGGGCGGTGGATGACGGCGAGGCCTAGGAAGGGGACGACGTGGAGCCGGGGAAGACGCAACAGTGGAAGCCCGCGCGGAGAGGAGTACGAGGGTTCACTGGTTCGGCTGCGGTGTAAGGCTGCCGTCACCGCAGAATAACAAGGGGTGTGGGTGAGTAGAGGGATGGCCTGGCCAGTGGTGGGAGTAGTACGGGGCGGTGAGGCCTCCGCGGCATCACAGCTGGCCATGGGAGGCAGGAGCACGCGGCACGACCGGCGCTGCTTTGGGCGGCTGGAGCAAGAAGACCAGAGGTTGAAGAAGCACTACGGCCGTTGGATGGACATCGTACAGTCACTGCAGTTAGAATCGTTTATATTGACTAAGTTGACAAAGCCCTTGGTAAGCGTCAACTTAGTAGGCCCACAGGTCAGCCTCCGAAACGGTGCGCCCCAGATGTCAGGGGGAGGAATCATTTTTTGGGCTGCTAAAGTAAGAATATCCGAGATTGAAGAAGAAGCACGACATCCCTTGGATGGACATCCAACGGCCATAGCTGCTTGAACCGTGTGTTGTTGACAAAACCTTGCATACGCGTCAACTTATTTTTTTAGGGGACGTGTCAACTGAGAAATCCCACAAGTGTGTGGTAGAGAACATATAGCCCATTTGCGATTTGTAAGAATGTACAACCCATTTTTTTAATTCTAATGGAATTTACTACAGCCCATTTACAGTTTGTTAAAAGTACAACCCAGCTTCTACGTAGGATAACGATTAATAATTTCAAACAACCGCTGAAAACAGAATTCAAAAAAAATTCCCGCATTTTGATGGGATTCAAAATATTTTTATCTGAAATTTCTAGTCAGATTAAATATAATTTCAAAATAAGGTTGTATTACGTTAAAATCCAATGAAATATTGCGCGAGCAACAAGTAATGAAATTAAAATTTTCAAATTCCAAAAATAATATATTTTTTAAACTAATTACGCATTTGGTGCATTTTTTATAGTTACTGCCCAGTTATTATAATTACATCCCATTTATTATTTCTTAAAGTCCATTTTTCTTGTTAAGCCTAATGCATACCTCCTAGGAAAGTTTTCAGCCCAGCGGGGCGGAGAATAACAAGTTGACCCGGATATTGTGTACAACTGTCGACCCAGTTGCATTGCTGATGTTGAAAAAAAGGCCTGTGTAGTACAATACAACCTAACATGGCTACTCAGCCCACATTCAGCAACGCCGGAAAGGCCCAAACAAGGCTTCTGTACAACTTTTTGAAGTCACTGAGCTCAATTAATAACTTAAGAAAAAAGTTAGATTATAGTGGAACCTAATTAAAAGCTGTCACGAGCAAATAAATAATTCAATGGGTCCCACTTATGCATGTGTGTGTGTGTGTGAGAGAGAGAGAGAGAGAGACCCATCAGTCGATGCTCGTAAATACATCTTTCAGCCATATGCATTGCTGATGCTCAATAAGAACTTATATAGTTGACACAATCATATAGAACATCATAGTACACTGAACTTGCATACAAAAATTTCACGCAGGCGGCACAATCAGGATGGAAGTAGTGGACCGCTACGGGTAGGGCTATGTTGAAACCAATGAAGTCGTACATAATGGTTCATCATCTTTATCAATGACGGGGAAATATCTTGAGTGTTGTGCAAAGAAAACAGACAGACAACACAATAAGTTCTGCTAGCACATTAAGTTGACGTACAACCCTTTCTAGAAAAAGTTCAGGTACAAAATTAGAACAGGTCACAATCAAATGTACCGGCATATCAGTGCTTCACACCCATAGCTCGGATTTAACTAGTATCAGACAAGATTCAGTTGTTACCTCAAATTAGAGCACATCCAGGCAGCCAGCCCTACCTCTTCTCCCAAAGAAGCAGTGGCCTCCGCTGCGCGATGGAGTAGGCCCTGTGCCATCCATCGTTCCGAGCAACACGGCGAAAGTCTAACATTGACTCCTGTAATGGACGTCGTCGACGGACCCTAGCACCAGCGGCGGCGGCAAGACTTCGATTGATGGATTGACCACTTCTTCGACATGCACGAACACTCGATACAGGTACATCCCTAATGTGGTCCGCGGCGGCCTTGGTGGCGATGAATAGTACAACCCCAGTTCCTGCACCGGTATCTCAACACCAATCACCATTGCTATGGTGGACGACTTCTTCATCCATGCCATAACCGTCAGAGCCCAGCTATCTGGAGGAACAAACATACTTATGAGCTCACCTGCAAGGTCGTTGATAAGCTCATTCATGGACTCGTTGTTCCAAGCACGTCGAGGCATGCTGTGGAAGGTAAGCTTTGTTAAAAACTCAAGATCAGAGGGCACCGAGCCCCATCCGGGGTGCCACCGATCAAAGCTCACTAGCACGCCATCGCAAAACAAACACCGGGAAGATTCGAACACACGACTACAGTCGAAAGTTGTCCGGAACCTGACGAAGAAATCAGCCGATGGCGGACAGACTTCGACGAGCAAGTCACTTATTTGGATGCCGTGCACAATGCCAAGAGCTTTGACAAGGTTGTCCGGCGATACGGGAGGCCGGTCACCGTTGATGATTACCATCAGCACTTTGCCGGCAAACTGGTCGTCACGCACTGCCATGCCACTGTTGAGCGACAGCACGCAGTGACCAAAGGCAGGACGAACCTCAGGATCTCTGGCTCGAAGATCCGCGATGACTGGCGACATGATAGTGCGCTTGAGTACAGGGAGTACAGGAGGGGGATTTAGGGGAACTGGAGTAGGAATCGATATTCCATAGGTGGGGGAGGGGCGGGAGATTGGGGATGAAAAGGTAGCATGAATTTCGAACACGCGCCAATATGCTCTCGGCGCACAAGCGCATGAAAACACCGGTGGCGCCCACATGTCGGCCCAAGAGTCCTTATTCTTTCTTTTTTGGAGAGCCCGACCTTTTTTTGAGGATCTTTTAAGAGCCCGGCCTGAGAGTCATAATTGACCTGTTTGGCATTGCATTACTACTCGGCCCATATTCAACGACACCTCACTGGCCCAAACAAGTGTACATCATCGAAAATACACTGAGCTCAAATTATATAACTTGAAAAAAGGAGATATACTCTGAACACTGGAGAATGGTGATGCCCTCATTTAGCCCACCAGTAGTTTGAGAAAATAAACAGTTCGAAACAAGAATATATACAACATTCAAACACTGAGTATTGACTACTACTAACTTAAACAGCAAGACATGATAGTTCATAAGAAGTCTTGCTACACCACCAAAACGCATCCATCTACAGCGCTCAGACTCTGTGATCCAGACAAGAATTACATTCTGAACAGACACAACTATTACATCGTAAGAGTGACATAGACGAGGATGACCAAATGACAAGGAATATGCATAACAAAAGAAATAACTACCCATCCAGTACCAGCAGCAAAGACAACAAAGTCATTCGAAGAGATGATCCAACACCATCATAATTTGCAGCCCCGCTTCAGCGACCAGTGATCCGGAGACACGAGTACTCCAACCTTTCGATGCAACAGCCCAATTACCTATGAACCTGAAGTCTTGAACCACATCACTACCTGTCGTAATTGAGACATCCAAGGATCAAAGTTAATCTGGATGCCTTTGTCATTCTCACCTTCTTTTGGCTGCAGGCTGTATCATTGACAATTAGGGGAGTTTGCTCCCGAACTCCTAGGGCTCGCCATGTAGACACAGTTTTCCATAGCAAACAGAGCCTCTCTGCCATCAAGGTCCTTGCCAACGGTGATCTCCTGGTTAATCGAATAATTGAGTCTGAGAAACAGAGAGTGTGAACCAAGGCTGTTTACCCGCCTCCAACTAAAAAATCCTGAAGGCCCCAACAAGCTGGTATCCTGCTCATAGACGTAACAAGAACTGTCCGGATACTCACGTATTTCACGGTGCTTGTATACAATGGGGTTTTTGCAATATAATTTTTTCGGCTCATGTGTCCGAATGATCATCAGTCTTTTGCCGTTGTCTGATCAAGCGAGGAACCAGTTGTGCTTCCCTGTTTTTGGCAAAGGTGGTGTGATTACAAAGGGCAGTAACTGTAGGGACACTGCATCATATCAAAAATGACATGCATTGTTAATGTAAGATCAGCATTGTTCAGAGTATGAGTAGGATAATGCAAGAAACAACATTGATATGTCCCTGTTGGAACTGGGAGGGAAATACAGGGAAATGTATATTAGGTTCGAAAATATAGAAGTGCCATGCATGGTTACACTCATGTTATCTCGCAATCGATTCTTCACAGGAAACTAACATGTCATGCATGTTATGCAATCATGTTTTGTCCTCACAAACAAATTCTTCAAGGTAATTAACAGACCATGCATTGTTAAATACTCGTGTTCTGTGGGCAAATTTTTTGCGAGGATATTATTCTAGCCATTGATTGCTGAAGGGCAAATATAGGTATGTACACATGGTAAGCATTACAGGATTTCACTACTTCCAAATATAGAGTTCTCCATATGCACATTTACTTCCCTAATGTATGGTTAGATGAAACCAATAGTGTGGTGCATGTTTCAACATCATGAAAATGAGGAAACTAACATGGCCATTGATACACACTCATATTTAGTAGTAGTATATAGATTACTGTAAAATAAGGAGAATATCCGTACATTCCTAACCGTTTGATTATTCAGGGGTACAAATTGGCTGTAATGACATGTTCACAATCACATGAATTAACTCATTCCAAAATATAGCTGATTTATGGCATCTCTAATACATTGCCATAGTTCTACTCAAATTCTGCTCAAACAGGGAAATGCCAATCATCACAAAAAGTTCAAACAGTGTCATGGTGTCATCATTAACATGAGACGGAAACAACTTACACGCGCCATCCCAGCAATACATGGTGCCATCTGCTTTGTCGATTGCGTAGATGATGCCATTGTGTTCAATATCATCATAGAAGTGTGTATTAGCTTTGACGATGGTCCACTGCGAACTGAGTTGTCTCCAGCTAAAGAAGGCACCGACATAAAGATAGGCGAGTCTGCGGTCGAACAAGGCAATTATCTTGAAGTCTGCGTAATTCGCATGTCATGTGGGCACATTACAATCTTCTGCAAAACAAGGTCCGTCCAATTGACATGGTAATCTAGATGACTTGGACCACGATGGTAAAACTCTATATAATCCAACGGAGGAAGGATAATCTCATGGGAGGTCTTGAAGTTCACGAGCACCAACTTTTTACCGTCTTCTCTGAAGGCAGCCATCCAGTGGGAGTTCATGCCGACCCAGTACATACCTGCCAAGAAGTTTTGGGCGATGGTGATCGGATCGAAGTCGAGGGAAATGATGTACGGCGGCCCACTACATACCTGCAAAGAAGTTTCGGCTAATGGAGATCGGATTGAAGTCGAGGGGCATCATGTACGCCTCCGTATCATGGTGAGCCAATCTTGCAAGACCAGATAGAAGCAAGCAGGGTGTCATGAAAATCTTAGGCCTCGCTTCGACAATGGCCGTGTGCATGTCCCTCGAGCATGCAGCCAGCCGCATGGCGCTCAACATATCCATACACGAACAATAGAGGTCGAGGATGTCAATGGGGAGATTGCTCCAATCGTGGCTCATATGGATGTTGTGCGGTTCACGTTCGTCCATGGTGGAGTTTGGAAGGTGGGGGCTTTTGGGGGCTTGATTTACGAGGGAGAAGGTTGTCGGTGCTGGAGCGGCTAGCGAGGGAATAGTGGTACTAGGGGAGGCGAGCGAGGCGACAGTACACGGGGGCATAGTGAGATGGAGACGGAGACGGAGACGGAGACGGAGATGGAGATGGAGATGGAGATGGATTGGTGCTATGGGAGGGGAGAGGGAGACGAGGCGAGGCATGCCAATGTGCTGTACAGCGGCAGTGACAGACTGCACAGTGCACAGGTGAGGCCGACTTTGGTAACCCGAACACGATGCCTGGACTAGTGTCAGGCGCAGGGTGTTGTCACTTCACTGTGAGGACTGGATGACTAGTATTTTGACCATCAAGTGTACCACAGTTGTACTACTACTACTACTAGTAGGAACATGAGTACTCCAGTATTGTATAGCGGAAATAGGTCTCCCGTGCTAGCATGCCTGTTCACTTCATCCTCCAGGTATCATCCATATTGCGAGCAGAACCAAATTCTCGTGCATGCGGAAGCGCGAAGATGGGCCTTTGATGAGGATAACCGTGTACTCCCTCCGTCTAGGTGAGCACAACCTAGGTGGCTGTAGATTGGACGAGAAAGAGCACTGGGACGAGCAAAACTTCCAACCACGACACTGTTACAAATGGAAGCAACATCAGCAATTAATACGTAGTTATAAGGATGCCTTTTTAGCTCTCCAAGCAGGCCCAATCAACGCCCTACCGCGATGCATGCAGTGGTCGTTCTGGTGCATCGAGGACGGCATGCAGATCATTCTACACTTGAGAAGAGGAAAAATGGAAAGTTAGAACGCGGCAGCAGAGGAAGAGAACACTGGCTAACGAGGCTGGGAGGGGATCGAGCAGGAAGTTAATGCTCCATGCCTAAAGGTTTTGGGAAAACCTGATTTTCATAAGGTGACTTACTCACCTAGACGGAGGGAGAATTCCTTAACCAGAGAATGCTGTGTCTCCCACTCACGCGCCAATATCCATCTGAACTAGCTACGACACATTTTTTTATCTGTTTGCATAGGTCCCACCTATCAGGAAGGATGGGCACGTACACGAATAGGTACGACTCCTCAGTTTACCCGCATAGCCTTTCCGTTTAGTCTACCTAGCCGTCTAATCAACTGCCTGCACACCACTTCTCCCATTTACTTCTCCATTGGGAACCAATTTTCCTCGGCTTCTTCACCTCCCCTTCGTCTTCATTTGCATCCAAACCCCACTGCGATCACATTGTTTTAACCTCTTTAAATAATCATCTACTACTTCAGTTAGACTAGCCATCTAATCCTAATTCTCCAAACCATAGCCCTCCGTTCCAGCGGTTCCAAATGGCCAAAGAGATCGAGATGCAGGTTTTTAGCGTCCAACATGTCCTTGTCGAAGGCTCGTTGAGCATAGTTGCCACCATCACCGTCCACCCAACGGTTGTTCGGCAGTGGATCAACAATGTATCCAACTCCCTCGAAAAGGTAGAGACGAGGGTCATCGGTCTCGATATAGAGTACAAGGAGCGTGCCATCAGGAAGATCCAACGCGCCACCGTCCTTCAGCTGTGCCTCGAAGATGATGTTTTGGTGTACCACATCATACACGCGCCCTCCATACCAGGTGAGCTTCACGACTTCTTGTCTCGGGAGGACGTATACTTCTGTGGGGCAGCCATCGAAGGGGACAAACATAAGCTGGAGCCGTACAACCTTGATTTGAAAAGCATCGCTGACCTACAAACCAGAATCAAAATTCCTGTAGAAGATTGTGATAAACAGACACCATCCCTATTCGACGTAGCAAATTTTGTGCTCGGTACAAATCTTCAGAAGGGTGACGAGACGGTGGCATTATGGTCGTCTGGATGGGATAATTATCCCTTGATGCACGAGCGGATAAAATATGCTACCCTCGATGCCCGTGTGAGTTTCGAGATAGCTACAAGGTCCAAAGAGCTTGTTGCAAAGCTGTCTCCCACAGAAAATGAGAAGAAGAAGAAGAAGAAGAAGAAGAAGAAGAAGAAGAAGAAGAAGAAGAAGAAGAAGAAGAAGAAGAAGAAGAAGAAGAAAAGGCCGCACTAGCAGGAGGGCATTATGGATGGATGAACTATTTCCTCTCTTGTAAAACCAATTATTCCCTCTCGGTGTATATTGATATAGATGGACTATTTCGATGGTGTGCATGTCTTTGGCACAAAGTAGTAGCGTGGGTCTGCTTGACATAAGGAACTATTTATCCGCATATATAGCTTTCTCTACTACTCCTTCCAGTGATTGGTATGCAATGCATGTGTCCGTAGACATGACAGCTTGTCCATGGAAGTTCAACTACAGTGACCATCACGTTTCATCCACTGCCACTCGCGATTCCCATGACGCTGCTCCAACCCACGACACCACATCCCCCAACGTGTGCCTCACCCCTATTGGCCGCACCGCCCCTCTGCCTTTGTGTGCATGACATGTGGGCCACCTAAAATGCAGCGAGCATCAAGTTTCTACCACAGCCACATGCGATTCCCACGACGCCACTCGAACCCATGACACCACACGTCCCCCAACCTGCGGCTCACCCCTCTCGGCCCCACTTCCCCTCTGCCTTCGGGAGCATTAAATGTGGACCAGTCACCTATCGGGTCCACATGTTATTGACTCAAAGGCAGGTTTAGTAAGGCGCTGAAGCTCAGTCCCGACGGCCCTGAGAGGGAAATCTAACTCCCACGCCAGACCTTGTGGTGCTACCGCTGCACGAACTCGTGCCAAACTCGATATTTGTTTCTTTACTATACATGCACGCAACAATTTAATGGACATTGTAATCTCAACATGTGATGGGGAGCTCTAAATTTGAATTTGAAACTTATAAAACAAAAAGATTAGCAAATAAACTTGGAGAGAGGGAGTATATCGTAGGATGTGTCCCATACCAAATAAGTCCCCTGGTTTTTCACCGCGAAGATGCGGTTAGAAAGGAGCACAGCGTCTTCGTACTCGTACGGCAACATATCGGCCGTAGACAGCATGGTCCGCCTTTGACCGCCATGTGCAAGGTTCGTGCTATCTTATTCAATCTCACCGTGGTTCCATCGTACCAATTCATGCGGTGGCCTGTTGCATGGCTGATCCCAATGTTGGACAAAGGTTCTACGGGAACGGTGTCACCGTTGTGAATGTTGTGCAAATTGATGTTGGTACCCTCCCGTACATATGCAAGCCAATCTCCACTCGCACCGAGCCTAACCTGTGAAACAGTGGGCAGGGGGAGAATTAGGAAATGGACACGGAAGTAGTCTTTAGAATGCATTTACTACGTGATCAAACTCATCTTACCTGCTCATCGGTGGAAATCCGAGTGCCCCTCAACATCGGCATCTCAAGGGGCGTCAACTCGCAACTACGGCCACGCCGCGCTGGAGAGACCCCCAAGGAAACATCCTCGTGCGTTCCACGGAACATCAAGATGCATTTGTATGAGTAGTTTATCTTGTGAGAGAAAAGTATGAATGAGGGAAGGCCTCTAGAGATAGAGATAGACACTACTACTACCAATGTGCTGGCCCGTGCGTTGCAATGGATCCAAAGTAGTAGAATAATACTTGTTCACGTGCTTGAAATATAAACACTCTAGTTTTGATATACATGTGTCAGCAGACATGACAACTTGTCCATGGAATTTGAACCATGGCGACCATCACGTTTCTTGTTTCTACCACTACCACACCCACACACGATTCCCACGACACCGGTCCAACCCACGACACGACGTCCCCCGGCGTGGACATGGATCCTCTGACGTGGCTATCACTGCCTTGCCCTGCCTTTCCTTCGCTGACAGGTGGGACCCACGCTTGGGGGTCCCACATGTCAGTGACAGAATGGTAGGATTGTTCGCGTGAGGGGATCCTCATCCCCCCGACGTGCGCCTCATCCCTCTCGGCCCCACCGCTCCTCTGCCTTTGTGTGCATGACATGTGGGCCAGCTGAACTGCAGCGACCATCAACTTTCTACCACAGACACACCTGATTGGACGCGGTTTGCCTGCTCCGCTGCTGTGCTCTTATCCGTACTCCCGCACCATCGAATTTTCATCCAGCGGCTGTGACACATTTCGTCCCGGGCATCAATCCTCAGCTGGAGTACTTCTGTACTACAGGTAGTACCCGCTGGTGTGGCAATCTATGCCTCGTAACGCCCCGACGCCCAGCTGTGGCACCCTCGCCACGACCACGCCACCACCGATCGGTTCATCTCGAACGAGTGAGTCGCGAACCATGCCACGACCATGAGAATGATATGTGGGCCAGCCTCATTTAAGGTCCGCATGTCACTGACTCATAGGCCGAGCACTAAGCCACTGAAGTACGGTCCCGTGGGCCCCGAGAGGGAAATGTAACTCCTGCGGCAGGCCTTGTGGTGCTCCCCAAAACCGTAATTTGTTTCTTACTACTACCAACTAGTACTAGTAAGGTACACATCCATTGCACGCATGAGATTCTGGTGGTTTGTGCATGGAGTTTTCTAGATTCAACATGTGGCAAAAATCTGGTGGAATGTAGATCATATCCAACGGCAAGTAGTGCTTGGATTTGCCAGCTTTGTACCGTTGGATTGACTTCATCCAACGACCAATTTTCAAAGTTATTCACACACTATATAGGGGTATAGATATAGATATAGATGTTTGGTTTGCAGCCTAAGGCTGCCACACCTAAGCTTAGGCGTGCCACAATATCTTAGGCATGTGTTTGGTTAATTGCTACACTTGTGGCTTGCCACACTTTTCTAGCTACATGGTCCACATGTCATAGACTCAACTTCTTGCCAAATCTTGCCACACTTCTGGTGCCCATTTTGTTAGCCACATTTTTTGTGGCAGACACAGGGGTTGTTTGGTTTTAGGCCTAGCAATGCCACACTTTATCATACAATGTTGCCAAACTTTCCTAAGGTTAGGGGTTGTTTGGTTAGTAGGGCTGTTTGAATTGTGACTATCTTTGCCATATATTGCCACATGATTTTTGCCACACTTGCCACACTTGCCTTAGTTGAGTTGCTTTGTTAGCCACACTTTGGCTTGCCTAAGGGAATCTTGCCACACTTTTTGGGCCTATTTGGTTTGTGACTAACTTTGCCAAAGATTGCCACCCCTAAAGTTAGGCAAGTTTGAACAACTTAGGTGAGTGTTTGGTTCAAGCCACATCTTATGGTAAGCCACACTTGGGCCCCACATGGCATACACATAAAAAATGTGGCAAGATTCCCTTAGGCTTGCCAATTTGTGGCTCTCATTTTGATGAACTAACCTTAGGCAAGCTTGGAAAAAATGTGTGGCAAAGTGTGGCAATGCTAGGCCTAGAACCAAAAACCCCCTTTTTGTCTATGACATGTGGGATTCACTGCTCATAAAAAAAATCTTTGCCTTAGGTGTGGCTAGAACCAAACACCTACCTAACTTGCTCAAACTTGCCTAAGGTTAGGTGTGGCAAGGTGTGGCTAGGAACCAAACAGCCACAAAGATTGCCAAAGATTGCCACACGTAAGGTTAGGCAAGTTTAACTAACTTAGGTGAGTGTTTGGTTCAAGCCACACCTTAGGCAAGCCACACTAAGGCCCCACATGGCACACACACACAAAATGTGGCAAGATTCCCTTAGGCTTGCCAACTTGTGGCTCTCATTTTGAAGAACTAATAACTTTGCCTAAGCTTAGTTGTTGCAAAGTTAGTCATGAATTAAGTTCAAACATGGAGTCTTCTAGATTATACATGTGGCAGAATCTGGTGGATGATATCCAACGGCTAGTAGTGCTCGTATTTGCCATCTTTGTACCGTCGGATTGGCTTCATACAACAACCAACTTTCAAAGTTTTTCACACACTATATAGGGGGTATAGATATAGATGTGCCGGTCCATTGCAATGGATCCAAAGTATATCTATTTAGTGGAGTGCACTCTAAACACATTATTTATTTATTTTTCTCTAACCTTTCGTAGCCATGCAACCAAGCCACATAAGCTTCATGGGTGCCCCCCACATCATATTATTCATACTACGTTGACTGAAAAAAAGATAAATCACCCAAAACAAGATCTTCCCGTTTTTTTCCTACAATGTTGTGCCGTGCACGTACCTACTAGTTGTATAGTGGTAGTACTAGTAATATATTAGGAGTACAAACTTGGTACTAGTAGGAGTAGTACTAGTATGGAATGCTCCTACTCTATCAACGAGCCCCATCTGACACCAAATTTCTTGGCTTCCGTGCTACAGCTAGATCTTCCCCTCGTTTCTGTTTTCCAACCCGGCGAAGGGCGGGGTGCGGTTTGTCAATAGTCGGTTTGCTCAACAGTGGTCCCACAGGAAAGTGAAAATGCTAGGCAACACGCCTTCCCTAAGCTGTGTGTCATGCCAGACGGGCCATGGAGTACTCCCGATTCCGGGATGTGTGGGGGTGCGACGCGAACGCGGCAGGCCTTTTCCTTTTACTAGCAATAAGCCCGTGCGTTGCGACGGATCCAAAGTACTAGTAGAATAGTAGTACTTGTTCACAAACTTGAAAGAAATCACTCTTGTTTTGATATACACCTAATATATTACTCCCTCCATTCCTAAATATTTGTCTTTTTAGAGATTTCAAATGGACTATCACATACGGATTATATAGACATATTTTGAAGTGTAGATTCACTCATTTTGCTTCGTATGTAGTCACTTATTGAAATCTCTAGAAAGACAAATATTTAGGAATGGAGGGAGTACTTTTCACTCAAAATATATTTCTCAGGCTGTTTTGATAAGGTGAGGGAGGGATGTGGTTGCTTTCAAGATAATAAGTTTTTTTTTGGAAATTGGAGCAGAGAAGTGGGCTACTGTTGCAAAAATGCCACAATTTACCTCACAGCCGTTAGATGCAGATCTAATGGTCAGAAACGACGGATGACAGACACACCACCATCACCAACTGAGTCTTTTATAGGAGTAGGAGTAGAGAAACATGGATAAATTGTAACATTTGGTCCGCTCCTTGGCACGATCGATAGATAGCAATAACGATTGGAAACGCTAGGGAGGGGCTATTGTCGCCAGATAAGCAGGGTACGTAGTACTAGGTTGGCGCATAGTCGGTTTAGTCACACACGGTCCGACATGTTCTAGTGTTTCTAGCAAGATGCCCCGCGCGTTGCACAAAGTTGATGGAAAGGGTAAGCACAACTTATAAATTGCCAGATGGAGTACTAGTTACAGTGATGCATATAATTAAGCAAAGTGATCGCACATGTCCGTATTGACTGTTATAAGAATGCAACAACACAATAAGAATTAAGGCCACAATGATGCGATCGCAGTGGTGGTTACAGAAGGCAAGAAGAAAGATGGATCCATGAACGTACGACCTCCTCCTCCTCAACTTAGTGCGCCAGGCCACCGACCAGTGGCTAAGGAGCGGCGGCTTTTGTGGCGAGGTCGAGGTGCTTCTCAGCAAAGGCATCCAAGGCTTCCACCAAGTTGAGGAAGGCCAACATTGTAGCATCCTCAATGGCCTTGTAGATACCTATGTACATGATTTGCTCGTACACGTGGATGTGTAGGTCGACGAATTCTTGCAGGGTGAGGCGCCTTGCAGCGAGCGCGACCTCTAGGTGGACATTCTTCGTGGCGTCGGTGGGCGGTCGCAGGGCCACTAGTGCTAGAAAGAGGTTCCGGCCATGGAGGCCTATTAGGGTGGCAGGCAATGAGGAGCTCGGGAACGCGGGCTGGAGGAGTATGGCGATGTCGTCCGCGAGCTTCTTGAGGACGGTGAACTTGTTGCTGGTGGCAACGATCATCTGGTCCAACTGAGAGTCGTACTTGGCGTCGACAGCGGCCATCCACCAGCCGGTCTCCAACACCGTCTGGAGACGATCCTCGGCGCCATGCCACATGCCTACGTCGTGGACCACTGGCACAACCGCTGGCTGCTCGCACGCATTACTGCTGGATTTGACAGCGAGTTACTGCTGGACAGGTGGGGCCCCGTGATTTGACTTGCCGTTATCATTTTAACTGCGGCGCTACGACCGGCGTGAGTCTCCCGATTCCTGACCACCTCCATACAGGTGCCTCTCCCAATGCTCCACCATGTAGTAGTAGAGGCTGGCTCTTGCATGAGAGCCCACTTCTCCACTTTTTCCTTGCCTCTTTCCTCCACATATACAAAAATGCCATGTAAAGCGGGCTTATAGCCCACTATTGTAGTACTTACTTGCTCCTGCAGGTGCTAAGCTTGCCGCATAGGCATAAAGTCTGATGTTGCAAGTTTTGTGACCCAAGGAAGAAACGGTGCTAAGCATGTGTACCTAGGTGAAAAGACAATTTTGAGTCTATAGCTAATTAAATGAAGCAAACTTAGCAACAAAAAACTAATAAGCACCTATGCATTAGGGACTTTATTGCTAAGCCATTTAATGCCCTTAGCACCTCATCTAAGCACCATTTCATTGGAAGAGTTCACTCCTTGGCAAATGCAATAAATACTACTCCCTCTATCCCATAATATAAGAACGTTTTTGGCACTACACTAGTGTCAAAAACATTCTTATATTATGGGATGGAGGGAGTACGAAGAAAGAGATAGAGAGAAGTAAAAAAATACACTTATAGCCAACCTTGTTGTAGTATGAGTGACTAAGTGATGACTATGTATGCCATGCCAACATCAGATAGCCTAACGCACCGTGTTAAATCTCCAAGGGCGTGACCGCGCGAGCGACGCGACGGTTGATACGTCCATTTTGCATCATGCTTTTATATCAATATTTATTGCATTATGGGTTGTTATTACACATTATATCTCAATACTTATGGCTATTCTCTCTTATTTTACAAGGTTTACCATGAAGAGGGGGAATGCCGACCGCTGGAATTCTGGCTGGAAAAGGAGCAAATATTGGAAACGTATTCTGCACAGCTCCAAAAATCTCGAAACTCCACGGAAGTCAGTTTTGGAATTAGTAGGAATTATTGAGCGAAGAAAACACCAGAGGGGGCCCACACCCTGGCCAGGAGGGTGGGGGGTGCGCCCACCCCTACTGGGCGCGCCCCCTGTCTCCTAGGCCCCCTGGTGGCCCTCCGGTGCCCATCTTATGCTATATGAAGTCTTTTACCCTGGAAAAATCAGAAGCAAGCTTATGGGACGAAAGTCCACCGGCACGGGCGGAACCTTGGCGGAACCAATCTAGGGCTCTGGGAGAGCTGTTCTGCCGGGGAAACTTCCCTCCGGGAGGGGGAAATCATCACCATCATCATCACCAACGATCCTCTCATCCGGAGGGGGTCAATCTCCATCAACATCTTCACCAGCACCATCTCCTCTCAAAACCCTAGCTCATCTCTTGTATCCAATCTTGTATCAAAACCACAAATTGGTACTTGTGGGTTGCTAGTAGTATTGATTACTCCTTGTAGTTGATGCTAATTGGTTTACTTGGTGGAAGATCATATGTTCAGATCCTTAATGCATATTATTACTCCTCTGATTATGAACATGAATATGCTTTGTGAGTAGTTACGTTTGTTCCTGAGGACATGGGTGAAGTCTTGCTATTAGTAGTCATGTGAATTTGGTATTCATTTGATATTTTGATGAGATGTATGTTGTCTTTCCTCTAGTGGTGTTATGTGAACGTCGACTACATGACACTTCACCATTATTTTGGCCTAGAGGAAGGCATTGGGAAGTAATAAGTAGATGATGGGTTGCTAGAGTGACAGAAGCTTAAACCCTAGTTTATGCGTTGCTTCGTAAGGGGCTGATTTGGATCCATATGTCTAATGTTGTGGTTAGGTTTACCTTAATACTTCTTTTGTAGTTGCGGATGCTTGCAATAGGGGTTAATCATAAGTGGGATGCTTGTCAAAGTAAGGTCAGTACCCAAGCACCGGTCCACCCACATATCAAATTATCAAAGTACCGAAAACGAATCATATGAACGTGATGAAAACTAGCTTGACGATAATTCCCATGTGTCCTCGGGAGCTCTTTTCTCATTATAAGAAATTGTCCAGGCTTGTCCTTTGCTACAAAAAGGATTGGGCCACCTTGCTGCACTTTATTTACTTTCATTGCTTGTTACCCGTTACAATTTATTTTATCACAAAACTATCTGTTACCTACAATTTCAGTGCTTGCAGAGAAAACCTTACTGAAAACCGCTTGTCATTTCCTTCTGCTCCTCGTTGGGTTCAACACTCTTACTTACTGAAAGGACTACGATAGATCCTCTATACTTGTGGGTCATCAAGACTCTTTTCTGGCGCTGTTGCTGGGGAGTGAAGCGCCTTTGGTGAGTGGAACTTGGTAAGGAAACATTTATATAGTGTGCTGAAATTTTCTGTCACTTGTTACTATGGAAACTAATCCTTTGAGGGGCTTGTTCGGGGTATCTTCACCCCGACCAGAAGAGCAAAGAGTTGCTCATCAACCTATTGAACCTACTGAAAATATTTACTTTGAGATTCCTTCGGGTATGATAGGGAAACTTCTAGCTAATCCCTTTGCAGGAGATGGAACATTGCATCCCGATTTACACCTTATCTTTGTGGATGAAGTTTGTGGATTATTTAAGCTTGCAGGTATTCCCGATGATGTTGTCAAAAGGAAGGTCTTACCTTTATCTTTTAAGGGAGATGCATTGACATGGTATAGGCTATGTGATGATACGGGATCTTGGAATTATAAATGATTGAAGTTGGAATTTCACCAGAAGTTCTATCCTATGCATCTTATTCATCGTGATCGTAATTACATATATAATATCTGGCCTCGCGAAGGAGAAAGCATCGCTCAAGCTTGGGGGAGGCTTAAGTCAATGTTATATTCATGCCCCAATCATGAGCTCTACAGAGAAATGATTATTCAAAAAATTTATGCTCGGCTTTCTCCCAATGATCGCAACATGCTCGATACTTCCTGTGCTGAATCTTATATGCTGAAGACTATTGAATTCAAATGGGATTTATTGGAAAGTATTAAACGCAACTCTGAAGATTGGGGTTCCGATGATGGTAAGGACTTAGGTATAACACCTAAGTTTGATTGTGTTAAATCTTTTATGGATACTGATGCTTTTCGTGGATTTAGCGCTAAGTATGGACTTGACTCTGAGATAGTAGCTGCTTTTTGTGAATCTTTTGCTACTCACGTTGATCTCCCTAAGGAGAACTGGTTTAAATATAATCCCCCCATTGAAGTAAAGGTATTTGCACCTATTATAATTGAAGAAAAGACTGTCACTTATAGTGATCCTATTGTTCCTACTACTTATGTTGAGAAACCTCCTTTTCCTGTTACGATAAAGGATCATGCTAAAACTTCAACTGTTGTTCGTAAGAGTAATACTAGGACTTATACACCTCCTGAGAAAATCAAAGTTGAACCTAGTATTGCTATGGTTAAAGATCTCTTGGATGATAATTTAGATGGGCATGTTATTTATTTCTATGGTGAGACTGCTAATATTGTTAGACCAGATGCTAAGATACACAGACCTGTTGTAGGCATGCCTGTTATTTCTGTTAAAATAGGAGATCATTGTTATCATGGCTTATGTGATATGGGTGCTAGTGCTAGTGCAATGCCCTATGAATTATATAAGGAAATTATGCATGATATTGCACCCGCTGAATTGGAAGGTATTGATGTTACTATCAAGCTTGCCAATAGAGATACTATTTGACCAGTTGGGATTGTTAGAGATGTTGAAGTCTTGTGTGGGAAGGTTAAATATCCTACTGATTTTCTTGTTCTTAGTTCCCCACAAGATGATTTTTGTCCCATTATCTTTGGTAGACCCTTCTTGAATACTGTTAATGCTAGGATTGATTGAAAAAAGGATATTGTTCAAATTGGCTTAGGGGATATGTCTCATGAGTACTAAGTTTCATAGACAACCCCGTGATAAAGAATCACCTAGTAAGGATGAGATTATTGGTATTTCTTCTATTGCCGTGCCTCCTACTGATCCATTAGAACAATATTTGCTAGACCATGAAAATGATATGTTTATGAATGAAAGAAGGGAAATAGATAAAGTGTTCCTTCAATAGGAACCTATTCTGAAACACAACTTACCTGTTGAAATCCTAGGGCATCCCCCTCCACCCAAGGGCGATCCCATGTTTGAACTCAAACCATTACCAGATAATCTTAAGTATGCTTATCTTGATGAAAAGAAAATATATCCAGTTATTATTAGTGCTAACCTTTCAGAGCAAGAAGAAGAAAGATTATTGAAAACTCTGAAGAAGCACCGTGCTGCTATCGGATATACTATGGATGATCTCAAGGGCATTAGTCCGACGCTATGCCAACACCCAAACCAGTTAGAAATCCTCAACGACGATTGAATCCTAAGATGAAAGAAGTGGTAAGAAAGGAGATACTAAAGCTCCTTGAGGAAGGTATAATTTATCCCGTTGCTGATAGTGATTGGGTAAGACCTGTCCATTGTGTTCCTAAGAAGGGAGGTATTACTGTCATTCCTAATGATAAAGATGAATTGATCCTGCAAAGAATTATTAGAGGTTATAGGATGGTAATTGATTTCCGTAAATTAAATAAAGCTACTAAGAAAGATCATTACCCTTTACCTTTTATTGATCAAATGCTAGAAAGACTATCCAAACACACACCTTTTTGCTTTCTAGATGGTTATTCTAGTTTCTCTCAAATACCTGTGTCAGCGGGAGATCAATCAAAACTACTTTTACTTGCCCTTTCGGTACTTTTTCTTATAGACGTATGCCTTTTGGTTTATGTAATGCACCTGCTACCTTTCAAAGATGTATGATGGCTATATTCTCTGACTTTTGTGAAAAGATTTGTGAGGAATTCATGGATGATTTCTCCATTTATGGATCCTCTTTTGATGATTGCTTGAGCAACCTTGATTGAGTTTTGTAGAGATGCGAAGACACTAGTCTCGTCTTGAATTAGGAAAAGTGCCACTTTATGGTTAATGAAGGCATTCTCCTGGGGCATAAGATTTCTGAGAGAGGTATTGAAGTTGATAAAGCTAAAGTTGATGCTATTGAAAAGATGCCATGTCCCAAGGACATAAAAGGTATAATAAGTTTCCTTGGTCATGCCAGTTTTTATAGGAGGTTCATTAAGGAATTTTCTAAAATCTCTAGGCCTCTAACTAATTTATTGCAAAAAGATATTCCTTTTGTCTTTGATGATGATTGTGTAGAAGCATTTGAAATACTTAAGAAAGCTTTGATCACTACACCTATTGTTCAGCCACCTGATTGGAATTTACCCTTTGAAATTATGTATGATGCTAGTGATTATGCTGTAGGTGCTTGAGGGAGTCCTGGATTAGGGGGTGTCCGGATGACCGGACTATAACCTTTGGCCGGACTCCTGGACTATGAAGGTACAAGATTGAAGACTTTGTCCTGTGTCCGGATGGGACTTTCCTTGGCGTGGAAGGCAAGCTTGGCGATACAGATATGTAGATCTCCTCCCATTGTAACCGACTCTGTGTAACCCTAGCCCTCTCCGGTGTCTATATAAACCGGAGGGTTTTAGTCCGTAGGACGAACAACAACCATACCATAGGCTAGCTTCTAGGGTTTAGCCTCTCTGATCTCGTGGTAGATCTACTCTTGTACTACCCATATCATCAGTATTAATCAAGCAGGAGTAGGGTTTTACCACCATCGAGAGGGCCCGAACCTGGGTAAAAACATCGTGTCCCTTGTCTCCTGTTACCATCCGCCTAGACACACAGTTCGGGACCCCCTACCCGAGATCCGCCGGTTTTGACACCGACAGTGTTGTTCTAGGGCAAAGAGTTGATAAGAAATTGAATGTTATCCAGTATGCTAGTAAGACTCTTGATACTGCCCAGAGAAATTATGCTACTACTGAAAAAGAGTTCTTAGCAGTTGTGTTTGCACGTGATAAGTTTAGACCTTATATTGTTGATCCCAGAGTTACTATTCACACTGATCATGCTGCTATTAAATATCTGATGGAAAAGAAAGATGCGAAGCCTAGACTCATTAGATGGGTTCTCTTGCTCCAAGAATTTGATTTGCATATTATTGATAGAAAGGGAGCTGAGAACCCCGTTGCAGACAACTTGTCTAGGTTAGAGAATGTTCTTGATGACCCACTGCCTATTGATGATAGCTTTCCTGACGAACAATTAGCGGTCGTTAATGCTTCTCATATTGCTCCTTGGTATGCTGATTATGCTAATTACATTGTTGCTAAATTTATACCACCTAGTTTCACATACCAGCAAAAGAAAAAGTTCTTCTATGATTTAAGACATTACTTCTGGGATGACCCACACCTTTAGAAAGAAGGACTAGATGGTGTTATTAGACGTTGTGTACCTGAGCATGAACAGGAACAGATCCTACGCAAGTGTCACTCATATGGAGGACACCACGCTGGAGATAGATCTGCACATAAGGTATTGCAATCCGGTTTTTATTGGCCTACTCTCTTCAAAGATGCTCGTAAGTTTGTCTTATCTTGTGATGAATGTCAAAGAATTGGTAATATTAGTAGACGTCAAGAAATGCCTATGAATTATTCTCTTGTTATTGAACCGTTTGATGTTTGGGGCTTTGATTATATGGGACCTTTTCCTGCCTTAATGGTTATACACATATTTTAGTTGCTGTTGATTACGTTACTAAGTGGGTAGAAGCTATTCCAACTAGTAGTGCTGATCATAACACCTCTATTAATATGCTTAAAGAAGTTATTTTTCCGAGGTTTGGAGTCCCTAGATATCTTATGACTGATGGTGGTTCACATTTTATTCATGGTGCTTTCCGTAAGATGCTTGCTAAGTATGATGTTAATCATATAATCGCATCTCCTTATCACCCGCAGTCTAGTGGTCAAGTAGAGTTGATCAATAGAGAGCTCTAATTAATTTTGCAAAAGACTGTGAATAGATCTAGAAAGAATTGATCCAAAAAACTTGATGATGCATTATGGGCCTATAGAACTGCATACAAAAATCCTATGGGTATGTCTCCGTATAAGATGGTTTATCGAAAAGCATGTCAGTTACCTCTTGAACTTGAACATAAAGCATATTGGGCTATTAAAGAGCTCAACTATGACTTCAAACTTACCGGTGAGAAGAGGTTATTTGATATTAGCTCACTTGATGAATGGAGAACCCAAGCCTATGAGAATGCCAAGCTATTCAAAGAAAAAGCCAAACACTGGCATGACAAAAGGATACAAAAGCGTGAGTTTAACACAGGTGATTATGTGTTATTATTCAACTCTCGTTTAAGTTTTTTTGCAGGAAAACTTCTCTCTAAACGGGAAGGTCCTTACGTTATTGAGGAAGTCTATCGTTCTGGTGCCATAAAAATGAACAACTTCGAAGACACAAGTCCAAGGGTGCTGAACGGTCAAAGAATTAAACATTATATCTCAGGTGATCCTATCAATGTTGAAACTAATATTGTTGAGACCGTAACCCCGGAGAAATACATAAGGGATGCTTTCCAGAATGTTGCAGACTCCGAAAAGGAATAGGTATATGGTACGGTAAGTAAACCTACTTCAAAACAATTCTAATGGCAATGTTTATCTGTTTTGGAATATTTAAGAATTTTGGAAAGAAAGAAGTAGTCCGGGAAGGACACGAGGCCTCCACGAGGGTGGAGGGCGCGCCCACCCTTCCTGGGCGCGCCCCCTGTCTCGTGGCCACCTCGTGTGCCTCCCGGACTCTGTTTTCTTGCACGTTACGTATTTTGGTCGGTAAAAATTCATTATATAATCTTTTTTTGACTATGTACTGCAAGGCAAAAGCCTCACAGTTCTCTTTATTAAAAACAAAAAGACAGTCTTTTACAAACTAAAAATAAAAGAGAGAAAGGAGAACAACTTACAACAAGTATACATGGTAGAGGTTAAGCTATACAGAAAACTAAGGCAAATTAGCCAGCCACTCAAGATAGCTATCCTTAAATTTACACTTGATCCTATGAGTTAGCAGGGTCATGTCATGAATGAAATTATGCCTCCACTTCCTGAAAAGAGGGTTTTGATTTCTGAAAACCTTTCCATTTCTAATTATCCAAATGTTCCAAGAAGCTGTGAAAACCACCACAGTGAAGAAAGGCTTGTCAAAATCATTCCTGGCCCTGAATGCCATTTGATAAGTTGTCATGCCAGGCCTAGGATCCCATGAGATATGCAAATAGTTAAATTCATTATATAATCTCCTGAAGGTTTTGACCACCGTATCACGCAAATATCCTCTGTTTTCGTTTCGAGCTGTTTCTGTTAGAGATTTAGAGCAATATGTCGTCTCAAGATTCGGAAGGGGAAAGCTATGTGGCTGATTACCTTGCAGACCCTAAGGTCTACGGGGACTTGGAGCATGGTGGCTGGACCACTGAAGAAGAGGAAGACTATGAGCCCAAGGGAAAGGAGGAGATGAGCTTAGACGAAGATGAGGCCCCATGCATGTGGACTTTAAAAAGTCAAGCCTCCCTGCCAGAGCAAAGAAGCCAAAGATCGAGTTTATCCCTTTTCGTCTCTTGCAGGAAAACAAACAGGAACTATTAAAATGAATATTAAGCCTTGAGCAGGAGATCGATGAGTTAAAGGAGCAAAATACTATCCTCAAGCGTAAATTAAGGAAGAAGTCTACACCACCACCTCCGAGGACATAATCACATGGGTATGGGCACTCCCCTTAGCAACTGCCAAGCTTGGGGGAGGTGCCCCGGTATCGTATCACCATCACACTCCTATCTTTACCGTTTTACTTAGTTCGATCCTTTTAGTAGTATCTTGATCTAGTAGATTGAAGTTTTAGTATCAAGTAGTTTTGAGTTTTGCTTTGTGGTCTCTTTATGTAATCGAGTCCATGAGCTATTTATAATAAAGATTAGTGTTGAGTCAAGGGCTTTGCTATCTTGCCATGATCTTGAGAAAGTAGAAAGAATAAAAAGAATAAAAGAGTTCATATTGATCTTATGGATGGTAATGACTTCACACATAAAAAGTACGAGGCATAAAAGTTGTTGAGAGTTGACAAACATAGTTTTGGTCATCGTTGCAATTAATAGGAAGTAATAAGGAAAGAGAAGTTTTCACATACAAATATACTATCTTGGACATCTTTTATGATTGTGAGCACTCATTAAGTATGACATGCTAAAAGAGTTGATGTTGGACAAGGAAGACAACGTAATGGTTTATGTTTTCTCACATCTGAGTTAAAATATATTGTCATTGATCTTCCCAACATGTTGAGCTTGCCTTTCCCCCTCATGCTAGCCAAATTCCTTGCACAAAGTAGAGATACTACTTGTGCTTCCAAATATCCTTAAACCCAGTTTTGCCATGAGAGTCCACCATACCTACCTATGGATTGAGTAAGATCCTTCAAGTAAGTTGTCATGTTGCAAGCAATAAAAATTGCTATCTAAATATGTATTACTTATTAGTGCAGAGAAAGTAAGCTTTATACGATCTTGTTATGGAAGCAATAAAAGCGTCTGACTACATAATAAAGGTCCATATACAAGTGGCAATATAAAGTGACGTTCTTTTGCATTACGATTTTGTGCATCCAACCCTAAAAGCACATGACAACCTCTACTTCCCTATGCAAAGGGCCTATCTTTTACTTTATGTTATTTACTTTATGCTTGAGTCAAGGTGATCTTCACCTTTCCCTTTTTCATTTTATCCTTTGGCAAGCTCCTCATGTTTGAAAGATCTTGATATATATATCCAATTGGATGTAAGTTAGCATGAATTATTATTGTTGATATCACCCAAAGGTGAATACGTTGGGAGGCAACACAATAAGCCCCTATCTTTCTCAGTGTCTGGTTGAAACTCCATAACTACAAGTACCGCGTGAGTGTTAGCAATTGTAGAAGACTATATGATAGTCGAGTATTTGGACTTGCTGAAAAGCTCTATTCTTGACTCTTTCTGATGTTATGATAAATTGCAGTTGCTTCCATGACTGAGATTATAGTTTGTTAGTTCCCAATGAAGTTTCTGAACCATACTTGACATTGTGAATCGATTGTTACTTGAGCATAAGAAATCATATGATAAAATCTATTTATGTTGCTGTTATAAGAATGATCATGATGCCCTCATGTCCGTATTTTATTTTTATTGACACCTCTATCTCTAAACATGCGGACATATTTTTCGATATCGGCTTCTGCTTGAGGACAAGCAAGGTCTAAGCTTGGGAGAGTTGATACGTCCATTTTGCATCATGCTTTTATATCAATATTTATTGCATTATGGGTTGTTATTACACATTATATCTCAATACTTATGGCTATTCTCTCTTATTTTACAAGGTTTACCATGAAGAGGGGGAATGCCGGTAGCTGGAATTCTGGCTGGAAAAGGAGCAAATATTGGAAACCTATTCTGCACGGCTCCAAAAATCCTGAAACTCCACGAAAGTAAGTTTTTGAATTAATAAGAATTAGTGAGCGAAGAAAACACTTGAGGGGGCCCACACCCTGGACAGGAGGGTGGGGGCGCGCCCACCCCTACTGGGCGCGCCCCCTGTCTCCTAGGCCCCCTGGTGGCCCTCCGGTGCCCATCTTCTGCTATATGAAGACTTTTACCCTGGAAAAAATCAGAAGCAAGCTTACGGGACGAAACTCCGCCGCCACGAGGCGGAACCTTGGCGGAACCAATCTAGGGCTCTGGCAGAGTTGTTCTACCGGGGGAACTTCCCTCCGGGAGGGGGAAATCAACACCATCATCATCACCAACGATCCTCTCATCGGGAGGGGGCCAATCTCCATCAAAATCTTCACCAACACCATCTCCTCTCAAAACCCTAGTTCCTCTCTTGTATCCAATCTTGTATCAAAACCACAAATTGGTACCTATGGGTTGCTAGTAGTGTTGATTACTCCTTGTAGTTGATGCTAATTGGTTTAGTTGGTGGAAGATCATATGTTCAGATCCTTAATGCATATTATTACTCCTATGGTTATGAACATGAATATGCTTTGTGAGTAGTTACGTTTGTTCCTGAGGACATGGGTGAAGTCTTGCTATTAGTAGTCATGTGAATTTGGTATTCGTTTGATATTTTGATGAGATGTATGTTGTCTTTCCTCTAGTGGTGTTATGTGAACGCCGACTACATGACACTTCACCATTATTTGGGCCTAGAGGAAGGCATTGGGAAGTAATAAGTAGATGATGGGTTGCTAGAGTGACAGAAGCTTAAACCCTAGTTTATGCGTTGCTTTGTAAGGGGCTGATTTGGATCCATATGTCTAATGTTGTGGTTAGGTTTACCTTAATACTTCTTTTGTAGTTGCGAATGCTTGCGATAGGGGTTAATCATAAGTGGGATGCTTCTCCAAGTAAGGGCAGTACCCAAGCACCGGTCCACCCACATATCAAATTATCAAAGTACCGAACGCGAATCATATGAACGTGATGAAAACTAGCTTGACGATAATTCCCATGTGTCCTCGGGAGCTCTTTTCCCATTATAAGAAATTGTCCAGGCTTGTCCTTTGCTACAAAAAGGATTGGGCCACCTTGCTGCACTTTATTTACTTTGCTTGTTACCCATTACAATTTATCTTATCACAAAACTATCTGTTACCTACAATTTCAGTGCTTGCAGAGAAAACCTTACTGGAAACCGCTTGTCATTTCCTTCTGCTCCTCATTGGGTTCGACACTCTTACTTATCGAAAGGACTACGATAGATCCCCTATACTTGTGGGTCATCAACGGTCGTGGTAGGCGCGACCATGATACGGGCTGCTGGCAGCTCTTGGATCTGAGATCAAACGGTCGCATGCTAAGTTGCTGAAAATTTACAGATAACCCTCCAGGATAGGATATTCACCCATAGGTATAGAATCATGCCATGCAACCGTTCGATCTCAGATCCAAGGGCTCTCGGAAGCCCGTATAATGGGAGAATGGAATGCCACTACCCTGCCGTTCGCACGCTGGACTTTCGCTCCTACTCGTCCCCACACGTCCTTTAATATTACGGCGGTTCGCTCCTAGTCATCCTGTCCTTTCACATTACGGTAGTTCCACTAATCCTAACCCTCCTCCCAAATTCATGGTGTCCCAGATCTCCATGATCGGCGGTGAGTACAAGGTTAGAACCATCACCGGCGATGAGTTTGACGTCATCTACACCCGTTCTTCCACAACGGTGAAAGGATGCCTTTCTCGCTTCAGACGCATGTTCGAAAACTCAGATGATGAGTGGGTCGCTGGGCTAGATGTTGAGTACACCATAGTCCTGGGACGATAGAAGGATCTAAAGGAGGAAGAGAGGAAGAAGCCCGTCGTGATCCAGGTTTGCGTGCATGACTTATGCTTGGTCTACCACATATGCCATGTCGACGTTGAATACCTGGATTTTAAGAACTTCCTCAAGAGCAACCTAGTAAAATTCGTTACTGTAGACTTTACGAACGACAAACAAGTCCTGGGTTGGGTAGGCCTTATTGTAGGAAACCCCTGCGACCTCCAAAAGAATCGGCTGTTGCCCTCTAGTGGCCAGCCTTCAATGCTGACCCTGGCAGGAGCCATGGTTCATCCTTCGTGCGGTAAACTGGAGAAACCTCATTACATGTTTCATCGTCATGCATGGCAGCAGAATGTACTAGATATAGACCACATCCACTATGCTACAATGGATGGCTACCTTTGTTTCAATATCTACAAGGGTTGGATGAAGAGCAAGAGCCAAGTGTGCGGTTCAAGCAAAGAAGTATCGGCCAAGAGGAAGAGGGACAAGGACGAAGTTGAGGACGTGGACGAGGACTCCGAGTGAGTAAGGTGTCAGTGTCGTTGCTCATGGTGGTTCTAATACAGTGTCTATCGGATTAGTTGCGTAGTTTAATTTCAGGTGTGCTTAGTTTAATTTGAGGGGTGTGTTGTGCTGAGCCCCCAGCAGAACTATGTTATGTTTCTTCTCGTTACTTTAACTCTTCAGTATGTACATACTACTAGTATTTCTTTAATAGAATTTAGCACCCCATTTAAGCACGTACTAGCTTTTTTAACAGTACTATATGCATAATTTGGTGACGAGCGCTCTCTATATGTACCACCTTTTTTTTAATTTCAAGTTTTGCTCCATGGCGCAATCCATCGAAACTACTACTGTACTGTACAAAAGTGGAGTATATACATTTTTTAAAAGGCTAGTGGGCGGGGCAGTCTAGCTTGGTCGGTTTCACGGGAGGCGAGGGCCTTTGTGATTTGATGGCTCATTACTGCTGTCAAATCGAATGGTATTATGCCGCCCGCTGCACGCCCGACTGAACACGCCTCCTTGACTCCATAAAACCCCTCCGTTAAACCCGCATGCAAACCAAGAATCCTACTCCGGCCACACGTCCGTTCATGAGCGGGCCAGAATTAAAAGCAACACCGGCCGAGATCCTCCCGTCCGCCCTCAGTTTAAACGAGGCCAGACGCCAACCAAGTACTACCGTCCGCCCTCTATTTACACGAGGCCAGGCAGACAACGGGCAAGAATCGCACCCCTCCGCCGCTCCCCCATTTCCTCCTTCACCATTTTGTCCACTCTTCCGATGACTTTCGAGGAGCCGTTCTTCGGCATATTACCCGACTGGGTGGCCCGCCGAGCCCTCCGGATAAGGGCGACGCCGCTCGGTGCTTCACCAACCTTGCTTGGCCCGACGGAGCCAGTTGTCGCCCCAAGCAGGCGCGTGGTTCAGCAACTCGCCGCTCCAATTCAGCTCGATGAGGAGTGGCGAGTTGCTCCACGCCTACATGGTGGCGAGCACGCCGGTACGGGCATCGTCGCTGCTGCATCATACTGCGCCACCAGTGTCTGCGGTGGCCGCGCCTCCTGTATCTATGGGCGTGCCTCCCGTGCTTGCAGCAGAGCCATGCAGGCAGAGACAGAAGCCGGGTGCATGGAGAGCAACGAGTCGGTGGCCAGCTTCTCCGTGTCCGCCGCCATCATCAAGGAGAAGTAGAACACGGGAGGCCGCCGCCACATGGGACCCATGAAGGCCACCGCCGAGGCGACGACTGCGCATTCAGGTGGTTTCTTTGCTGCTTCGTCTTTTTCGAGGACCTTCATCGACCCCGCAAGTGTCTGATGGACATGAGGAAGACAAAGGGGTCCGCGGGCGGCCTTTTAGATTATGTACTCCCTCTCAAGTTGGTGGGAAATATTTTTTCTAAAAATGGATAAATTGTATGTATCTATAACTAAAATAAGTCTAGATACATCCATTTCTAGGACAAGTACTTCCGGACGGAGGGAGTATTAATTATACCAAGAGAGCCGGATTGGCACCGCTTAGTTCATGTAAATGTAATGAAATCCATCATATTTATATGAAGATCCGGCTTTTTTATACGAAATCCTTCATGCTTATATGAAATCAGTCCGTGTTTGCACGAATTTCATCTGGTTGGTTAGAGTTGTGAAAATGTATGCCGCTGGCGTTTGATGTCGTCCTCCGCGGAATGAAGCAGGAGGAAATTTGCCGGCTGCAATTGGAGATGCTCTTATGCTGGAAATAATAGAGTGGCATCCAATCCATTTGAGTTAATTGCTTGTATGATTGTCCCTCTATAAAAAGTTAATTGCATGTACAGTGTACACGTGACTTGCAGGGTGGCTACGGTTTCGTGAAACAAGTCCATCCTTAATCTTGTATTCTAAGTACTCTGTGGGTTCCACTGTCAGTACAGTAGCGAAAGAAGTATATATTAAATAAGTAATATATAATATCAAAATTTAAAGTTAAAAGATAGAATTCGAACTCATGTCATCGCGTTGCGAGCATCCGGCGCTAACCAGTCCAGCACATTTTTGTTATAGACCATGCTGGAGATATATCTCCATGTCTACTCTTCCATTCGTTCCTAAATATTTGTCTTTTTCAGATTTCAAATGGACTACCACATACGGATGTGTATGTAGACATATTTTAGAGTGTAGATTCACTCATTTTGCTCTGTATGTCTTTTTAGGAAGGGGTCAGATTTCTCCTTGATTTATTTATGAGGTATCCAGATGGCACTGCACCACCAAGAAAAGAGGGTAACATCAAAATTATGGACTACTTTTTTGAGTATGTTGGTAAGGTCCGGTCATAGTCACTTGTTGAAATCTCTAAAAAGACAAATACTCCCTCCGTCCGGAAATACTTGTCATCAAAATGGATAAAAATAAATGTATCTAGACGTATTTTAGTTTTAGATACATATCTTTTATCCATTTTGATGACAAGTATTTTCGGATGGAGGGAGTATTTAGGAACAGAGGGAGTAGAAAACAGAGTTGGTGATGATGGTGTGCGTGCCATCCTGCAATATAGGCCGTCGGATTTATATCTAACGGATAGGAAAGAAACTATGGCAATTTTGCAAAAATATACCCACACGCCTCTCCACGTTCGCAAATAAGGCCTTCCCTCGTTCAGCCTTTTCTCTCACAAGATAAAATACTCATACAAATGCATCTTGATGTTCCATGCAATGCACGGGCAGCTAGCTAGTTTCTTTTAAAATAGTTGCCGCACGCGTAATTGGGTTGAAGTGATATATTTTATGTCTGCCCCGAATGATTTCAGATTCACTAGTAGTAACAAAGAAAAGGTTGCCTTGTTAATTAACAGAAAACTGGGTGAAAACTATCACATGAGGCTGGTAAAAACAAGGCACACTGGGTTCAGCGTCTCGTCACTACAACTGTGTGCACACGAGAAGTCTACATATCGAGGGGGCTACTGAGCGAGGCACGGAGACACAATGTTTGAGAGAGAAACCAATTGATAGATTATGATCAGATCGAGCTGTCACCCTTCTGCTGTCATTGTTGGGGTGGGGGGAGGGGGAGGAAGAGAAAGACGTATCGAGAGTGTGCGCGGTAGGCACAGAGGCACAACTAGCGAGTGTGTGTGTATGTGTGTGTGTTTGAAAGAGGAGTATATAGATTACTATCAAGATCAAGGTGTCACCCTACTCCTTCGGTGTCGGGTAGTGTGTGTGTGTGTGTGTGTGTGTGTGTATGTTTGAGAGAGAAGCCAGTCGATAGATTAGTATCAAGATCAAGGTGTCACCCTACTCCTTCGGTGTTGGCAAGTGTGGGTGTGTGGGTGTGTGTGGGGGGGGGCAGTGACACTCACATATCTCTACTCTTATAAAAAATAGAGTTGGTGATGATGGTGTTCCTGCCATCCTACAATATAGGCCATCCGATTTATATCCGACGGATAGGAAGGAAACTATGGCAATTTTGCAAAAAGATACCCACACCCCTCTCCGCATTTGCAAATAAGGCATTCCCTCGTTCATCCTTTTCTCCCACAAGATAAACTACTCATACAAATGCATCTTGATGTTCCATGCAATGCATGGGCATCTTGCTAGTAGGGAGAAGGAATTTGTGTGACACATATCTGGATATATTAAGGGATAGGTAGATAGCATTTGTGCGAGGCATACTTAAAGCATCACGAAGATAAACAAACGGTGTGCATTTAAGTGCCGGAAAAAGTGAAGCGAGAAACAATGCGCGCGCGCGTGTGTGAGAGAGAAGAGAGAGAGAGAAATCTCAAAACAAAAGGTGCTCTGTTGGAATCCCATTGTATGTATTCATATGGTTTCGAAACTTGAGTTAACCTTATGCATATGTGTGAGAGACATTATTATACTTTGCGACATTAGTGGCTGTGGGTGGGCGGAATTAAAGGGGTGGGCATGTTAGACAGAGAGAGTGTGTGTGTTTCTGTGTGAGAGACTTGTAGGATGGGGTAGAAAGACGAATTTAGCCTTGACGGAGGGAGAGAAATACATGAAGTGCGCGTGTGTGATTCCGATGCCCACATGGAAATAGGATATGTATGCGTGTGAGAGAGATTGCACAATTCATTCATGTATCACTATCTAGCGATCGTGGACGTGCATCGCTTGAACATAAATCAATATCTACTTCATATCGTGGCCAAAGGTACAATATTGATTCAACGCTATAAAGATTGGACACTCACATATCACTTTTTTTTCTATTTATATAAACCTTTTCAGTTGTGCATACCAAAGTTACAGTGATGTTTTTTCAAACAACCAATGTAGCTATCATGTACATGCACCATTGTTACTCTTGCATTCAAATTCATTACTTGGATGATTTAAGTTTCTATTTTGAAGAAATATATGTAATATTCATATATGCATTCAATGGGTACGCAATTTATGAAATGGAGGCTATGTAATCATACGAGGTAACACTTTTAAGTAGCGGACTACAATATCCATTTCTTTTTGTGCGCCTCTACAATAACACGTCAATGCATTATGTTTAAAGTACATAACCAATGGCACTAAATTATCTATTTACACGAGAAATACATAGGCTGAGCGTTTGATCCCTTTTTTGTGAACGCGCCACTACACCCGTACGATTGGCCGCACCCGTGTGAACGTCCAAGTTATCGGCGCATCATCCCGAGTTATTGTCTTTTTTTCTGGGGTGGACTTCACACCAGTTATTAACTGCTGAGGCGTGCCCCGTGTACATAGTCTAGCATGACCTTCCCGCTAGCACGGTCCAAAATTATTTGAAAGTGGATACGAACGATCCCGCGGGCGGCAAAATCTCCCGCCTCCTTCTAAAATTTCCGCCACCTTAGTCTTTAGCATGCGAAATTCCCCTTTTGTCCTTGGTGCACGGAGACCAATAGTTACAACACCGCCCTCATCTACATAATAGGTCAGGGCTGCTTTGGTAACTTCCGGTCCCCCCCCACTACACAGCACCCCCATTTCCTCTCCCCCTCGCGCAAAAACGACTAACTCCACAACACTAGAGCATCTTACATCACGCCGTCCGTACTTCATTGGCCTTTCCCCCCTCCCCTCTCGAAACCCTAGACTGCTCACCCACCGGTGTACCATAGCCCATTCACTGCCAGCGGCGCCCACCTCGCCGGATCTGCTTCTGTGGCCGCTTCTACCCCTCCCACCTCCCCTAGAAACAAGTAGACTGCTCATCCACCATTGTACCACAGCCCATTCAGTGCCAGCCTTGTCCACGGCGCCGCATTTGCTTCGCCGGTACTCTCGTCCACCGCCGTGCATCTGCAGCGGCTCATTCGTACTCCCCACCGGAGACGCTTTGTCCGCACCCCCCGGAGCCGCCCCACCGACGCCCCCGTCGATGGCTTCTGATCCTCTTCGCTGACACCTTCCTCAACCCTACAGAGCCGCTTCGCCGACACCATCGTCAACCCTACCGAAGTAGCTTCGCCTATACCATTCTCAACCCTATCGGGGCCGCTTTGCCAACTCACAAGTCCACGGCCTCAGATCCGCTTCCTCGCACCCTCATCCAACCTACCGGAGCAGCTTCTGACGCCCCGTCCACGCTCGCAAATCCGCATCATCGACACCATCCTTAACCCAACCACCGGAGCAACTTCTAACGCCCCGTCCATGGCCGCAGATATGCATCATCGACACCACCTTAACCCAACCACTGAAGCAGCTTCTGACGCCCCGTCGACGGCCGCAGATCCGCATCATCGACACCATCCTTAACCCAACCACTGGAGCAGCTTCACCTACGCCCTCGTCCACGGCCACAAATCCACTTCGCCCACACCGTAGTCCTCCCTACCGAAGCCGCTCCACAAACACCCTACTTGATGGTTCTAGATCTCCTTATCGGACCCCGACAGCCAGCGCAACGTCATCACCCTTGACGTTTCTAACCTGATTCCCACCGTCTGGAGAGATGCCAAGCACCCGCCACGGCCTAGGTACTTGTCACCTTTAAACCCGTCTAGCATCACCTGCCTGATGTACTTCAAATATACTAACAGGTCACTGTTACCTGTTATGCAGCTGGCAAAAACTACAAGGACGATGTTTCTTCTAGATCTAACAGCTTGGCCAACCAAGATCCTGGACTGAGGCATTGCTATGATCTTGTAAGTGCGTCTCTCTCTCTTGTATTGTTCTGTGCCTGCCAACATGCTTTGCTAGGATTTTTGACCAGTAATCCCTTTGTGCAGACAATGATTTCAACTACTACCTGCTAAATTAGATATGTAGATGTCATACATGATACTACCTCGTACCTCCATTCCTAAATATAATTCTTTCTAGAGATTCCACTATAGGCTACATACGGAGCAAAATGAGTGAATCTACACTCGAAAATGCATCTATATACATCTGTATATGGTCCATGCTGGAATCTCTACAAAGACATATATTTAGGAACGGAGGCAGTACATTACACAAAATCATAGGTGGCATGTAGGAATTCCAGTGCACTACGTGAGGCTCCCTTAGAGTGCCTGCTAGTGTAGCACACAGAGTCATGGCTAGTTTATGCTACGCACACAATCGTTAATTGGTGGTTTAAATATGCGCAAGGGATATGCAATGTAGTATCATGTAGAGATGTCTGAAATTAGCCGTGTCAACTTGCAAATAGGGTTACACAATGAAAAAGTACAAGATGTATGTGGCAATTTCATGGAACATCGCAAAAAAGGAGAGGCAGCGGTGAGCCTATACAATGTGCTATGGTACGTCACTCCTCCATTGCAATCATCGTGATATGTTATTTGTATGTCAATTCTATTGGCCAAGTTTCTTAGGGACAGTTATTACGAGTTATCCTAAGAAAATAAGCACCTGTGAATATAAGCTCCATGTAATAAGCCAACCAGTTCTTTTCATTGCGTTTTCAGCTTATCTTTGGTATGATCAGTGAAAAGTCTAGATTGCATTATATTTTTTCATTTTGCTGCCCATATGAAAATTAATTTGACTTGTAAACATCACAAATTAAACACAGTGCAGTAATTAATATGATAGGAAAACAGACCATCACTATTTGCTGAAAATGCAAATACAAAGATACCATCTACTTGGCACAATCTACTTTGGTCAATGTTTTCCATAGTGATCCCATTGCCTAATTTAATCGAAGAACGCATGACTCACATTTAAATGAAGAACAATTATTTATTGAAATTTGATGGTCCAAGTGGCTGGTTATTATCATATAGCAGCACCACCTGAAAGTATCATATAGCAGCAGCAGCAGCTCATAAAAACTCATCATACAAAAGTAGCAGTGTGTAATTCAACAAATACCAGCAGCAGCTCATAGCAATTCATCATATAGCAGCAGCAGGAGCAGCTCATAGCAATTCATCATATAGCAGCAGCAGGAGCAACTCATAGCAATTCATCATATAGCAGTAGCAGGAGCAGCTCATAGCAATTCATCATATAGCATCAGCAGGAGCAGCTTACACTACTGGAATCTGGCATTTTGCCCTCTGCCACCTCTTTGTCGACCGCCAACTGATGGCAAAGATGCTCTTTGCCGTCCGCTTCCACAAAGCGGACCGCAAAGAAAGGGCTGATGGCAAAAAGTGTATTTGCTATTAGCCAGCTGACGACAATGAGCTGGAAGGCAGACGACAAAGGGCCAGGTGGGCCTCACAGGGCACGGCATGGCTAGGTCAGGTTCTTTGCCGTCCGCCAGTGGACGGCAAAGAGGAAACGTAGGCCAGCCCTAAACGGCCGCCCTCTTTGCCGTCTGCTAGCAGACGGCAAAGAAGGCCCACTTAACGGGCCGAGTCGTCTCCCATCTCTCTCTTTCTCTGTCTCCCTCCAACGCGCCCGCCTCTCTCCTTCCCCGTCGTTGCTGTCGCCACCGCCGGCCAGCCCCGC
>NC_041385.1:474722243-474773751 GCF_002162155.2 Triticum dicoccoides
CCTCGTCCTCCAAGGGCGATCCCCTGCAGGTTTGTTCTTCCCCCCTTTTTTTAGTTTAGTTTTTTTAGTTTCTTTTAGTTTAGTTTATATTTTATCTTTAGTTTTAGTTTTAGTTTTATTTTCAGTTTAGTTTTAGTTTTAGCTTTAGTTTTAGTTTTAGTTTTAGTTTAGTTTAGTTTAGTTTATTTTAGATTAGTTTTAGTTTTAGTTTAGAAGAAGAAGAGGAGTAGAAGGAGGTGGAGGAGGAGGAGGAGGGAGGAAGAAGAAGAAGAAGAAGAAGAAGAAGAAGAAGAAGAAGAAGAAGAAGAAGAAGAAGACCCTAAATAGCAAGTATAGTTGGTGCGAGATACATGTGGCCGTCGGTGTTGAACACTACATCCACGGTGGGATGTGGATCTAGTGTTCAACGCCGAGCGCCACATGTATCTCGCATCGATGATACTTTCTATTTAGGGTTAATTAGGGGGTTAATTAGGGGGTTCCTCGGTGTCGATGGTACCCTAAATAGTAAGTATCATCAGTGCGAGGTACATGTGGCCGTCGGTGTCGAATACTACATCCATGTCCCACAAGTGACACAGGGGTCCTGCGTCCAGCAGCAACAGTTCTTGGCGTCGATGGCGGTCGAACACCATTGCAAATTTGTCTAGCAGCCTCAGAGATGACGATTTAAAGCTAAGTTTTGAAACTTGAAACACCCAAACTAACTCAAGTAAGTTTGGTTGTTTGAAAATTTCAAAACTTGGCTTTAATCCTCATCGCAGAGGCTGCCAGACAAATTCGCCAAGGTGTTCGACCGTCATCGTCCACCAGAACTATTGTTGCGGGACGCCAGGCACCGGCTTCACTTGTGGGATGTGGATGTAGTGTTCAACGCTGACGGCCTCATGTACCTTGCACCCATGGTAGTTGCTATTTAGTTTACCCGAGGACGAGCGGGTTAGAGGGTTCCTCGGTGTCGATGGTACCGTAAATAGCAAGTATCGTCAGTGTGAGGTACATGTGGCCGTCGGTGTCGAATACTTGCTATGTTACTCATCTTTCAATTTAAATATGCAGTTATTTCGTTGTTGTGAGGGTCTAGTGTTCGATGAGCTCTGCCCCTGCATTCGTTGGTGTGCACAAATGACATCTCCTCCTCCCACCTTCATTTGCTCTGTTCCGGTCTTCGTGCCAATGAAACTTGCTAGCTATAGGTGTTAATCATCAGTATGCGTAACCACTATGTGTCCCCCGTTTGAAAGGGTTACATCTATAAATATGCATGCATTTGCATATATTATAATTGTGATTCTTTCAAATTGTCCAACGTTATCCATGGACAGCCCGAGTATGTGTAGATTGGGTTCGTTTTCCCATATGCTCAGCTCCGGATCCGATGCAGAATTTTGTTAGTGTCTCCCTATTGTTCTCCAGGTACACATCCTCTCTGCTTATTGCCGAGACGTGTATCAGGAGAACAGCGGGGAGGTGCTGCCGAAATTTTGCGTCGGATCCGGAGCAGAGCATGGGAAAACGAACCCGATCTACACATACTTAGGTGGGATTAGGACCTATCCTTACCTATTAGCGTGTAGGTTGCATGGACGTAATAAAACTAACAAACTCCATTAACTGATGGATATGGTTTTCCTAATTATGTATATATTCTTGTGTGTCCAGTAGGAAGTCAATATGAGTGATCGTGCGTGGATGTACACTGGTTACACTAGTCAGTATGTTTGGACCGAGGGATGGTTAACAAAAACTAAGGGGTTTGTTAGAGCCGCATTTGCAAATGGCCAGAAATTTAGCTGGTGCCCCTGTGTCCAGTGCAACAACTATAATCAGAGGGACGAGCTTCAAATGAGTAAACACCTGCAGAAGTTTGGTTTTACGCCTGGTTACACGGTCTGGACATTACATGGTGAGTCTGCCCAATGTGCCAGAGCTGAGGTGGTTCATCGTCGCACCGACGAGCATGGTACCGGGACCGCAGACATGGTGCAAGACTTTGACGATGCTCGGGACTTGGACGAGGACATGGAGGAATCTGCAAAGGCCTTCATTGAAATGTTGGAGTCCTCAAAACGTACTCTCCACGAGCACACTAAGCTTTGTCAGCTGGATGCCATCTCACAAATAATGGCTTTGAAGGCTCAATTCAACTTGGGCAGAGAATGCTACGACGCGATGATGACAGTTTTCGGACGATTTCTACCCAAAGGCCATGTGCTACCTCCAAACCTGTACCAGTCAGAAAAAACCCACCGTGCTCTTAAGATGCCCTATGAGAAGATACACACATGTGATAAAGGATGTGTCTTATTTAGGCTTCAGTATGAGGACTTGAACTATTGTCCCATTTGCAATTCTTCCAGGTATGTTGCGGTAGACAACGGTATGGGTGAGAAGACGCAGACCAAAATACTGAAAGTGCAACTATCCCTAGGTGGTTTTGGTAATTCCTAACAACATATAGCTCATTGAGCTAACATTATTCCAAGATAAATATTTCAGGAAAAGCTCAATGAATGGCATGGCATGGATGAGAAAAGTGGACCCCTCAAAATACTAAGAACAGACGGATTGGCTCAAGATCAAAGCTCAAGACTCTACATTTTATATTTTAGTAATCCAAGATCACATTGAGTCTATAGGAAAAGCCAATACTATCAAGGAGGGATGAGGTGTTGCTTAATGAGGTTCTTGCTTCATAGTGCTTAGTGATATGCTCCAAAACCCTCAACTACTTTCCCACATCCACATATGACCTAAACCAAAAGTCAAACTCGGCCCCACCGATTCTTTCTATCCGGCGCCACCGAGTTTAGATGTCATAGCCACTGCCACAAACCCTAGGCAAATCAGTCTCACTGATAGGGATCTCGGTCTCACCGAGATGGGATTGTAATCTCTCTGTTTCCCTTCGTAACGTTTCGGTACCATCGAGATGAGCGATCGGTCTCACCGAGATTGCAATGTAAACTCCCTGTTTCCTTTTCATAACATTTTGGTCCCACCGAAATGAGTGAACCGGTCCCACCGAGTTTACCTGGCCAACTCTCTGGATAGCTTATTACCAAAATCAGTCCCACCGAGTTTGTGTAAACAGTCTCACTGAGATTACGTTATGCCCTAACCCTAACCATATCGGTCCTAACGAGTTGCATGTCGGTCCCACCGAAAATCCTAACGGTCACTAGATTTGCTGAGTCGGTCTGACCGAGTTTATCAATTCGGTCCCACCAAGTTTGGCAAGTTGTGTGTAACGGTTAGATTTTGTGTGGAGGCTATATATACCCCTCCACCTCCTCTTCATTCATGGAGAGAGCCATCAGAACGAACCTACACTTCCAACTTGCATTTTTTGAGAGAGAACCACCTACACTTGTGTTGAGGCCAAGATATTCCATTCCTACCATATGAATCTTGATCTCTTGCCTTCCCCAAGTCGCTTTCCACTCAAATGTTCTTTCCAGCAAATCCAAATCCTGTGAGAGAGAGTTGAGTGTTGGGGAGACTATCATTTGAAGCACAAGAGCAAGGAGTTCATCATCAACACACCATTTGTTACTTCTTGGAGAGTGGTGTCTCCTAGATTGGCTAGGTGTCACTTGGGAGCCTCCGACAAGATTGTGGAGTTGAACCAAGGAGTTTGTAAGGGCAAGGAGATCGCCTACTTTGTGAAGATCTACCGCTAGTGAGGCAAGTCTTTCATGGGCGACAGCCATGGTGGGATAGACAAGGTTGCTTCTTCGTGGAACCTTCGTGGGTGGAGGCCTCCATGGACTCGCGCAACCGTTACCCTTCGTGGGTTGAAGTCTCTATCAACATGGATGTACAATAGCATCACCTATCGGAACCACGACAAAAACATCCGTGTCTCCAATTGTGTTTGAATTCTCCAAACCCTTCCCTTTACATTCTTGCAAGTTGCATGCTTTACTTTCCGCTGCTCATATACTCTTTGCATGCTTGCTTGAATTGTGTTGAGATTTCTTGACTTGTGCTAAGATAGCTAAAATTTGCCAAAGACTAAAATTGGGAAAAGGATAAGTTTGTGGTCAAGTAGTCTAATCACCCCCCTCTAGACATAATTTCGATCCTACAAGTGGTATCAGAGCTTTGGTCTCCATTTGCTTTGATTTCCATAGCTTTTGGTGGTCATAGCCTTGGTTTCACAACCTAGGAGAGTATGGCGTCTAGCGAGGGAAATTATCACCGTAGAGGTCCTTACTTTGATGGTACTAATTTTGCTAGTCGGAAGCATAAGATGAAAATGCATATTCTTGGACATAACCCTGCCGTTTGGGCTATTGTGTGTATTGGATTGCAAGGTGAATTCTTTGATGGGAGAGAACCGAACCGTGAAGCTAGCACGGAAGAGTTGAAGATGCTGCAATACAACGCTCAAGCTTGTGATATCCTCTTCAACGGATTGTGCCCCAAAGAATTCAACAAAATCAGCCGTCTTGAGAATGCAAAGGAAATTTGGGATACTTTGATTGATATGCATGAAGGTACCGACTCCATCAAGGAATCCAAGTTTGATGTGCTTCAAAGTCAACTTGACAAGTTCAAAATGAAGGATGGTGAACATGTCGCTAAAATGTACTCTAGGCTTGCTCTTATCACAAATGAGATTGACGGCTTAAGAAGTGAAGAGATGACCGACAAATTCATCATCAAGAAGATCCTAAGAGCTTTGGACAGAAAATATGATACCATGTGCACATTTATCCAAATGATGCCCAATTACAAAAATCTCAAGCCAACGGAAGTCATTGGAAGAATTGTTGCTCATGAGATGTCACTCAAGGATAAGGAGGAACTTCACAACAAGTCAAGCGGTGCTTACAAAGCCTCATGTGAAGCCCCCACATCATCAAGTGAGAAACAACCTTCAATGAAGAATTGAGCTTCATGGTGAAGAACTTCAACAAGTTCTACAAGAGTAGAAGCAAAGATAAAAGCTCCAAGTCAAGGTCCTACAATGACAAAAGATCTTCTAGTCGAGAGCGTAATTGCTACAATTGTGGAAGACCCGGACACTATTCCAATGAGTGTACGGCACCCTACAAAAGAAGAGAAGAATCACCTAAGAGGAGAAGTAGAAGAGAAGAATCACCACCAAGAGAGAGGAGGAAAAGAGATGATCGTTATGAACGAAGAACATCCCAGAGAAGCAAGGATTCGGAAAGAAAGGACAAGTCATCAAGGAGCTACACAAAATGAAGACATCAAGCTCATGTTGGTGGATGGGTATCCGGCTCCGACTCCGACAATCACTCTGAGATAAGCTATCACTCCGACTCCGAATATACTCAAGATGAAGGTGTTGCCGGTCTAGCACTTGTGTCAACCAACTCCTACGACATATTTGATTCATCAAATGAAGGACTTGGAAGATGCTTCATGGCTAAAGGCCCAAAGGTAACGCACCACGAGTATGTTGATTTCAATAGCAATGAAGATGACTTGTTAGGTGATGATGATTTACTTGTTGACAATTCTAGTGATGAATACTATGATGAAATGTCAATTAATAATGCTAATCAAGATAAAGCGAATGACAATGATAAGGAGAAGATTGAGCTTCTAACTAAAGAACTAAACACTCTTAAGTTAGCTCATGAAACTATCTTAGAAGATCATCGAGAACTTTTAAGGACTCATGAGAAGTTATGCTTTGAAAAGCTCAACCTTGAGCAAGAGCATGAGTTCTTAAAGGCAATCAATGATGATCTTCGTAAGAAAAGTTCTTCTTACATTGCCAAGCGTTTACTATTATCTACTTACATGCCTCAAGTCAAGTCTAGTAACAAGAACAAGAAGGATTCTTCCTCTAGTAGTAACAATAATCATGCTAAATCCAATGTTGCTGCTTCTAGTAGTTCTCTTGATTCCACTAATGATTCTCTTAGCCAAGTTACACTTGAGCAAGAAAATAGCTTATTGAAGGGAATTATAGAGAAAGGTGTTTACAAGAGCCTTGCCAGGAGTAAGCAATTCGAGGAAATTGTACGCAGGAAAGGAAGGCACCGGAAGAACCAAGGTGTTGGTTTTGAACGAAAGTTCAATGCCAATGGAGTTGAGTGAGAAGAAGATCAATACCCCAAGATGAAGTTTGTTCCTCAACAAGTGAAGTATGATCCTACTTCCTTCAAAGGGACACAAGCACAAGATGATCTTCCACCACAAGACCACAAGCAAAAAGGCAAGGACAAGCTTCAAGAGGAGATTGATGCATTTGAAGAAGCTCCTAAGGCCTTGGTCAAGTGGGTTCCCAAGACTACATCAAGCTCTACTTCATCAAGTACAACTACAACTCCAAGGATTCCCATCAACATGGTGTGGATCCCGAAGAAGAAGAACTAGAGAGTTCTTGAGGGTGACTCCGCCAACATCTTTCACTCATACCATTTTGGCAATAACAAGTGCAATCAACTTCCACATCTTGCACTAGTTGAAGGAGTCACAAACCCTCTTGTTGGTAAGACAAGGGACAAGGTAACCTAATGCTTTCATAGACATAATCTTGTGTATGCATCATTCTATGTCTATGGATATCCTTTTTTGTTCCTTGTGGGACTAACCCGTGTAGGTATTGAAAGTGCAACTCACTCGAAAGGATTGCTCCAAATGATCTACATCAACATTGAGCATCCACATCTTCAACACCTACATGAAGTCATCATCGACAAAACCCAAGGTTAGTTCATCCCTCTTAGGGGGGATCTCACATCTAGGGGGAGCTTTACTCTAAGAATTGAGTTAAAGCAACTCTAATGGTGTGAACACATCAATGCATTATGTAAAAGTGGTAACCCCACTTGAGCTTAAACGATGAGTATGACCTGTGATCAAATGTTCTCATTTGACTCCTAAGCCAATATACTCATATATAGATGACATAGTCATCGCCAATTGCTTGATAGATGCTAGAATTGGTTGTGCATGCTTTGCCACATATTTCATTTGCCATTTTATTGTGTGAGCATGTTGGTTGCATATTTTACTCATTCGGGGACATCCACTTGTTGTTTGGTTGATTGGTTTGTTTTTCTTTTGCTAAGTGGATGGACAAGAATGCCTAAGAACCTTCTCTAGCTATCTATGATTTTCTTGTCTCAAATTCTATTCATGCTACATCACAAAATTTGATCAAGTCAGATTCGAACCACTCTGTGTGAGGAGCACTCGGAGTCCCCGATTCATCATAGACTTAAACTTCCAAAACTTCTTTGTGCATTTCGGTCTGACCGATTCCCATTTCGGTCATACCGAGATCACTAAATCGATCTAGGTTTTCAATCTCGGTGCAACCGATTTGAACTTTTCGGTCACACCGAGTTGCTGTAACTGCTAGCAGTTATGCATCTCGGTGCCACCGAGTTGTTCCGCTAGGTCACACCGACAGGGTCGGGCTATATATACCCATAGGCAAAACTTTGGAAATTTTCTCCAAACTCTTTCGCCCGCGCTCAGCCCGCTCTACCTCCAGGGTCTCCGGATCGTCCTCCTCGTCGCCACCTGCCTCCTGCCGCTGGTCTTCGCCGCCGTCAACGGGAATCATCCCCGCCGTTGCCGCCGTAGCAAGTTCATCGCTGAACTAGGGTATGGACTCGATCACTGTGCTATCCCTATCTGATTCCTAGCACATTGTGTTCGCGATGAATCTTGCCACGATTGAAACTATCTTATGTAGTCAAAACACTCCGTAGATTAGAGATGAATTGAAAATTTAGGGTTAGGTTTCCGGTGAAACCATCTCGGACCAACCGAGTTGTAGAACTCGGTACCACCGATTCGGCTAAGGCCATTGCACATGTAATTCTCGGCCTGACCGAAAATTGCAAATCGGTGTGACTGAGTTCAGGACTTTGTGAAACCCTAGCAGTCTCGGTGCCACCGAACTGTGACTCGGTCTGACCGAGTTCACTAGTTTAGGTTCCAAAAGCTGCTTCGGTATCACTGAGTTTACAAATCGGTAGATCTGAAATGCTTTCTGTGGAAAACTAAAACTAAGTTTTTGACTCATTCTTTTGCAAAAACCTCTGTATTTTGTGATGCTCATCCACTCTATCTCATCTATATCTATTCACAGGGTCAGCTGTCAGTGTTTGCAATATGTCTGATCAGAGTGACAGCCAGAACAGGGAAGAGGAGCAGGTTCAAGTGAGTGAGGGCACTAGTCCCTCTAGCAGCTACGATGATGGCAGCAGGAGCACCCCAAGCAACTTACCCAGAGCTGCCACCAGGGCCAGAAGGAAGAGAACCTTAGAATCTTAGGATGAAGACTATGTGGCTATTGAGGATGAGGCCACTTCCAAGAAGAAGGTGCTTAAGAAAGAATATGGCTTAGCTGCAGCCACTAAGCCAGGAATGCAGAAGAAGGCACCTGCAAGAAGGATTCCCACTTCCAAACCTAGGAAGGTTGCCACTGGAGAAACCATGAAATTCACCATTTAGTCTGAAGATGAAGCTGCTGGCTAGGACAAGAAGAAGAAGAGAGTCATAACCACTATTGCCAAGGTTCTTGGCAATCCCTCTATGAGGAGAGACTCTAAAGAGGAGGAGGAAGAGGTTGCTGCACCAGCACCCAAAGCTCAGAAGCTTATGGGTGATGCCATCAGGTCAGGGGCTGCTTCACCAAAACCCAAAGAAGCACCCAAGGCTGCCTCCAAGCCTAAGACTGCACCTAAGAGGAATACCAGGAACATATCAGCTGCTGAGAAGAACAAGGCCCCAGTGCCTGAAGCTGTTGCTGAAGAGGAAGATGATGAAGAGCATATCTTGAGAAAATTGAAGCCTAAAATTCCAGATCATAATGATGCCCATCCTGTAGCTAAGAATATGAAGTTGAGAAAGGATGCAGGACTTAGACAATGGAGGTTGACTGTTCCTTATGCAGTCAGGAGGAGAACTGCTGTAGACTACAGGTTCCACACAAAGGAACAGCAGGACTTCTATGAGATAGTGCTGCTTGACAAGAAGCTAATAGTGTGTGACACGAGATGGGTGGACTGGAAGTACATGAAGGCAAATGAAGAACACTATCCTGGTGTGCATGACAGTTTTAGTGCTTGTGGAGTGGCAGACTTTGTTGGGTAGAAGCTCACAAAGTGGAATGATGAGCTAATAATGCAATTCCACTCCACAGCACACTTCTATCCAGATGGCAGGATAGTATGGTTGTCTGAAGGTACTAGGTACCAATCATCAATTAAAGAATGGGCTAGTCTGATCAATGCACCTAAGGAGAAAGAGGATGACTTGGATGTCTATGCCAAGAAGAAGATGGATCACAACACTATGGCACATATGTACAAGGAGATCCCAGATGATGCTATTGAAACACACAAGTTTGGATCAGTACATTACCTTCTGTCAGGACTGCCAACCATCAACTGGATCCTGAGGCACACTCTCTTGCCCAAGTCAGGTGATCACAACATGATCAGAGGCCATGCAATAAATCTGCTATACTTATTTGATGTGCCACAAAATTTCAAGGTCATGAGTCTTATAGTTGAAACTATCAAGAGGACAGCTGCTGACCAAAAGAGAAGTTATGGGTATGCCCCACAGATCCAGGAGATGATTAACTCCAAGATGGGCACTGGCACATACTTGTTGGACAAGGATCACATGCCTATCTATCCAGATTTTGAGGACAACCAAGTGGTTATGGATGAAGATGAACCATCTTCTGTGCAGGCACAAGCAAAGAAGGAGAAGGCAAGGACTGAGAAGGCTGCCAAGATGCCAACAATGGAAGAGGCATCTCAGTACTTCTTGAAGAACAAACATGATCAACTTGGCTACTTGATTGCATCCACTCTGAGGATTGAGAAGGGGCTGGCCACCTTGACTCAAAACCAGGAGAGCCTGGAGAGGATCATGGAGCAAAAGTTCTATGACTTGGATGTGAAGGTAACTGAGATCTAGTCTGTTGTTGAGAAACTCTAGGATGATATGCAGGAGAGGAAGGGCAAGACAACCACTGAGGCATTTGTCAGAGTTCCTAGAGCTCAGAGGTCAGTGGCAGTGCCAGTGACAGACACCAGAGCCACTTCATCTGCACCAGCTACAGCCCCAGTACAACCAGCTCCAGCACCTACTCCACCATCTCCATCCACATCTAATGAAGTCTTCGTCCAAGGAGCCATCTCTACACCACCACCTGAAGATCAAGCCTTAGTAGGAGGAAGATTTCGAGTAGTATTAACGAAGGAAAAAGCGGAACCCAAGTTGGTAATAATGTCCTCTAGTTTGCCAATTCTAGCAGAATCTTGATCTATCTCTTCATTGACTATAGGTTCCTTTTCTTTAAGATTCTTTAAAGTAACTCCTACCTTAAATCCATATTGAGTAATCTGATTATGAATATTTTTATCCAAATTTTCAATCAACTCAACGGTAGCAATTTTATTCTCAATGATGTCAGGCCTTTGCATCACATGTTCCAAGGTTAAAGCAGTTCCATTGATCAAAAAAGGTGGCGTGCCTAACAAATCTATCATAGCATTGTAGGAATCAAAAGTATGGCTCCCCAAAAAATTCCCCCCGGTAATAGTATCGAGAACATATCTATTCCAAGGAGTAACACCCACATAAAAATTGCAAAGGAGAATGGCAATAGATTGCTTTTCAATAGATCTATTGTAAGCATTGCAAATTCTATATAAAGCATCTTTTAAATTTTCTCCCTCCCTTTGTTTAAAATTGAGGACTTCGTTATCGGGAGTGCTAACAATGATGGGAGGACTAGCCATGAAATCGAGACAAGCGATCTAACAAACGAGCAAATAAAAAGCAAACAAAGAAGACGAACGGAAGAGGGGCGATGAAAGGGCAAATCTTTTCGAAAATCGTTTTAGAAGTGGGGGAGAGGAAAACGAGAGGAGAATGACGAATAATGTAATGCAAGAGACAAGAGTTTTATGATGGGCACTTGTTATGTCTTGACTCGGCACAGATCTGTCCGGCAACGGTGCTAGAAATTCTTCCTGCTACATCTTGAGCTTGCGTTGGTTTTTCCCTTGAAGAGGAAAGGGTGATGCAGAAAGTAGAGATAAGTATTTCCCTTAGTTAGAGAATCAAGGTATCAATCCATTAGGAGACAATGCACAAATCACCGAATACCTGCACAAACAATCAAACAACTTGCACCCAACGCGATAAAGGGATTGTCAATCCCTTCACGGTTACTTGCAAAAGTGAGATCTGATAGAGATAGATAAACGATAAAGTAAATATTTTTGGTATTTTTGGTTTATAGATTGTAAAGTAAAAGATTGCAAAATAGTAGGCCGGAAACTAATATGATGGAAAATAGACCCGAGGGTCATAGGATTCACTAGAGGCTTCTCTCAAGATAGCAAATAATAAGGTGGGTGAACAAATTACTGTCGAGCAATTGATAGAAAAGCGCAAACTTATGACGATATCTAAGGCAATGATCATGAATATAGGCATCACATCCGTGTCAAGTAGACCAAAACGATTCTGCATCTACTACTATTACTCCACACATCGACCAACTCCCGCCTGCATCTAGAGTATTAAGTTCATGAAGGACAGAGTAACGCATTAGGTAAGATGACATGATGTAGAGGAATTAACTCAAGCAATATGATGAAAACCCCATCTTTTTACCCTCAATGGCAACAATACAATACATGCCTTGCTGCCCTACTGTCACTGCGAAAGGAGACCACAAGATTGAACTCAAAGCTAAGCACTTCTCCAATTGCAAGAAAAAACAATCTAGTTGGCCAAACTAAACCGATAGTTCAAATATAATTACAAAGATATCAAATCATGCATATAACAATTTAGATAGTGTTCAAATAATATTCATAGATAAGCTGATCATAAATCCACAATTCATTGGATCTCGGCAAACACACCGCAAAAAAGAATGACCTTGAATAGATCTCCAAGAACATCAAGGAGAACATGGTATCGAGAATCAAAGAGAGAGAATAAGCCATCTAGCTACTAGTTATGGACCCGTAGGTCTGAGGTAAACTACTCACGCTTCATCGGAAGGGCAGTAGAGTTGATGTAGAAGCCCTCCGTGCTCGAATCCCCCTCCGACAGGGTCCCGGAAAAGGCCCCTAGATGGGATCTCATGGGTACAGAAGGTTGCAGCGGTGGAAAAGTGTTTTCGTGGATGCCTCTGGTGGTTTGGGGATATATGGAATACGTTGGCGAAAGAATTAGCTCAGGAGGGTCAGGGGGGCACAAGGGTGGGTGCGCGCCCTACCCCCTGGGCGTGCCCTCCGTCCTTATGGCTGCATCATGGCTTCGCCGACTTCATCTCCAAGTCTCCTGGTTATCTTCTGGTCCAAGAATAAACATCGCAAAAGTTTCATTCCGTTTGGACTCCATTTGGTATTTCTTTTCTGCGAAACTCGAAACAAGGAAAAAACAGGAACTGGCACTGGGCTCTACGTTAATAGGTTAGTCCCAAAAATAATATAAAATAGCATATTAATGCATATAAAACTTCCAAAACAGATAATATAATAGCATGGAACAATCAAAAATTATACATACGTTGGAGACGTATCACATACCTATCGGTATTTGTGAGGATGTGCCCATTGTAGTTGCGAATGTTACTATCTTAACTGACTTTGTTATACTTGACATGCCCGAGGATGACAACACGTCGATTATCCTTGGTAGACCCTTCTTGAATACTGCAGGGGCTGTTCTTGATTGCAATAAAAGCAACCTTACTTTTCATATCAATGGTAATGAGCATACGGTGCACTTTCCGAAGAATCAATTCCAAGTGGATGGTATTAATGCTATTGAAAAATCTCCGACACTCACTATTGGAAGTTTTCAACTACCTCTACCTACTGCCAAAAAGAAATATGAAATGCTTATTGTTGGGGACATGCATATCCCCGTCGAGGTAACTTAGTGTTTTACGAAAGTTCTTCGATTTCATGCTAATCGAAAGTGGTTGTTAATAAGACTTGATCAACCTTATTAATGGATCATTTGTGGGAGGAATGAAGTTGATGAATTTAGTAAGCACAACTTCTTGTTTCCAATGTTTGTTTTCTGTTTTTCTTAGTTAAGTAAAATAAAATGCAATGTTTTGTCTGTTTTCTGAATTTTCTATGCAATAAAAACTGACCCAAAAATAAAAATTCTCAGAATGTCCTGAAAATATGATTTTTTTTTTCTAAATATTTTTGAATTTTTAGTGCATTTAACATCAAAGGGGGGTGCACCAGGTGGGCACAACCCACCTGGGCGTGCAAGCAGCCCCAGGCGCACCCTGGTCCCCACGTGGGCTGATGACCCACAAGTATAGGGGATCTATCATAGTCCTTTCGATAAGTAAGAGTGTCAAACCCAACGAGGAGAAGGAAATGACAAGCGGTTTTCAGCAAGGTATTGTCTGCAAGCACTGAAATTGTCGGTAACAGATAGTTGTGTGATAAGATAATCCGTAATGGGTAAGAAGTAATAGAAGTAACTAAGGTGCAACAAGGTGGCCCAATCCTTTTTGTAGCAGAGGACAAGCCTGGACAAACTCTTATATAAAGCAAAGCGCTCCTGAGGACACATGGAAATTACTGTCAAGCAAGTTTTCATCATGTTCATATGATTCACGTTCGTTACTTTGATAATTTGATATGTGGGTGAACCGGTTCTTGGGTGCTATCCTTGCTTGGATAAGCCTCCCACTCATGATTAACCCCTCTCGCAAGCATCAGCAACTAAGAAAGAAGAATTAAGATAAACATAACCATAGCATAAAACATAGGGATCCAAATCAACCCCTTATGAAGCAACGCATAACTAGGGTTTAAGCTTCTGTCACTCTAGCAACCCATCATCTACTTATTACTTCCCAATGCCTTCCCCTAGGCCCAAATAATGGTGAAGTGCCATGTAGTCGACGTTCACATAACACCACTAGAGGAAATACAACATACATCTAATCAAAATATCGAACGAATACCAAATTCACATGATTACTTATAACAAGACTTCTCCCATGTTCTCAGGAACAAACGTAACTACTCACAAAGCATATTCATGTTCATAATCAGAGGCATATTGTATAGCATTAAGGATCTGGACATATGATCTTCCATCGAATAAACCAACTAGCATCAACTACAAGGAGTAATAAACACTACTAGCAACCCACATGTACCAATCTAAGGTTTTGAGACAAAGATCAGATACAAGAGATGAACTAGGGTTTGAGAGGAGATGGTGTTGTTGAAGATGTTGATGGAGATTGACCCCCTCTCGATGAGAGGATCGTTGGTGATGACGATGGCTTCGATTTCGCCCTCCCGGAGGGAAGTTTCCCCGGCAGAACAGCTCCGACGGAGCCCTAGATTGGTTCTACCCAAGTTCCGCCTCGAGACAACGGCGCTTCGTCTCGAAAGCTTCCTCTTGATTTTTTTTCTAGGTCAAAGTACACCATATAGCATAATATGGGCACTGGAGGCCTGCCAGGTGGGCCACAAGCTAGGGGGCGCATCCCCAGGCTTGTGGTTGCCTGGTGGGTCCCCTCTGGTATTTTCTTCGCCCAGTATTTTTTCTTAATTCCAAAATAATTCTCTGTAAATTTTCAGGACTTTTGGATTTGTGCAGAATAGGTCTCTAATATTTGCTCCTTTTCCAGCCCAGAATTCCAGCTGCCGGCATTCTCCCTCTTCATGTAAACCTTGTAAAATAAGAGAGAAAAGGCATAAGTATTGTGATATAATGTGTAATAACAGCCCATAATGTAATAAATATCAACATAAAAGCATGATGCAAAATGGACATATCAACTCTCCCAAGCTTAGACCTCGCAAGCGAAAGCCGAAATCGTAAAATATGCCCACATGTTTAGAGCTAGAGGTGTCAATAAAATAAAATATGGACATGAGGGCATCATGATCATCTTTAGGACAACAACATATATTGCCATATAATTTATTATGCTAAAGTAACAATTCATTCACAAGGTGGAGTATGAATCAAAACTTGATTGCAAACTAACAAACTATGATCTCAGTCATTGAAGCAATTGCAATTTATCATAACATCAGAAAGAGTCAATATGAGAGATTTTCAGCAAGTCCACATATTCAACTATCTTTTAACCTTTCACAATTGCTAACACTCACGCAATACTAATGAGTTCAAAGCTTCAGTCGGACACAGAGAAAGATAGGGGCTTATAGTTTCGCCTCCCAACCTTCTACCTCAAGGGTAATGTCGACAATAATACTTTATGGTAACCTATATCCGAGTGGGTATATACATCTGGGTCTTTCTCCAACACATAGTGTTTGCCAAAAGTAAAAGTGTAAAAAGGAAAGGTGAAGATCACTAGGACTCTTGTGTAAGGGTAGGAAATAAAAGTAATAGATAGGCCCTTCGCAGAGGGAAGTAGAGGTTGTCATGCACTTTCAAGGTTGGATGCACAAAATCTTAATTCAAAAGAACGTCACTTTATATTGCCGCTTGTGATAAAGAACTTTATTATGCAGTCTGTCGCTTTTATTTCTTCCATATCACAAGTTTGTATAAAGCTTATTTTCTTCACACTAATAGATAATACATATTTAGAGAGAATTTTTTGTTGCTTGCACCGATGACAACTTACTTGAAGGATCTTACTCAATCCATAGGTAGGTATGGTGGACTCTCATGGCAGAACTGGCTTAAGGGATATTTGGAAGCACAAGTAGTATCTCTACTTGGTGCAAAGGATTTGGCTAGCATAATAGAGAAAGGCAAGCTCAACATGTTGGAGGATCCATGAAAATATAACTTCTATTCTGATATAAGAAAACATAACCTATTATGTTGTCTTCCTTGTCGAACGTCAACTTTTTGGCATTTCATATTTTAATGAGTGCTCACAATTACAAAAGATGTCCAAGATAGTATATTTATATGTGAAGCCTCTCTTTCTTTATTACTTCCTATTAATTGTAACAATGACCAAAACTACGTTTGTCAACTCCCAACAAATTTTATTCATCCTATGCTTTATATGTGAAGTCATCACTCTCCATAAGATCATTATGTGATCTTTTTATTTCTTTTTATTCTTTATTTTATTTCTCATGATCATAGCAAGAAAGCAAAGCCCTCAACTCAAAAATACTCTTTACTATATATAACTCATGGACTCGATTACATAGATAGATCTCAAAACAAAACTCAAAGCTAGATCATACTGAAATTTTATTCTACTAGATCAAGATATAACCAAAAGGATCAAGCTAATAAAAACGATAAAGGTAAAGGTGTGATGGTGATACGATACTAGGGTTCCTCCTCCAAGCTTGGTGGTTGCCAAGGGGAGTGCCCACACCCATGTATTTAGATCTCTTTCTTTGGAGGTGGTGATGGTGGAGTTGTTGATGATAAAAGAATCTTATCCTCCGTCTTCCAAGGCATAGGTTCACCATCGTAAAAAGACGAACGAGTCTCCGGGATCCTCAAATCTGCAGCCAAACTCATCCTCTTAAATTTGTATTCATAGTCACAGTTTTGGTTTTGCAGGTCATAGATCTGGGCTTGAAGATGCTCGATTTTCTCATGAAGCTTGAATATGGCCTCCTCAATGTTCTTGGCATCCAACTTGTGATTGTTGGTAAATTCCGCGATCATCAAGTGATTGTTGTTGAGTCCATGTTCCACCATCCCTTGGCACTTGAAAACTTGTTACTCCATTGCTTCGATTCTTGTCTCCATGCTTCCGGTCTTCTTTGGACCTTCAACATAGCGGATGTGCAGCACCCCCTCACACATCTCAATGGTTTGAGGGTGTTGCAACACCTCCGCAAGGTAAGGGTTCATGACCTTCTTGAAAAACTTGTCCTTGGAGGTGCTTGGAGACATCATGGCGATCTAGATCGGTCAGAAAAACAACTGGAAACAAGAATAGAGGATTCTGTCATGGTACGGTGGCAAAACCTTCGGGAGATCATATCATGAATTTTTACCAACCAAAAGAAGTATTGGGGAAGAAAACGGAGTCCAGAGGGCACACGAGGTGGCCACAAGCCACAGGGGCACCCCCTCCTGGCTTGTCACCTCCTCGTGCACTTTTTGGACTCCTTTTAATTTTCCTAATTTTTTAAATATTCCAAAACGGAGAAAAATTGGAATTAGAACAGTTTTGGACTAGGTTTACTTACCGTACCACATACCTATTCCTTTTGGGAGTCTGAAATGTTCTGAAAAGTATCCCTTATGTACTCCTCTGGTGTTATGGTATTAATTATATTGGTATCAACATTTATGGGAGTACCTAAGATATAATGTTTGATTCTTTAACCATTTACCACCTTCGGATTTGTGCCTTCGGCGTTGTTGATTTTGATGGCACCAGAATGATAGACTTCCTCGATAATATAAGGACCTTCCCATTTAGAGAGAAGCTTTCCTGCAAAAAATCTTAAACGAGAGTTGTATAGAAGAACATGATCACCTACATTAAACTCACACTTTTGTATCCTTTTGTCATGCCATCTTTTAACCTTTTCTTTAAACAACTTGGCATTCTCATAGGCTTGGGTTCTCCATTCATCAAGTGATCTAATGTCAAATAACCTCTTTTCTCCGCAAGTTTGAAATCATAGTTGAGCTCTTTGATTTCCCAATAAGCTTTATGTTCTAGTTCAAGAGGTAAGTGACATGCTTTTCCATAAACCATTTTATATGGAGACATACCCATAGAGTTTTTATAAGCAATTCTATAAGCCCATAATGCATCATCAAGTTTCTTAGACCAATTCTTTCTAGATCTATTAACAATTTTTTGAAAAATCAATTTAATCTCTCTATTTCTCGATTCTACTTGACCACTAGACTGAGGGTGATATGGAGATGCAATTCTATGGTTAACATCGTATTTAGCAAGCATTTTACGGAAAGCACCATGAATAAATTGTGAACCACCATCATTCATCAGATATCTAGGGACTCCAAACCTCGAAAAAATAAGCTCTTTAAGCATTTTATAGAAGTGTTATGATTAGCACTACTGGTTGGAATTGCTTCCACCCACTTAGTAACGTAATCAACAACAACTAATATATGTGTATACCCATTAGGGGAAGGAAAGGTCCCATATAATCAAAACCCCAAACATCAAATGGTACAATAACAGGTGAATAATTCATAGGCATTTCCTGACGTCTACTAATATTACCAATTCTCTGGCATTCATCACAAGATAAGACAAACTTACGAGCATCCTTGAAAAGAGTAGGCCAATAAAAACTAGATTGCAATACCTTGTGCGCAGTTCTGTCTCCAGCATGGTGTCCTCCATAGGCCTCGGAGTGACACTTGCGTAGGATCTGTTCCTGTTCATGATTAGGTACACAACATGTAATAACACCATCTACTCCTTCTTTATAATGGTGTGGGTAATCCCAAAAGTAATGTCTTAAATCATAGAAAAAACTTTTCTTTTGCTGGTATGTGAAACTAGGTGGAATAAATTTAGCAACAATTTAATTAGCATAATCAGCATACCACGGAGCAATACGTAAAGCATTTATGACAGCCAGTTCCTCATCAGGAAAACTATCATCAATAGCCAGTGGATCATCAAGAATATTTTCTAACCTAGACAAGTTGTCTGCAACGGGGTTCTCAGCTCCCTTTCCATCAATCATACACAAATCAAATTCTTGTAACAAGAGAACCCATCTAATAAGTCTAGGCTTAGCATCTTTCTTTTCCATAAGATATTTAATAGAACCATGATTAGTGTGAACAGTTACTTTGGAATCAACAATATAAGATCTGAACTTATCACAAGCAAAAACAGCTGCTAAAAATTCTTTTTCAGTAGTAGCATAATTTCCGTGAGCACTGTCTAGAGTTTTACTAGCATAATGAATAACATTCAATTTCTTATCAACTCTTTGCCCTACAACAACACCAACATCATAATCACTAGAACCGCACATAATTTCAAAGGGTAAATTCCAATCAGGTGGCTGAACAATAGGTGCGGAAATCAAGGCTTTCTTAAGTATTTCAAATGATGCGTCTACACAATCATCATAAAAAACAAAAGGAACATATTTTTGCAAGAGATTAGTGAGAGGCCTAGAAATTTTATAGAAGTCTTTAATAAACCTCCTATAGAAATGAGGATGACCAAGGAAACTTCGTATACCTTTGATATCTTTAGGACACAACATCTTTTCAATAGCGTCCACTTTAGCTTTATCAACTTCAATACCTCTCTCAGAAATTTTATGCCCCAAGACAATACCTTCATTAACCATAAAGTGGGACTTCTCCCAATTCAAGACAAGATTAGTTTCTTCACATCTCTGCAAAATTTGATCAAGGTTCCTTAAGCAATCATCAAAAGAAGTTCCGTAAATGGAGAAATCATCCATGAAAACCTCAACAATCTTTTCACAAAAATCAGAGAATATAGCAGTCATACATCTTTGAAAGGTAGAAAGTGCATTGCATAAACCAAAAGGCATACGTCTATAAGCAAAAGTACTGAAAGGGCATGTAAAAGTAGTTTTTTTGTTGATCCTCTTTTGACACGGGTATTTGAGAGAAACCAGAATAACCATCTATAAAGCAAAAATGTGTATGTTTGGACTGTCTTTCTAGCGTTTGATCAATAAAAGGTAGGGGGTAATGATCTTTTACAGTAGCTTTATTTAGTTTGCAAAAATCGATTACCATTCTATAACCTCTAACAATTTTTGTGGGATCAATTCATTCTTATCATTAGGAACAACAGTATGCTACCTCTCGAGCACTGCGTTGGTTTTCCCTTGAAGAGGAATTGGTGATGCAACAAAGTAGCGTAAGTATTTCCCTCAGTTTTTGAGAACCAAGGTATCAATCCAGTAGGAGGCTCCTCAAAAGTCCCTCGTACCTACACAAACAAACAAGAACCTCGCAACCTACGCGATAAAGGGGTTGCCAATCCCTTCACGGTAACTTGCAAAAGTGAGATCTGATAGAGATAATAAGATAAGATAAATATTTTTGGTATTTTTATGATATAGATTGGAAAGTAAAGATGCAAATAAAAGTAGATCGGAAACTTATATGATAAAAGATAGACCCGGCGGCCATAGGTTTCACTAGTGGCTTCTCTCAAGATAGCATAAGTATTACGGTGGGTGAACAAATTACTGTCGAGCAATTGATAGAAAAGTGCATAATTATGAGATTATCTAGGCATGATCATGTATATAGGCATCACGTCCGCAATAAGTAGACCGAAATGATTCTGCATATACTACTATTACTCCACACATCGACCGACTCATGCCTGCATCTAGAGTATTAACTTCATAAGAACAGAGTAACACATTAAGAAAGATGACATGATGTAGAGGGATAAACTCAAGCAATATGATATAAACCCCATCTTTTTATCCTCGATGGCAACAATACAATACGTGCCTTGCTACCCCTGCTGTCACTGGGAAAGGACACCGCAAGATTGAACCCAATCTAAGCACTTCTCCCATTGCAAGAAAGATCAATCTAGTAGGCCAAACCAAACTGATAATTCGAAGAGACTTGCAAAGATAACCAATCATACATAAAAGAATTCAGACGAGATTCAAATATTTCTCATAGATAAACTTGATCATAAACCCACAATTCATCGGATCTCGACAAACACACCGCAAAAAGAGTTACATTGAATAGATCTCCAAGAAGATCAAGGAGAACATTGTATTGAGATTCAAAGAGAGAGAAGAAGCCATCTAGCTAATAACTATGGACCCGAAGGTCTATGGTAAACTACTCACAACTCATCGGAGAGGCTATGGTGTTGATGTAGAAGCCCTCCGTGGTCGATTCCCCCTCTGGCGGAGTACCGGCGAAGGCTCCAAGATGGGATCTCGCGAATACAGAAGATTGCGGTGGTGGAAATAGTTTTTCGTGGTGCTCCTCGTGGTTTTCAGGGTACGAGAGTATATATAGGCGAAGGCAATAGGTCAGGGGAGCCACAAGGGGCCCACAAGGGTGGGGGGCGTGCCCACCCCCCTAGGGCGTGCCCTCCTGCCTCGTGGCTGCCTTGGCTGCTTCTTGACATCCACACCAAGTCTCCTGGATCGCGTTTGTTCCAAAAAGATCACTCCCAAAGGTTTCATTCTGTTTGGACTCTGTTTGATATTCCTTTTCTTCAAAACACTGAAATAGGCAAAAAAAAACAGCAATTCGGGCTGGGCCTCCGGTTAGTAGGTTAGTCCCAAAAATGATATAAAAGTGTAAAGTAAAGCCCATAAACATCCAAAACGGGTAATATAATAGCATGGAACAATCAAAAATTATAGATACGTTGGAGACGTATCAAGCATCCCCAAGCTTAATTCCTACTCGTCCTCGAGTAGGTAAATGATAAAAACAAATTTTTTGATGTGGAATGCTACCTGGCATAATTCTCAATGTAATTTTCTTTATTGTCGCATGAATGTTCAGATCCAAATTATTCAAAATAAAAGTTCATATTGACATAAGAAATAGAAATACTTCAAGCATACTAACAAGGCAATCATGTCTTCTCAAAATAACAAGGCTAAAGAAAGTTCATCCCTACAAAATCATATAGTTAGGCTATGTTTCATTTTTGTCACACAAAATACTCCCATCATGCACAACCCCGGCTTCAGCCAAGCAATTGGTTCACACTTTTTAACGCGCTTCAGCTTTTTTCAACTCTCACGCAATACATGAGCGTGAGCCATGGATATAATAGAATATGATGATGGAGGTTGTGTGGAGAAGACAAAAAAGGAGAAAGTCTCACATTGACGAGGCTAATCAACGGGCTATGGAGTTGCCCATCAATTGATGCCAACATGAGGAGTAGCAATTGCCATGCAATGGATGTACTAGAGCTATAAATGTATGAAAGCTCAACAAAAGAAACTAAGTGGGTGTGTATCTAACTTGCTTCCTCACGAAGACCTAGGGCATTTTGAGGAAGCCCATCATTGGAATATACAAGCCAAGTTCTATAATGAAAAATTCCCACTAGTATATGAAAGTGACAACATAAGAGACTCTCTATATGAAGAACATGGTGCTACTTTGAAGCACAAGTGTGGAAAAAGATAGTAACATTGTCCCCTTTTTTATTTCTTTTTTTGGGCCTTTCTTTTTTTTATTTTTTTATTTGGCCTTTTTTTATTGGCCTTTCTTTTTTTTAATTTGGCCTTTCTTTTTTATAAGGGACAATGCTCTAATAATGATGATCATCACACTTCTATTTATTTACAACTCATTGATTACAACTCGATACTAGAACAAGATATGACTCTATATGAATGCCTCCGGCGGTGACCGGGATGTGCAATGAATCAAGGCGACATGTATGAAAAATTATGAAGGTGGATTTGCCACAAATACGATGTCAACCACATGATCATGCAAAAGAAATATGACAATGATGAAATGTGTCATGATGAACAGAACGGTGGAAAGTTGCATGGCAATATATCTCAGAATGGCTATGGACATGCCATAATAGGTAGGTATGGTGGTTGTTTTGAGGAAGATATAAGGAGGTTTATGTGTGGTAGAGCATATCGTATCACGGGGTTTGGATTCACCGGCGAAGTTTGCACCAACTCTCAAGGTGAGAAAGGGCAATGCACGGTACCGAAGAGGCTAGCAATGATGGAAAGGTAAGAGTGTGTATAATCCATGGACTCACATTAGTCATAAAGAACTCATATACTTATTGCAAAAGTTTTATTAGCCCTCGAAGCAAAGTACTAATACTCATGCTCCTAGGGGGGAGGTTGGTAGGAGTTAACCATCGTGCGCCCCCGACCTCCACACATAAGGAAGGCAATCAAAAGAGCACCCCATGCAACAATTTTGTCACACAACTTTTACCATACGTGCATGCTACGGGACTTTAACTTCAACACAAGTATTCCTTAAATTTACAATTACCCAACTAGCATGACTCTAATATCACCACCTCTATATCTCAGAACAATTATCAAGCATCAAATTGATCATAGCATCCAATTCACTTCCTATGATAGTTTTTATTATACCCAACTTGGATGCCCATCATTCTAGGACCAATTTTATAATCCTAGCAAATACCATGCTGTTCTAAAAGACTCTCACAATAATATAAGTGAAGCATGAGAGATCAATAATTTCTACAAAATTAAGCCACCGTCGTTCTCTATAAAGATATAAGTGAAGCACTAGAGCAAAATTATCTAGCTCAAAAGATATAAGTGAAGCACATAGAGTATTCTAATAAATTCCAAATCATGTGTGTCTCTCCCAAAAGGTGTGTACAGAAAGGATTATTGTGGTAAACTAAAAATCAAAGACTCAAATCATACAAGACGCTCCAAGAAAAACACATATCATGTGATGACTAAAAATATAGCTCCAAGTAAAGTTACCGATAGACGAAGACGAAAGAGGGGATGCCTTCCGGGGCATCCCCAAGCTTAGGCCTTTGGTTGTCCTTGGATTATCTTGGGGTGCCATGGGCATCCCCAAGCTTAGGCTCTTGCCACTCCTTATTCCATAGTCCCTCAAATCTTTACCCAAAACTTGAAAACTTCACAACACAAAACTCAACAGGAAATCTCATAAGCTCTGTTAGTGCAAGAAAGAAAACCCACCACATAAGGTACTATAATGAACTCATTCTTTATTTGTATTGGTGTTAAACCTATTATATTCCAACTTCTCTATGGTTCATACCCCCCGATATGTCGGTGGGAAACGACACCTATGGGATCACTGGAATCCCTTCTACGGTTGCGGGGCGCAGGGATCATGAGAAGAGCGGGACTAGTAGAGAACACAAAGGGGGATTTACCCAGGTTCGGGCCGCAAAGATGCGTAAAACCCTACGATCCTGCTTTTGGTGGATGTATTAGTGTTCTTGGGCTCTCGAACTAGCTCTAGGTGCTGCGAGGTTCCAAAGAGCCGAATCCTTTCCCCGTGCGCCATGGGCCTCCTTTTATAGACCAAAGGGGCTGCCACAGTGGAACACAGGAGGTGGAAAGTGCTACAGTGTTACGAGCTTATCGCTCGTATTACAGGACAAGGCGGATTTAATGTGCGGCTTAGGTGTCCTCTCGCTTTATCAGGGACGGGGGCGAGGCCCATCCCGTCCGTCGCCGCTCCTCCTTACTTCCACATGCGCTACGGCAAGCGATGCATGCAGCGCCATGTAGGCAGGCATGCAACTAACGTGGCGCGGTGGTGGAGCCTCCACGAAGGATTGCATGTTCCATGCAGGTGCCTGCCCACCTGGCTCGGTCGGCACCTACATGTGACGGCGGCGAAGACTTGGCTGGCGCGGGCCTGTCAGTGGCCCCGCCGGTGTGCTCGGCAAGGGTCTTGCCGGCTGTCCCGGCAAGGGTCTTGCCGTGGCGCTCTGGCTCCCCCGGCAAGGATCTTGCTGAGGGACTTGTGGGTTTCTTCGGTGAGAACAGTTGCCTTCCTATCCTCATTTGATCTTGGGCATTTTATGTCTTCACAAAGATCTACATGCCACCACGGAGGTGCCACCCGAGCCCTGTCCTGACGCGTTTGTCTAGCGTTGGTGGGCTCAAGGTTGGCTCACTTCGGCTGGCGTGGGCAAGCTGCCCCGGCAAGGGTCTTGCTGGAGAAACCTGCTATGCCTATCTGATCTTTGTGGCCTTGGTCCTTGTTGTTGCTTCGTTTGTCCTGTGCCTTCGGCTTCTCTTCGGCTTTCCCTTCCTGCTCTGTTTATGCGTGGCCGTGGCGGGAGGCTCTGACTGCCCGTGCACAAGTAAAGGGGTTAAAAACAGCGCAACTACTTTTGTACCCCGACAAGAGCCCTCGGGCCTGGGCCTGACATAAGCGCAGCACGTTGTTGGGTCAGGCCCAGAACGGTGCGCGGGCAGTTGGGTCGGATTTTTACCGCGGCTACTATTCTGCCCGCCGCGCTTCCCCACGACCCGTGTTAAATGCGCGACGTGGGGGTCGTGCGCGCGTATGACGGAAGCATGTTGGCGTCACCTCGTGGTGGATAGTAAAGAGGCGGCTTGCATGTCTCTTCGAGACCGCAGGGCTGCCTCCCATTTACTGCCCTTGCTCGGGAACCGTTGTTCCACGCGTCCCACTGCGCCCGCCCCTTGCTCCACGTTCGCTGGATGCATAACGCCGAGCGAATGACAGGCGCACGGGACATGGGTAGACGCGCGCGTGCGGGTTGATTCCCACGCGCCTTCAATGGAGCGGGGAGGATGGTCGGCGGCCCCACTTGCTGTCACTTCGAGAAGCCGGATTGGCTGAGAGGGGGCGGCCGAGCCTCGCCCCCACCCCTTTATAAAGAGGGGAGCGGGAGGAACGGTGCCCCTCAATCTTTCGCCATCTGCCTCTCCCCATTCCTGCTTTATTTCTTCTTCTTCCATGGCGAGGGGGCGTGGCGATGCTTCATCGGTGGAGGCGAGGGTTTCGGCCAGACAGCGCATCGCTCCTCCCCAAGACCTCGTAGCGGCGGAGCCGGCCGCTAGGGGAAGAGGGAGGGGGCAAGGTCGAGGCCGTCAAGGGAGAGGAGGACAGGGCGGCAGATCAGCCTCGCCTCCTCCATCAGCCCCTCCTCCGATGGAGGGCCACACCAGGGACAACCCCTGTGAATTCTTCGTCACGCTGCGCCATCCACCGCGCCGTCGCCTTCACCTCCCGACTCCATTTGCACGGGAGATGGAGCTGGATCCGCCACGGGCGCTGCGGCTGCACATGAGGGGTTGCGGGAACAGTGGCACATGGGCTGACGTCGAGTTCCCCACCCCTCACGTCATGTATCTTCACCGAGGGTGGAAGACCTTCGCTCGCCTCCACAGCTTGACGGATGGGCTCGCTCTCCATTTCAAATTAATGGAGGGTGGCCTCCTCTCCGTCAAGATCTTCGGGCACTTCGGGACCCGCGTGAGGTGATGCGTGGAGAGCTCCTCCGATGACGAAGATTCCTCCTCAAGCGAGAGTGGCGAGGAAGACAACGGCAGTGACGACGAGGGTAGCGGGCGGCAGGATGACGGGTCCGACTAGGTGTCGGGCGCCACTCTGGGCAGCACCGGCGACCCCATCATCCGTGTCGGCGGTTCCTTGAACTTCTCAGGCTCGTCTCCTTGGGCGGCTGGCGTAGGGAGGCTGCGGAAGAGGAAGAGGGCGGGCGGCAAGGCAGTCAAGTCGGAGTACGCGGGCACCGACGCCTTCATCGCATGTTGACGTCCTGCCGCCTCGTCTTCGAGCTCTGCCTCCAACGCCGCCATCACCATCCAGCCCTTGGACGGCCACCGAGATGTTCTCTTGGTGTCTTCTGCCACTCGTAGCTCGCCTAGGGGCCCCTTTTGCCCTTCTGCTTTCTTGTTCCATTTCCTGAGGAGAGGGACAAGAAAGGGATTACGGGCACCTTATATCTTTTTAGTCTTGTAAGCCTTCGGGCCTTTGTTAGCTTTAGAACTTGTAATCCCCTTGTTCATGTTTTTCATTTCGTATGAACTGTACCTGTATGGGATGTTTTTTTAATGAAAAAGGGATATTTGCTGGGTTTTTCGTTCGTAGGAAGAACCCACGACAAGGGGTGAATCCTTGTTATCCTTAAGACAAACGTTTTACTTCTCGCCCGGCAACAGGCCTTGCCGTCCCCCCACTTCGCTCGACCTTTCTCATGCTCTTGGCGGGAGCAGGGATGAGGTGGGCTTAGGCTCCTCATTCCTTTCCCTCGCTGCCGCGGCTACGACCAAATTCAGCCCTAGGGGATAACCCTTGGGTGCCGAAAAGGGGGAGAACGGTAGCTCAGAGATAGGACGGGGTTTCACATATCCCAGTCCATAACGAAATGCATGATAGGGGATAGAGAACTTATCTGGATCTGCAGCCCCTGGCAACCTTGGCTTGCCGTGGATGGATCCTGGTTCTTGCAGCCCCCCGGCAACTCTGGCTTGTCGGGGCCCGGACGCCGGTCCGTTCCCTTTCTTCCAAAATAGCTCGGCAAGAATGCTTATGTGCCTTGCGTACCAAAGAAGACAGAGAAGAACAGAGAGATGCGCACTCGACCTCTAAGCTAGGGGTTAGCCGCTGCTAAGCACTATCAACCCTAACCGAGGAAGAGCCTCAATCCTCGCATGCATGCTATAACTTAGGGCGCCAACGCTTCGTTTATTTATGCTCAGGGTCTGCGCCTGGCTTTGTACAAAGGGTTACATGCCTTGACGGCAAGGCTTTTACAAAAGGGTGGCTTGCCGGGAGGCCCGGCAAGCGCGCCTTATGGGTATAACTTGCGGAGATGCTCGATGTTCCAGGAGTTGTTCACTGGAATGGCATCTTCGGTCTCTAGCCGGACTGTGCCAGGCCTGGTGACTCACGTTACCCGATAAGGGCCTTCCCACTTTGGCGTCAACTTGTTGGAATTCTTGGCCAACTGAACATGCTGAAGAACAAGGTCGCCTTCCTCAAAGCTCCGGGCATGAACCTTGCGGCTATGGTAGCGGCGCAAAGCTTGTTGGTAGCATGCTGCTCTAACAGCCGCCCAGAGACGATCTTCCTCAAGGAGGGTCACGTCATCTTGGTGCAACTGCTCTTGCTCAAGCTCATCATAAGCGAGCACTCGAGGTGACCCGTATATGAGTTCCGTGGGGAGAACTGCTTCTGCCTCATAAACCAGGGCAAAGGGTGTCTGGCCGGTGGCTCGATTTGGCGTTGTTCTGATCGACCATAGAACCGCTGACAACTCATCAATCCAGCACCTCCCGCTTTTGCGCAGCCTGTCACAAGTCTTCATCCTTAAGCCTCGCAGGACTTCAGCATTTGCTCTCTCCGCTTGGCCGTTGCTTCGTGGATGTGCCACGGAAGCAAAACAGACCGTGCTGCCGAGATCCTCAATCTATTGCATGAAGGCGTGGCTCGTGAACTGTGTGCCGTTGTCGGTGATAATCCTGTTGGGCACCCCAAAACGGCACACTAATCCCTTGAAAAACTTGATGGCTGACTGCGCTGTCACCTTCCTCACTGCTTCCACTTCTGTCCACTTTGTGAACTTGTCAATTGCGACGTACAAGTACTCAAAGCCCCCAATAGCACGGGGGAAAGGGCCCAATATGTCGAGCCTCCAGATCAAGAAGGGCCAAGAGAGAGGGATAGTTTGAAGGGCTTGAGCTGGTTGATGAAGCTTCTTCGAATGGAACTGGCACGCTTCACACTTGGTTACTAGTGTCGTCGCATCCTGGAGGGCGGTGGGCCAGAAGAAACCTTGCCGGAAAGCCTTGCCGGCTAGGGCCCTTGACCCTATGTGGGAGCCACATATGCCTCCGTGTATCTCTGCCAACAGCTTTAGTCTCTCCTCCCGGGAGATGCACATCAATTTCACCCCATTTGGCCTTCTTCTGTACAATACATTATCAACGAATTGGTACAGAGCAGACCGGCGGGCTACTATCTCTGCCTCTTCCTGCTCCTCAGGAAGCTCTCCTTTTTGAACGAATCAGACGGTGTGCTGCGCCCATGCCGGAGCCTGTGGCTCGACGGCAAGGACAAAAGGCATCTCTTCTGCCACGGGAGCGGCCGCCTCCACGGCCATGACCTGAGGTCCTGCCGGAGTCGGTTGCCCTGTGGCAGGATCGGCATCCTCGGCAACATCCTCGCCGGTGGCTCTGGGGAGCTCGGTGGGGAAGTACTTGTCGGGGTCTAGCCTCCTTCGCTTGTTCTGCCCAGTCGACAGCTCAGCGGATGGTTGGGTTAACTGAAGCACAAAGGTACCTGGTTCCACAGGTAGCTTGAGGGCAGCGCGTTTTGACAGGTAGTCGGCGATGTCGTTCTCCGCCCGAGGGACATGCTCCGCTTGTATACCGTCAAAGCGCTCCTCTAGTCTCCTCACCTCATCTACGTAAGCTTCCATCAATGGGCTTTGATAATCTTTGTTGATCTGCCTAACGACGAGCTGTGAGTCGCCCTAACGATGAGCTTCTTAACTCCGAGGTCTGCCGCGATCCTGAGGCCTGCAAGCAACCCCTCATACTCGGCGGTGTTGTTGGTTGACTTCTCCCGGGGGAAGCGCATCTGGATGACATACTTGAGGTGCTCTCCGGTGGGTGCGACAAGCGGCACACCAGCGCCGGCGCCTTGCAGCGAGAAAGCCTCATCAAAGTACATGATCCAGTTGCGGCTCGTTTCCTTGCCGGGGAGAGTGGTCTCTTGTACCTCTTCGTCAGGCGTCGAGGTCCATTCCGCAACAAACTCCGCCAAGACTCTGCTCTGAACCGTTGAGGTAGTTTCAAACTTCAAACCGAAACTCGACAGCTCCAGGGCACATTCCACGACCTCCCCGTTGCATCTGGGTTGTGCAGTATCCGTTGCAACGGAAGGCGGGTGACCACCATGATCTCGTGCGCTTGGAAGTAATGGCGCAACTTCCTCGAAGCCATAAGGACGCCGAAGAGCAGCTTTTGCACACCTGAGTACCTCGACCTAGCCCCCTGCAGGAGGGAGCTGACGAAGTACACTGGGTGCTGCACCAACTTCTTCTTCTGCGACTCTTCACCCGGTCGCGTGGGTCCTGTCGCATTGGCGTCAACCCCTGCCGGGGACTCAATCTTGCCGGGATCGAGCCCTGTCGAAGGGGGTTTCGGCTGGCCATCTGTTGGCCCTGCCGCTGTCGCTACCTTCTCGTCGACCTCTCTCTGCGCCACTAGTGCAGCGCTAACCACTTGATTTGTTGCCGCTAAATAAAGGAGCAACGGCTCTTGTGGTTTGGGCGCGACCAACACTAGGGTAGAAGAGAGGTATTTCTTCAAATCCTGCAGCGCTACCTCGGCCTCTGGGGTCCACTCCACTGGCCCAACCTTCTTCAATATTTTGAAAAAAGGAAGGGCACGCTCCGCGGATTTGGAGATGAACCGGCTCATGGTGGCAACGCAACCAGTGAGCTGACGCACGTACTTTATCCGTTTGGGTGCCTCAATCTGCTCGATGGCCTTGATCCTATCTGGGTTTGCTTCAATTCTACGCTGGGACACAAAGAACCCGAGAAGCTTGCCGGACGGGACACCGAAGACACACTTCTCAGGGTTCAATTTGAGGTTGATCTTGCACAGATTCCCAAATATTTCCTCTAGATCTTGCACACGTGTGGATTTGTCCTTGGTTTTGACCACTGTGTCATCCATATAAGCTTCCATGTTTCTATGCAGCTAGGGTTCAAAGCCAATTTGGACTGATCTTGCAAAGGTTGAGCCAGCACTCTTCAACCCGAAAGGCATCCGTAAAAAGCAGTACGTACCACATGGGGTGATGAATGCTGTCTTTTCCTCGTCTTCTTTCGTCATGAAGATCTGGTGGTATCCCGAGTAGGTGTCAAGGAATGATAACAGGTCACATCCAGCCGTGGAGTCAACAATCTGGTCGACGCACGGTAACGGGAAGGGATCCTTTGGACATGCCTTATTGATGTCTGTGTAGTCAATACACAGCCTCCACTTCCCATTTGCCTTGCGCACCACTACCGGATTGGACAACCACGTCGGATGGAGTACTCCTCTCATCAAGCCTACCACCTCTAGCTTTCTGATTTCCTCTGTGATAAACTCCTGCCTCTCTAGAGCTTGCTTCCTGACCTTCTGCTTGACGGGCCGCGCATGAGGACAGACAGCAAGGTGGTGCTTAATCACCTCCCTGGGAAAGCCAGGGATGTTGGAGGCTTGCCATGCAAACACATCGACATTTGCCCGCAGGAAGGTGAAGAGCTCCCTTTCCTATTTGCCGTCGAGGGTGGAGCTTATAGTAAAAGCTCCCCCCGTGCCATCTTCCTTGACGGGCACCTTCTTGGTCTCTGGTGGCGTGGCTATGGATTTCTTGCTCTTGCCGGCGGAGCTCTCTAGCACGTTCTCAACGGAAGCACAACACCCCGAAGAGGTGCGCTTGCTAGAGTGGGTGCGAGGGGTCCCGCCGGTCTCCTTCTCTCCCGGGGCTCCGTTGGCAGGAGCAGGTTCCTTAGCGGCAGCTACTGCAACTGCTTCCTGGTAGAGTTGGTCGGCACAGATTAGTGCATCTTTCTTGTCGGAGGGGACGGTGATGATGTTCATTGGCCCGGGCATCTTCAGCATGTTGTAGGCGTAGTGTGAAGCCGCCATGAACTTGGCTAGTGCCGAGCGGCCGAGGATCCCGTTATAAGGCAAGGGGATGTCGGCTACGTCGAAAACAATCCTCTCCGTCCTGTGGTTCAGCTCACCTCCGAATGTCATGGGCAGCGTGATCTTTCCCTTTGCCTGGCTCCTTCTCGGGTTAACCCCTTGGAACGTACCCGTCTCCTCGAGGTCTCCATCAGGGATCTGCAGCCTTCTGACCACAACGAGCGAGATCAAGTTCAGGCCGGCCCCACCGTCAACCAACATCTTTGTCACCTTGAGGTTGCGGATTGTTGGTGAAACCAACAACGGCAAGCACCTGAACGCAGTGGTGCGGTCTGGGTGGTCCTCGGTGTCGAAGATGATGGGCATGCTGGACCATTTCAGCGGCTTCCGTGCATCAAACGATGGCTCCACCGTTGTGATCTCATGCACCCATTGCTTGAGTTGGCGGTGGGATGTATGCAGCGAGGTGCCACCATCGACGCACATGGCCTCTATGGCTTTCTGAAACTCGTGGTCGTCGGACTCGTCGTCCTCGTCATGATCATCGTCTTCCTGCTTCTTGTTGCGGCCCCGGGCGGGCCTCTCTTGCTGATTATCCTTGTCGCGGCGGCCTTCTTGGCCGCCACGTTTCTTGCCGGATCCCTCGGCAACATATGGGACCTTCTCCTTGTCCCACCGCTCATACTCGGCTTTCTGTTTCTCGGCGAGCAGCTCTACTTGCCGGCAGTTTTGGAGATCATGGCCCTTGGTGCGGTGGATCTTGCAATACTGCTTGTCGGAGCCTGCTGGCTTATTGGTAGCCGCCAAGGCCCGGCAAGCGTCACACCCGGCAACCTCCTTGCCGGGGTTGCTCGCCTTGGTATTCTTGGTGGCGCAGGTGTCGGCGGATCCCTCGAAGGCAAGCACGGTCTTGCCCTTGCGCTTTCTGTTACGACATCGACCCTTGTTTGCAGGGGTGGCGGTGTCATCCGTGGAGTCGGTTTCCGTGCTAGTGTCTTCGCCGGGGTACTTCCTTCCTTCCTCAGCACGAGCGCGTCGATCGGCCAGAACATAGAGCTCGGCCACATCCTTAACCTTGTTCATCGCCATCTCTTCACGCATCTTGCGATTGCGCACGTTCTGATGGAACACACTGATCACGGCGACAGGATGAACATCGGGGATGTTGTACTGCACTCAGCTAAACCATTGGATGTACTTGCGCAGGTTTTCTCCTTCCTTCTGGGGGATGATGTGTAAATCACTTGCCTGGCCATGAGCTTGGTGACCTCCAGTAACGGCGCCAACAAAATCATGGCACAGATCCGCCCAAGAAGAGATGGAATCCACCGGCAAGTGCATCAACCATGACATAACGTTAGGCTTGAGCGCCAGCGAGAAGTAGTTGACAAGCACCTTATCGCCGCGGGCTCCAGCATCTTGCATCGCGATGGTGTAGATGCTGAGGAACTCTGACGGGTGAGTCTTGCCATTGTACTTCTCACCAACGTCGGGTTTGAGCGTACGATGGGAGGGCCACTGGAACTGCCGCAGCTCACGGGTGAAGGCCGGACATTCCACCTCATAAGGTAGGCCACCATAGCCTCCCGGCGCTGGGCGGTCCATAGCGGGCCCCGCCTGCCTGTCTGACTGGTGGCGCGCGTCACGTCGGTGCTCAATCGTAGTTCGAGTGTCCTCATGAGCCCGCTCCCGAAGGACTTGATGTTGATCGCGGTTGGTTCGCGGGTCGGACGACGTGATGGAGATGTTGTCTCGAGCGTTGTCGTGACGAACCGACGCGTGGGGTGGCCGGGACGGAGGAGGGGAGTGCACCGTGGCTGCATCGCCTCCAGCTCGGTCTCTGCTGGCATGCGGTGGCCTGGTGGAGCGACGGCCTATGGATCCTGCCGTCCGCAGCACATCATTGTTGGTGATGCCAATGAGGCTCTGGACGGTGGCCCTCCACTCGTCGAGCTTCTCCATGGTGGGAGGAAAATTGAGGAGCAGATGCGCGCGCTAGGGCTTCCGCTGGCGTGGGTGGCGGCGAGAGCTGGGTCGACCGCGATGCGCGTTGACTTCTAACCGCGTTAGAAGGAGCTGCATCGCAGCTCCGCAGCCGTTCGCCACCTCCATCAGCACCTCGGCGCGCATGCTGGCCCTCTTCTTCATGTGATGGGCGCGCGGGACTCTTCCCAGGGCGGCCTTCCGGGGCATCCTCAAGCTTAGGCCTTTGGTTTTCCTTGGATTATCTTGGGGTGCCGTGGGCATCCCCAAGCTTAGGCTCTTGCCACTCCTTATTCCATAGTCCCTCAAATCTTTACCCAAAACTTGAAAACTTCACAACACAAAACTCAACAGGAAATCTCATAAGCTCTGTTAGTGCAAGAAAGAAAACCCACCACATAAGGTACTGTAATGAACTCATTCTTTATTTGTATTGGTGTTAAACCTATTATATTCCAACTTCTCTATGGTTCATACCCCCCGATATGTCGGTGGGAAACGACACCTATGGGATCACTGGAATCCCTTCTACGGTTGCGGGGCGCAGGGATCATGAGAAGAGCGGGACTAGTAGAGAACACAAAGGGGGATTTACCCAGGTTCGGGCCGCAAAGATGCGTAAAACCCTACGATCCTGCTTTTGGTGGATGTATTAGTGTTCTTGGGCTCTCGAACTAGCTCTAGGTGCTGCGAGGTTCCAAAGAGCCGAATCCTTTCCCCGTGCGCCATGGGCCTCCTTTTATAGACCAAAGGGGCTGCCACAGTGGCACACAGGAGGTGGAAAGTGCTACAGTGTTACGAGCTTATCGCTCGTATTACAGGACAAGGCGTATTTAATGTGCGGCTTAGGTGTCCTCTCGCTTTATCAGGGACGGGGGCGAGGCCCATCCCGTCCGTCGCCGCTCCTCCTTGCTTCCACATGCGCCGCGGCAAGCGATGCATGCAGCGCCATGTAGGCAGGCATGCAACTAAGGTGGCGTGGTGGTGGAGCCTCCACGAAGGATTGCATGTTCCATGCAGGTGCCTGCCCACCTGGCTCGGTCGGCACCTACATGTGAACGGCGGCGAAGACTTGGCTGGCGCGGGCCTGTCAGTGGCCCCACTGGTGTGCTCGGCAAGGGTCTTGCCGGCTGTCCCGGCAAGGGTCTTGCTGTGGCGCTCTGGCTCCCCCGGCAAGGATCTTGCTGAGGGACTTGTGGGTTTCTTCGGTGAGAACAGTTGCCTTCCTATCCTCATTTGATCTTGGGCATTTTATGTCTTCACAAAGATCTACATGCCACCACGAGGTGCCACCCGAGCCCTGTCCTGACGCGTTTGTCTAGCGTTGGTGGGCTCAAGGTTGGCTCACTTTGGCTGGCGTGGGCGAGCTGCGCCGGCAAGGGTCTTGCCGGGGCTGCTGAGGCTGCCCTGGCAAGGGTCCTTGCCAGGGAAACCAGCTACGCCTATCTGATCTATGTGGCCTTGGTCCTTGTTGTTGCTTCGTTTGTCCTGTGCCTTCGGCTTCCCTTCGGCTTTCCCTTCCTGCTCTGTTTATGCGTTGCCATAGCGGGAGGCTCTGACTGCCCGTGCACAAGTAAAGGGGTTAAAAACAGAGCCCCTAATTTTTTACCCCGACGCGATACTAGCCATAGATGCATCAAAATAAGCAAACAACACACGAAAAACAGAATCTGTCAAAAACAGAACAGTCTGTAGCAATCTGTAACTTTCGAATACTTATGGAACTCTAAAAATACTACCAAAGTAGGAAGTCCTGGGCAATTTGTCTTGATCTACTGCAAAATGAATCAACTCAAAATCACGTTCTTGCGATTTATTAAAATTATTATCGTGCGTGCAAAAGTTTCTATTTTTCAGCAGAATCAAAATAACTGTCACCGTAGGTTATCCTATAGGTTCTACTTGGCACAAACACTAATTGAAACATAAAACCACATTTACACAAAAGCTAGATGAATTATTTATTACTAAACATAAGCAAAAATCAAGGAACAAATATAAAATTGGGTTGCCTCCCAACAAGCGATATCGTTTAACGCCCCTAGCTAGGCATAAAAGCGAGAATAGATCTAGGTATTACCATCTTTGGTATTCAATTCATAAGTGGCTCGCATAATAGATTCATAAGGTAATTTGACTTTATTTCTAGGAAAGTGTTCCATGCCTTTCCTTAATGGAAATTGGAATCTAATATTCCCTTCCTTCATATCAATAATTGCACCAATCGTTCTAAGGAAAGGTCTACCAAGAATAATAGGACATTAAAAATTGCAATCTATATCAAGAACGATGAAATCTACGGGCACATAATTCCTATTTGCAACAATAAGAACATCATTAATCCTTCCCATAGGTTTCTTAATAGTGGAATCCGCAAGGTACAAGTTTAAAGAGCAATCATAAAATTCGCGGAAACATAGCACATCACATAAAGTTTTTGGAATCGTGGAAACACTAGCACCCATATCACACAAAGCATAGCATTCATGATCTTTAATTTTAATTTTAATAGTAGGTTCCAACTCATCATAAAGTTTTCTAGGTATAGAAACTTCCAATTCAAGTTTTTCCTCATAAGATTGCATCAAAGCATCAACAATATGTTTGGTAAAAGCTTTATTTTGACTATAAGCATGAGGAGAATTCAACACGAATTGCAACAAGGAAATACAATCAACTAAAGAACAATTATCATAATTAAATTCCTTGTAATCCAAAATAGGGGGTTCATTGCTAAGTAAAGTTTTGACCTCTCCAACCCCACCTTTACCAAATTTAACATCAAGATCTAAAAACTCTGAATCATTGGGACGCCTTCTAACTAAAGTTGACTCATCTCCAGTCCCATCATTATCAAGATTCATATTGCAAAACAAAGATTTAATAGGGGACACATCAATTACTTGTAGATCTTCATCATTATTTTCATGGAAACTAGAAGAACACGCTCTTACAAAGCAATCTTTCTTAGCACGCATCCTAGCGGTTCTTTCTTTGCACTCATCAATGGAAATTCTCATCGCTTTGAGAGACTCATTGATATCATGCTTAGGTGGAATAGATCTAAGTTTCAAAGAATCAACATCAAGAGAGATTCTATCAACGTTCCTAGCCAATTCATCAACTTTAAGCAATTTTTCTTCAAGAAAAGCATTGAAATTCTTTTGAGAGATCATAAATTCTTTAACACTATTCTCAAAATCAGAGGGCATCTTATTAAAATTTCCATAAGAGTTGTTTTAGAAATTACCATAATTATTAGAGGAATTACTAGGAAACGGCCTAGGATTAAAGTTTCCTCTATACGCGTTGTTACCAAAATTATTCCTACCAACAAAATTCACATCCATAGATTCATTATTATTTTCAATCAAAGTAGACAAAGGCATATCATTAGGATCAATAGGAGCAATCTTAGTAGCAAACAATTTCATAAGTTCATCCATCTTTCCACTCAAAACATTAATCTCTTCTATCGCATGAACCTTATTACTAGTAGATCTTTCAGTGTGCCATTGAGAATAATTAACCATAATATTATCAAGAAGTTTAGTAGCTTCTCCTAAAGTGATTTCCATAAAAGTGCCTCCCGTGGCCGAATCTAAAAGATTTCTAGAAGCAAAATTCAGTCCGGCATAAAAAATTTGTATGATCATCCATAAATTCAAACCATGTGTAGGGCAATTACGAATCATTAATTTCATTATTTCACAAGATTGGGCAACATGCTCATGATCAAGTTGTTTAAAATTCGTAATATCATTTCTAAGAGAGATGATCTTAGCGGGAGGAAACTACATAGAGATAAAAGCATCTTTGCACTTATTCCATGAATCAATACTATTTTTAGGCAAAGACGAAAACCAAGTTTTAGCATGATCTCTAAGTGAAAATGGAAATAACTTCAATTTAACAATATCATTATCCAAATCTTTCTTCTTTTGCATATCACACAAAGCAACAAAGTTGTTTAGATGAGTAGCGGCATCTTCACTAGGAAGGCCGGAGAATTGATCTTTCATAACAAGATTCAACAAAGCAACATTGATTTCACAAGATTAAGCATCATTAAGAAGAGCAATCGGAGTGCTAAGGAAATCATTATTGTTGGTATTGGAAATGTCACACAATTTGGTATTATCTTGCGCCATCGTGACAAGCAATCCAACACACACGCACACAAGAGGCGAACGGGAAAGAGAGGCAAACGGGAAAGATAGGGCGAATAAAACGGCAAGGGTGAAGTGGGGGAGAGGAAAATGAGAGGCAAATGGAAAATAATGTAATGTGAGGGAGATGAGTTTGTGATGGGTACTTGGTATGTCTTGACTTGAGCGAAGACCTCCCCGGCAACGGTGCCAGAAATCCTTCTTGCTAACTCTTGAGCACTGCGTTGGTTTTTCCTTGAAGAGGAAAGGGTGATGCAGCAAAGTAGCGTAAGTATTTCCCTCAGTTTTTGAGAACCAAGGTATCAATCCAGTAGGAGGCTCCTCAAAAGTCCCTCGTACCTACACAAACAAACAAGAACCTCGCAACCAACGCGATAAAGGGGTTGTCAATCCCTTCACGGTAACTTGCAAAAGTGAGATCTGATAGAGATAATAAGATAAGATAAATATTTTTGGTATTTTTATGATATAGATTGGAAAGTAAAGATGCAACTAAAAGTAGATCAGAAACTTATATGATAAAAGATAGACCCGGGGGCCATAGGTTTCACTAGTGGCTTCTCTCAAGATAGCATAAGTATTACGGTGGGTGAACAAATTACTATCGAGCAATTGATAGAAAAGTGCATAATTATGATATTATCTATGCATGATCATGTATATAGGCATCACGTCCGCAACAACTACACCGAAACGATTCTGCATCTACTACTATTACTCCACACATCGACCGACTCCTGCCTGCATCTAGAGTATTAAGTTCATAAGAACAGAGTAACGCATTAAGAAAGATGACATGATGTAGAGAGATAAACTCAAGCAATATACTATAAACCCCATCTTTTTATCCTCGATGGAAACAATACAATATGTGCCTTGCTGTCCCTGCTGTCACTAGGAAAGGACACCGCAAGATTGAACCCAAAGCCAAGCACTTCTCCCATTGCAAGAAAGATCAATCTAGTAGGCCAAACCAAACTGATAAGAGACTTGCAAAGATAAACAATCATACATAAAAGAATTCAGAGGAGATACAAATATTTCTCATAGATAAACTTGATCATAAACCCACAATTCATCGGATCTCGACAAACACACCGCAAAAAGAGTTACATCAAATAGATCTCCAAGAAGATCGAGGAGAACTTTGTATTGAGATTCAAAGAGAGAGAAGAAGCCATCTAGCTAATAACTATGGACCCGAAGGTCTATGGTAAACTACTCACAACTCATCGGAGAGGCTATGGTGTTGATGTAGAAGCCCTCCATGGTCGATTCCCCCTCCGGCAAAGTGCCGGCGAAGGCTCCAAGATGGGATCTCGCGGATACAGAAGGTTGCGGCGGTGGAAATAATTGTTCGCGGTGCTCCTCAATGTTTTCAGGGTACGGGAGTATATATAGGCGAAGGAGGTAGGTCAGGGGAGCCACGAGGGGCCCACGAGGGTGGGGGTGCGCCCACCCCCCTAAGGCGCGCCCTCCTACCTCGTGGCCACCTCGGCTGCTTCTTGACGTCCACTCCCAGTCTCCTGCATCGCATTTGTTCCAAAAAGATCGCTCCCGAAGGTTTCATTCCGTTTGGACTCCGTTTGATATTCCTTTTCTTCGAAACATTGAAATAGGCAAAAAAACAGCAATTCAGGATGGGCCTCCAGTTAGTAGGTTAGTCCCAAAAATGATATAAAAGTGTAAAGTAAAGATCATAAACATCCAAAACGAGTAATATAATAGCATGGAACAATCAAAAATTATAGATACGTTGGAGACATATCACAGTAATACCTCCCTTCTTAGGGACACAATGAACAAGACTTACCCATCTACTATTAGCTATAGGATAAATTATACCTTCCTCCAGAAGCTTTAGTATTTCATTTCTTACCACTTCCTTCATCTTAGGATTTAAACATCATTGATGATCAACAACTGGTTTAGCATCAGGCTCCTTATTAATTTTGTGCTGACATAGAGTTGGACTAGTGCCCTTAATATCATCAAGGGTATATCAAATAGCGGCACGGTGCTTCCTTAGAGTTTTCAATAATTTCTTTTCTTCAAGCTCTGAAAGGTTAGCACTAATAATAACATGATATATCTTCTTTTCATCAATGTAAGCATATTTCAAAGTGTCAGGTAATTGTTTAAGCTCAAACACAGGATCACCCTTGGGTGGAGGAGGATCTCCAAGGATTTCGACAGGCAAATTGTGTTTCAAAACAGACATTTGATTAAAGAATATTCCATCCAATTCCCTTCTTTCATTCATAAACATATCATTCTCATGGTCTAGCAAATATTGTTCTAAAGGATCGGTAGGAGGCATGACAATAGAAGCAAGACCAACAATTTCATCCTTTCTAGGTAATTCTTTATCACGGGGTTGTCTACAAAATTTAGAGAAAATAAAATCATGAGACACATCCCCAAAACTTGCAGTAACAATTTCTTTCTCACAGTCTATCTTAGCATTAACAATATTCAAGAAAGGCCTACCAAATATAATGGGACAAAAATTATCTTGTGGGGAGCCAAGAACAAGAAAATCAGTAGGGTATTTTATTTTCCCACACAAGACTTCAACATCTCTAACAATCCCAATTGGTGATATAGTATCTCTATTGGCAAGCTTAATAGTAACATCAATATCTTCTATCTCAGCAGGTGCAATATCATTCATGATTTCTTGATATAAAGTAAAAGGAATTGCACTCACACTATCACCCACATCACATAAGCCATGATAACAATGATCTCCTATTTTAACAGAAACAACAGGCACGCCAACAATAGGTCTATGTTTATATTTAATATCGGGTTTAACAATTCTAGCAGCTTCATCACAGAAGTAAATAATATGCCCATCAATATTATCAACCAAGATATCTTTAACCATATCAACACTAGGTTCAACTTTAATCTGTTCAGGGGGTGTAGGTGTTCTAGTATAACTCTTAGGAACCATAGCTGAAGCTTTAGCATGATCCTTTATCCTAATAGGAAAAGGTGGTTTCCCAATATAAGCAATAGGAATAATAGGATCAACATTATAAGTAACAATTTCTTCTTCAAACTTAATAGGTTCTACTACTTTCACTTCAATGGGAGGATGATATTTAAACCACTTCTCCTTAGGGAGATAAACATGAGTAGGAAATGATTCACGGAAAGAAGCTACTATCTCAGAGTCAAGTCCATATTTAGTGCTAAATTCACGAAAAGCATCGGTATCCATAAAAGATTTAACACAATCAAACTTGAGGTTTATACCTGACTCATGACCTTCATCGAGTTCCCAATATTCAGAGTTGCATTTAATTATTTCCAATAAATTCCATTTGAATTCAATAGTCTTCTTCATAAAAGAACCAGTACAAGAAGTATCGAGCATGGATTGATCATTACGAGAAAGCCGAGCATAAAAATTCTGAATAATAATTTCTTTGGAGAGCTCATGATCGGGGCATGAATATAACATTTACTTAAGCCTCCCCAAGCTTGAGCGATACTTTATCCTTCATGAGGCCAAAAATTATATATATAATTCCGAACATGATGAACCAGATGCATAGGATAAAACTTGTGATGAAATTCCAATTTCACTTGGTTGTAGGTCCATGATCCAACATCATCACATAGCCTATACCATGTCAATGCCTTCTCCTTAAAATATAAAGGGAATACCTACTTCTTTGACTTCCTCCTCGGGCAAACCTGCAAGCTTAAATAATCCACAAAATTCATCCACATAGATTAGATGCATATCAGGATGTAATGTTCCATCTCCTGCATAAGGATTAGCTAGCAGTTTCTCTATCATACCCGAAGGAATTTCATAATAAATATTTTAAGTTGGTGTAGTAGGTTGAGGAGCAACTTTTTGTTCTTCCGGTGGGGGTGAAGATACCCCGAACAAACCCCTCAAAGGATTGTTTTCCATAGTAACAAGGGGACAGTAAATTTTAGCACATTATATAAATGTTTCCTTACCAAATTCCACTTACCAAAGGCGCTTCACTCCCCGGCAACTACGCCAGAAAAGAGTCTTGATGACCCACAAGTATAGGGGATCTATCATAGTCCTTTTGATAAGTAAGAGTGTTGAACCCAACGAGGAGCAGAAGGAAATGACAAGCGGTTTTCAGCAAGGTATTGTCTGCAAGCACTGAAATTATCGGTAACAGATAGTTGTGATAAGATAATTCATAACGGGTAACAAGTAACAAAAGTAAATAAGGTGCAGCAAGGTGGCCCAATCCTTTTTGTAGCAAAGTACAAGCCAGGACAAACTCTTATATAAATCAAAGCACTCCCGAGGAGACATGGGAATTACTATAAGGCTAGTTTTCATCATGCTCAAATTATTCACGTTCGTTACTTTGATAATTTGATATGTGGGTGGACCGTGCTTGGGTGCTGTCCTTACTTGGACAAGCCTACCAATTATGATTAACCCCTCTCGCTAGCATCCACAACTAAGAAAGAAGAATTAATATAAATCAAACCATAGCATGAAACATAGGGATCCAAATCAGCCCCTTACGAAGCAACGCATAAACTAGGGTTTAAGCTTCTGTTACTCTAGCAACCCATCATCTACTTATTACTTCCCAATGCCTTCCCCTAGGCCCAAATAATGGTGAAGTGTCATGTAGTCGACATTCACATAACACCACTAAAGGAAAGACAACATACATCTCATCAAAATATCAAACGAATACCAAATTCACATGATTACTTATAACAAGACTTCTCCAATGTCCTCAAGAACAAACATAACTACTCACAAAGCATATTCATGTTCATAATCAGAGGGGTATTGTATAGCATTAAGGATCTGAACATATGATCTTCCACCAAATAAACCAACTAGCATCAACTACAAGGAGTAATCAACACTACTAGCAACCCACAGGTACCAAACTGAGGGTTTGAGACAAAGATCGGATACAAGAGATGAACTAGGTTTTGAGAGGAGATGGTGCTGGTGAAGATGTTGATGGAGATTGACCCCCTCTAGATGAGAGGATCGTTGGTGATGACGATTGCTTTGATTTCCTCCTCCTGGAGGGAAGTTTCCTCGGCAGAACAGCTCCGCCGGAGCCCTAGATTGGTTCTGCCCAAGTTCCGCCTCGAGACGGCGGCGCTTCGTCCCGAAAGCTTCCTCTTGATTTTTTCTAGGTCAAAACACGCCATATAGCAGAAGATGGGCACCGGAGGCCTGCTAGGTGGGCCACAAGCTAGGGGGTAGGGCGCGCACCCCAGGTTTGTTATTGTCTGGTGGGTCCCCTTTGGTATTTTCTTTGACCAGTATTTTTTTATTAATTCCAAAATAATTCTCCGTAAAGTTTTAGGACTTTTGGAGTTGTGCAGAATAGGTCTCTAATATTTAATCCTTTTGAAGCCCAAAATTCCAGCTGCCGACATTCTCCCTCTTCATGTAAACCTTGTAAAATAAGAGAGAAAAGACATAAGTATTGTGCTATAATGTGTAATAACAGCCCATAATGCAATAAATATCAACATAAAAGCATGATGCAAATTGGACGTATCATGGGCCCCCTGACTTATCTCTTTATCCCATGTCATCACCTACCTCCAGAAAAAATTCACCATTGCTCTCTCTCCCATGTTCTTGCTCTCAAACCTCTGTACTTTGATCTCTTTGCTCGAAGCTCCATTTCCAAAACTGTTTGGGGGATTGCTACTTGGTATGTGACTCCTCCATTGGTCCAATTAGTTTTTGCTTTAGAGGATTATATTTTGAATAATTAGCTACTCTTGGTTCTGCTATAGATGATCTTGCATGTTGAATTCTTAGAGTCCTAAGTAGTTTGAATGATCAATATAGCCTCTATGCAGGCTTATGAGTAGTTGCTATCAATCTTGTGAAGTTTTGGTGACAAAAATTTTGTGTACTAAAAATTTCAGAATTTTGTTCATAGGAATAAGATGAGTTTCTTTAGGATTTCTTTGAGGAGGAGGTCTTCGGAGGCATCATCTAGTAGTGGCTTGATGCGTCGGTCTTATGTTGAACCAATCACAAGTTCCATACAGGAAGCAGCTACCAAATCCTGCCTATGGCCATGCAACAATTTTATGGTGAGAGAAGGTATTAAAGAAGAATTTGAGCAATATGTTCACAACGCCGAGCTTGGTCCCTACATGGGAGATAAGTGCGGCCAATATCTCAGGCTCATAGAATCATTTGCTAAAGAATTTAAGTCTCATCCTCGTGAATCTAGATTGTCTTTTAAACTGTATGACAATCCATTTACCATACCTTTAGACAGAATTGCTAGCTACTGCAAAATTTCATTTTGGGGTTCGCTAGATGAACCACCAAGATCTGAGTATGAGACACTCTTGACTAGCCTCTGCTATGGTGAAACTAGAGGAGTGACACAGGGTAGAATAAAGAGCATTCATTTTCCGTCTATTCAATACTTTGCACTCTTTAATGGCAAGTGCATTGTGGGCAAGCAGGATTGCAGGTTCCTGACTTGAGTCTTTTACACACTGCTCTCACCGGTGATAAATGTTATAACCTTGGAGCGATTGTTGCATGCAGACTGCAACACAATGCTGATAGTGGATATTTTTATGGTGGGATTTATGCTTCACGTCTAGAAAGGGAGTTGGGCGTATCACCTTGGCCTAATGACCCTATCCTACCCACTAAGTACTTAGAAGTCAACGCCATGAAGCGCCATAAGTTCCTTAAGGGCGAGACTAGTGATTATATTTATAACCTGTTGTTTAATAAAGCCTCCATGGTGCACACCTTTTTGCCTGCTCCTGCTCTCTTTGATTTCCACATCAAAGGAAGGTATTATGTTCTTGAGAGCGAGGCTCGCGCACACAACACAGAGGTTGTGGCTGCTCGGCGGGCTAAGGAGGCTGCACCTAGTGATGGAGTCATGTACCTAGGGTAGGGTCACAGACCTGATCTAAGTACCCTGCCCAGGGACATCCTTAGAAGAGATCACCTTCCAGTCGACCTACGAGGGACTCACTCGACTGACTTGAAGGACTCGACCACGAAGACTCACTCGACCACCAGAAGGTCAAGAGGCACTCTGCACTGCAACGGTCTGTAATTAAGTAGACTTTATGATAGTAAAGACACTTTATGCGGGGCGTTACCAGTAACACCCCGGACTTAACGCACCTTAAACCCTCTCCTACGTGGGCTGGCTGGGGTCCTGGCGCACTCTATATAAGCCACCCCCCTCCACAGGTAGAAGGGTTCGGCACCCTGTAACTCATATACACATAATCCACTCGACCGCCTCCGGGCTCCGAGACGTAGGGCTTTTACTTCCTCCGAGAAGGGCCTGAACTCGTACATCTCTTGTGCTTACAACCTCTCCATAGCTAGGACCTTGCCTCTCCATACCTACCCCCCACTCTACTCTCAGACTTAGAACCACGACAGTTGGCGCCCACCGTGGGGCAGGTGTTTTAGCGATTTTGTGGAGAAGTTGCGATTCTTCCGAGTACTTTCATCATGGTGGCTGCTGGAGTTTTGGTCGAGGGCCGAGAGATCCGTCTCGGTGCTCTCACCTTCGTCGCCGACGACTCCGCCTAGCTCCAGGAGGCTCCACTCGACGTCGATGCGCTCCCCGTCCGCGGTGCGACGCATTTTCGCGCATGTGTCCGCGGCGTTCTGCTGCAGCAACCGTCGACCCCGTATCGGTCGACTCCCCCATCGGCCACCCTCCCGGTCTCCCTCCAGCGCAAGCGCTCGGGCCGGTCGAGGCTTCAGCGGTGGGTGAGGCACGCGGTGGCTCGCCAGACGGCCACCACCCAAGTTGCGGCATTCGAGCCCGACGAATCTCTTTACGGCCTGTTCGATCTGTCGACTGGCTCCGTAGAGACTGCATCCGAGTGCGATAGCAGTGATCCAGCGGCGGAAATCCTGATGGTCGACAGGCCCCACAGTCCCCCTGGCTTCGCCCGTGATGGTGGGGCAGGCGACGGAGGCAACCCTGCACGAGACCACGAAGAGTACCAGCCCGAACCACTCGACTCTCTGCAAAGAGAGGAACTTCGCCGCAGGAACGTGGATGCCCTGCGTACTCCCATCGCAGGAGAAACCCCCGAGGCTCGCGCCTTGGAGGAGGCACGTTTGGCCAACTTGGCCGAACGCACTCGCCTGGAGAATCTTCAGCGAGCACTCGACGAGCGCGCACGGCAACGAGTTCCCGACACCAGTCGACGTCAACTCTTCCCGCCGACTCAGGTATATCGAACCCCAATCCAGAATTTAGCAGCTGCGACCCGTATTGCAGAGTCCATCCAGCCCTCTCAGTTGGAAGCTGGCAGAGGCTTGATGCAGATCAGGGATCTGCTCCGGGCAGCAGGAGATCAGAATTCGGCTGTGTCGCAGTCGCGCAACAGAATTCACAGTCGATCCGTCGCTGCGAATACGGTTCAGTCGGCTCACAGCCCCAGATAGCCTCCGCGACGTGAAGGGCGCGAGAATCGGCGAGACCAATATGGAGACCGACACGACCGAGATGATAGGCGTCGAGTGCCCAATTCCCCTCCGAGGGGTGGGTCTTACGCTCCTCGGCAGCAAGATGACAGACGTCAGCTCAGTGCGGGGCGAAGAGTTCCAGTCGACCCCAGAGAACCAGGCTTCGACGCACGATCCATTATCGTGCAAGGCTTGGTCGACCGGAACAGAGCCCATCGAGGTGGACTCGACAGAGATGCGCCCATGAGCAGTCGAGTGCATGTTTCTGGTCCGGAATGTTTCAGCAGAGCTATCAGATCCGCAGTGATCCCTCCCAATTTCAGGTTGGCAACAGGAGTCAGCAAGTTCACTTGTGAGTCTAAGCCTGAAACTTGGCTTGAGGACTACCGAGTGGCGGTTCAGATTGGTGGTGGGAATGACGAGGTGGCCATGAAGCATTTGCCCCTCATGTTGGAAGGTTCTGCCAGAGCATGGTTGACTCAGTTACCTCCTAGCAGCATTTACACTTGGGAAGATCTGTCCCGAGTGTTCGTCAGAATGTTTGAAGGAACTTGCAAGCGACCGGCTGGATTGACGGAGCTGCAAGTCTGCGTGCAGAAGACCAATGAGACTCTCAGGGAGTATATTCAGAGGTGGATCACTTTGCACCATACTGTGGAGAATGTGTCTGATCATCAGACAGTCTGCGCCTTCAAGGATGGTGTCAAGAACAGAGAATTGAGTTTGAAATTTGGTCGAACCGGTGACATGACCTTGAGTCGGATGATGGAAATTGCTACCAAGTACGCCAACGGCAAAGAAGAAGACCGACTCAGAAGCGGCAAGCACAAGCCGAGTCAGTCGGAGAAGGGAAACTCCAGTCGGAAACAGAAGCGGAAGGCTGAACCGGCAGCTCCTGGAGAGGCTCTGGCCGTGACTCAGGGAAAGTTTAAGGGGAAACCAAAAGGATCCTGGAACCCTAAGAAGGTAAAGGATAAAGAAGGGAACGACGTGATGGATATGCCGTGCCACATCCACACGAAGAAAGACGAAGAGGGGAATATCATTTACCCAAAGCATACCACTCGCCAATGTCGACTCCTGATCCAGTAGTTTCAAGGAAAACAGTCTAAGGACAAGGAAAAGGAGTCGGACAAGGCCGAAGGCAAGGAGGACAGTGAGGAAGGATATCCGCATATCAACTCCACTCTGATGATCTTTGCAGATGCGGAAAGCAAGAGTCGATTGAAAGTCATTAACCGTGAGGTGAACATGGTTAGCCCAGCAAAAGCAAATTATTTGAGATGGTCCCAAACACCCATCACATTCGACCAATCTGATCATCCGACTCATATTGCCACCCCTGGGAGGCAAGCTTTGGTGGTCGATCCAGTTGTCGAAGGCACTCGACTGACAAAGGTGCTGATGGACGGTGGTAGCGGGCTGAATTTGTTGTATGCAGACACACTGAAAGGAATGGGCATTCCGATGTCCCGACTGAGCACCAGTAACATGAGCTTTCATGGAGTTATACCAGGGAAGAAAGCCGAGTCACTCGGCCAAATAGCTCTGGACGTGGTGTTTGGTGATTCGAAACATTTTCGCAAAGAGAAGTTGACGTTTGAGGTCGTGGATTTTCATAGTGCATATCATGCCATTTTGGGGAGACCAGCTTATGCACGGTTCATGGCTCGACCATGTTACGTGTACCTCAAATTGAAGATGCCCGGCCCCAAAGGAGTGATCACTGTCACCGGTGATCGGAAAAAGGCAGAAGAGTGCTTTCAGAAGGGCTCAAAGATTGCTGATTCCCAGGTGACAGCGGTCGAGTTCGAAGAATACAAGCAAAACGCAGATCCGAGTGACTTGCTGCGATCCAAGAAGCCCGCCACAGAATCTGCATTTCAGTCGTCCGGTGAGACGAAGCCTGTTCACATTCACCCGACCGACCCCGATGCAGCTCCGACCCACATCTCCACAACACTCGACCCGAAATAGGAAGAAGCGCTCATCTAGTTCCTCCGTGAGAACTGGGACATTTTTGCATGGAAGCCCGCTGACATGCCAGGTGTTCCTAGGGGACTGGCTGAGCATCGCCTAAGAGTCAACTCATCTGCAAAACCAGTCAAAGAGCATCTTCGGCGGTCCGCCGTCCAGAAGAGAAAAGCCATTGGTGAGGAAGTGGCTCGACTGCTGGCGGCAGGATTTATCCGAGAGATATACCACTCCGAGTGGCTCGCTAATGTCGTCATGGTTCCTAAGAAGGACAAATCACTCTGAATGTGCATTGATTTCAAGCACATCAACCGGGCCTGCCCGAAAGATCATTTTCCTCTCCCTCGCATAGATCAAATTGTTGACTCGACCGCGGGATGCGAGAGATTGTATTTTCTAGACGCCTACTCCGGGTACCACCAGATCCGTCTGTACGGACCCGACGAGGTAAAAACAGCTTTCATCACTCCATTCGGGTGCTTCTGCTATATCACCATGCCATTCGGCCTCAAGAATGCCGGAGCCACATTTATGCGAATGATTCAGAAGTGTCTACTCACTCAAATCAGTCGGAATGTGGAAGCGTATATGGATGATATCGTCGTCAAGTCACGAAAAGGTTCCGACCTGCTCGCTGACCTCGCCGAAACATTTGCCAACCTCAGAAGGTATGATATCAAGCTCAATCCATCAAAGTGCACATTCGGAGTTCCTGGTGGCAAGTTACTCGGTTTTCTCGTTTCTGAGCGAGGGATCGATGCTAATCCAGAGAAGATCGGCACTATTCTCCGAATGAAACGCCCTGTGCGAGTGCACGATGTCCAGAAGCTTACTGGATGCTTGGCCGCATTAAGTCGATTCATCTCACGACTCGGTGAAAAGGCATTGCCTCTTTACCGACTGATGAAGAAGGCAGACAAGTTAGAGTGGACTCCAGAAGCTGATGCAGCGTTTGCCGAGCTAAAAGCTCTGCTCTCCACCCAGCCGGTGCTTGCTGCTCCAATCAGCAAAGAGCCTCTGTTGCTTTATATCGCAGCCACAGGACAAGTCGTCAGTACTGTGCTTACGGTCGAGCGGGAAGAAGAAGGAAAAGCTTTCAAAGTTCAGCGCCCAGTGTATTATTTGTCTGAAGTCTTGACTCCATCCAAGCAAAGATATCCTCATTATCAGAAGCTTGTGTATGGAATATACATGACCACAAAGAAGGTTGCTCATTATTTCTCTGATCATTCCATCACAGTCATCAGCGACGCTCCACTATCAGAGATTTTGCACAACAGAGATGCAACTGGTCAAGTGGCTAAATGGGCGATTGAACTTCTTCCCCTTGATATCAAGTTTGAGGCAAAGAAAGCCATTAAGTCCCAGGCAATAGCAGATTTCCTCGCCGAATGGATTGAACAGCAGCAGCCGACTGAAGTTCACTCGGAGCATTGGACCATGTTTTTTGATGGCTCTAAGATGTTGAATGGTTCCGGTGCTGGGGTTGTCCTGGTTTCCCCCAGAGGAGATAAGCTCAGATATGTGCTCCAGATTCACTTTGATTCCTCCAACAATGAGGCAGAGTATGAGGCCCTCTTATACGGATTGCGCATGGCCATTTCACTCGGCGTCCGTCGCCTGATGGTCTATGGCGACTCGGATTTAGTGGTCAACCAAGTTATGAAGGAGTGGGACGTGAGAAGCCCAGCCATGACTGGATACTGCAGTGCAGTGAGGAAGCTGGAAAAGAAGTTCGAGGGGTTGGAGCTCCATCATATACCCCGACTAAAAAATCAAGCAGTTGATGATCTAGCAAAGATAGGTTCCAAGAGAGGAGCCATTCCGAGTGGTGTGTTCTTGGAGCATATATGCACTCCGTCAGTCAAAGAAGATCCTTTCACCGAAGAAGCTCCACAGCCCAAGAGTGCCACAGATCCGACTGAGGTTGAAGTCCCAGCAGTAGTCGACTTGGTCATGGAGGTCTTGGTGGTCATTCCCGACTGGACAGTTCCGTATATCGCGTATATCCTGAGAAAAGAGCTCCCGGAGGATGAGGAAGAGGCTCGACAGATCGTCCATCGATCTAAAGCCTTTACCGTAATCAAAGGACAGCTATATAGAGAAAGCGCGACTGGAGTTGGTCAGAAGTGCATAACACCAGAAGAAGGTCGAATCATCCTCAATGATATCCACTCGGGAACCTGTGGTCATCACGCGTCCTCTCGGACCATCATGGCCAAAGCATACCGAGCCGGATTTTACTGGCCAAAGGCGAATGAGATGGCGAAGGAGATAGTGGATAAGTGCGAGGGATGTCAGTTCTACTCTAATATGTCACACAAGCCTGCATCATCTCTGAAGACCATTCCACTCGTCTGGCCTTTCGCAGTATGGGGGTTGGACATGGTCGGTCCTTTGAGAACAGGGCGAAGTGGCTTCACGCATGTACTGGTGGCAGTCGACAAGTTCACCAAGTGGATTGAGGCTAAACCAATCAAGAACCTTGACGCTGGTGCTGCTGTTAGCTTCATCAGGGAACTGATATTCAGATATGGAGTCCCGCACAACATCATTACGGATAATGGGTCGAACTTTGACTCGGAAGAATTCAGGGATTTCTGCAACTCTCAAGGCACATGAGTCGACTACGCTTCAGTCGCCCATCCGCAGTCGAATGGACAAGCAGAGCAAGCCAATGGTCTGATTCTCAAGGGATTGAAACCCCGACTGATGCGTGATCTCAAGCATGCAGCTGGAGCTTGGGTCGACGAACTTCCCTCGGTGCTTTGGGGACTGCGGACCACACCTAATCGGTCGACCGGAAGAACTCCATTCTTCTTGGTCTACGGAGCTGAAGCAGTCTTGCCGAGTGATCTTCTCCACAATGCTCCTCGAGTTGAGATCTACAACGAAGTAGAAGCTGAACAAGCGCGGCAGGACGCAGTCGACCTTTTAGAGGAAGAAAGGGAGATGGCTCTGATCCGATCGACCATCTACCAACAAGATTTGCGTCGTTTCCACGCCAGAAATGTGAGAGGTCGAGCCTTCCAGGAAGGAGATTTAGTTCTCCGAGTGGATCAGAAGAAACCACACAAGCTTGCTCCTTCTTGGGAAGGACCCTTCATCGTCACCAAAATTCTCCACAACGGGGCATACCGTCTTTACAACGTCGAACATAATATCGACGAGCCCCGAGCTTGGAACGCGGAACTACTCCGCCCATTTTACACTTAAGTTTATCACTCGGATGAGTTGCAATAAAGTACTCCTGTAGTTCATGGATTTCAAAATAATAGTGTCATAGTTCCTCCATAATTTTTGTCACTTTTTATTTTTGTCCAATAAAATTTTCCCCTCAGTGGGTGACTTAGCCGCGAATCCGTTTCGCCTAAGTTTGTAAAAATCCTTACCGAGTGGTGAGCCAGACTCCCACTCGGAGGCTTAGCTATGAATCCGTTTCGCCTAAGATTAAATAAAATCCTACCGAGTGGTAAGCCAGACTTCCACTCGGAGGCTTAGCTGCAGTCCAAGGACTCGCCTAAGTTATAAAAATCCTACCGAGTGGTAAGCCAGACTTCCACTCGGAGGCTTAGCTGCAGCCCAGTGCTCGCCTAAGATATAAAAATCCTACCGAGTGAAGAGCAAACCTCTCACTCGGGGGCTTAGCTGCAGTCCAAGGACTCGCCTAAGTTACCAAAATCCTACCGAGTGGTAAGCCAGACTTCCACTCAGAGGCTTAGCTGCAGCCCAGGACTCGCCTAAGTTATAAAAATCCTACCGAGTGGTAAGCCAGACTT
>NC_041385.1:474774491-474843531 GCF_002162155.2 Triticum dicoccoides
ATAGAAATCCTACCGAGTGAAGAGCAAACCTCTCACTCGGGGGCTTAGCTGCAGCCCAGTGCTCGCCTAAGATATAAAAAATCCTACCGAGTGAAGAGCAAACCTCTCACTCGGGGGCTTAGCTGCAGTCCAGTGCTCGCCTAAGATATAAAAATCCTACCGAGTGAAGAGCAAACCTCTCACTCGGGGGCTTAGCTGCAGCCCAGTGCTCGCCTAAGATATAGAAATCCTACCGAGTGAAGAGCAAACCTCTCACTCGGGAGGCTTAGCTGCAGCCCAGCGCTCGCCTAAGTGGATTAAGGAATAATTCGACTGCAGTGAGCGTCTTGCTTTGAACCTGCAAAAGACATTTCGAGCCAAAAGCAATCATATTCAAACACCAAATTCAAGTTCAGATTGATACCTAAAGGAACCGAAAGTGCTCAGGCGCTAAGCCTGTTAAGGTTTATTGGTTACAACTCCACTCGGCATACCGAGGCAAATTTAAAGCGTCGAGCTTAGAAGAAGTTTTTTACCCCTCCTTTGGAGGGCTGGAAGGTGCAACAAACTCATCGAGATCAATTCCATCTGCGATCCGAGTAGCAGCAGCAAGGAAAGTTTCCATAAAGGACCTGAAGTCGTGTTTCTTAGTGTTGGCCACTCGGAGGGCAGCCAGCTTGTCTTCTCGCGCATCTTTGCAGTGGACTCGGGCCAGACACAGAGCAACATCTGCACCGCACCGAGCCGAGGACTTTTTCCACTCCTGCACTCGACCAGGGACAGCGTTCAAATGAGCCGTCAGCGACTCGAGGTCGTTCTGGAGTGTCTCCTCGGGCCAGAGCGTTGAGTCGATGCGACATGTGGTGACCTTCAGCCTTGCAAGATAGTCCACGACAGCTGCAACACGGGACTCCAGTCGGAAAACATTCATGGCAACTTCGTCGTTCACCGGAGAATTGACGGGGTCAAGGTTTGGTTCCAGTCGGCTAGTCTCTTCTTCAAAGTTTTGACAAAATTCTGCAAGGACGATCACGGAGTCAAAGCAATGGTCGAATGAAAAAAACCACAGTTGAAAGTGATTGTTGAAGGTTTACCTTCAAGCATAAGAAACAGCTTCTTGGCAAGACCACTCAGGAAGGCCTCCAGATCATTTTTCTTCTCAAGAGCAGCTTTCAGATTGGTACTTTCTTGTTCAAGCTTGGTAACTGAAGCTAACTTCTCGTCGGCAAGCTTCATCCTCTGAGCTAGTTCAAGGTCTTTTTCCTTTGGGCCTCCCTCACCTTACCTGCAAGTTACAGCAAGATCAGATTTTGAAACAAATGAAAGGAAAAAGCAGTCGTCGAGGTCTCACCAAACATACCTTCGGTCTCCTCCTTTGCCTTCGTCAGATTCTCCTGAACCAGCTTCAAATTCAGCTCGAGCTGAATGTGCTTGTTTTCCAGTTCAGTGTAGCGAGCCGCAAGGTCACAGGAGTTCTGCGAAGAACCAATCGACTAAATGTCAAAAATAATTCACTTCCGAGTGGAAAAGGAAAAATCACGCGTTTCTAAGACTACAGCCGAATCCAAGCATTCGACCGTAGTCTCGGGGACTACACCCAGTGGGTGCACTCAGCGTGCCCCCACTAATCCTATTGAAGACAGAGTCGACCAGTCGACCGGTTTGCGAAATCCAGTCGCCATCGTCGAATGACGGAAAGACTGAAATTATAAATCCTAAGGCCGACTGCCAGCAGTCGACCTTAGCCTTGGGGACTACACCCAGTGGGTGCACTCAGCGTGCCCCCACTAATCCTATTGAAGACAGAGTCGACCAGTCGACCTCAAAAAAAACAAGATGTATTCTTTAAGACTGTAACCGTCTGCCAGCAGTCGACCACAGTCTCGGGGACTACACCCAGTGGGTGCATTCAGCGTGCCCCCACCGGTTTGCGAAATACATTCGCCGTAGTCGAATGACGGAGAGACTGAAATTATAAAGCCTAAGGCCGACTGCCAGCAGTCGACCTTAGCCTTGGGGACTACACCCAGCGGGTGCACTCAGCGTGCCCCCGCTAACACGGAGTTTGAACTGACACACCCAGTGGGTGACTACTATAAATTCTGGAAAGAAAAGTTTTTTGATAGCATATCCTAACAGAACAAGTGGTGGTCGACTGACCTGAACATTCCTTTGAAGGGCGGAACTGGCGTCGTAAGCTGCCTGGCTCGCATCCCGGATGGTCTTTAACTGCTCCATCATGATACCTGCCTGGCGTATCGCCTCCTTCGCGGCGCCAGCTTGGTCCTCTGGGACGTGGTGCGTCGTGAAGAGGGAGGGTTGCGGAGCACTCGTCAGCGGATCTGCGAAGGACACAGTGTGTCGAGTGGTGTTCTCCTCCTCCGCGACCAGAGTCTCAGGCACCGTCACATCCTGGGGCACCCTGCTGGCAGACGCTTTCCTCCTCATTCTGTGCTTCAGCGGTTCCTCATCTTCATCATCATCAGGGAGAGTGATAACAACATTGGATGGAGCTACAGAAAAGAATCAGAATTAGAGATCATGAGTCAGTCGACTAGAAACGGGGTTAAGAGTATAGTACCAGGTTTTGAGGTTGCTGCATCCTCCATCTCATGATCGTCAGCCCGGGATGAGGTCTTAGAAGTAGCAGCACTGCAACTCCAAAGAGTCAGTCGACTAACTCCAGCGCCAACCAGAAATAAAGTTCACGCAAAACAAGAAGACTTAAGCAACATGATTACCCTGATATGGTGGGGATGGACACCTTCATCTTCGGCAGGTGCTTGGTCGGCTTTGACGGGGCCGCCCTGGGCTGCTTCGACGCCTTTTCAGTCGGCGCCGGAGAGGTGGTCCGAGGGCGCTTAGTCGACTGAGTGACAGTCGCAACCCCCTTGCCACGTTCAGTCGCAGGGTCATGGACAAGCTTCGACCGCCTTTCCGAGCGCGGTGGTGCAACCTCCTCCTCCTCCTCTTCCTCGTCCTCATCAACATCATCATTATCGTCATCAGTGTCATCGTCATCATCATCATCCTCAGCGGCGTCTGAGTCCCACTCCTCCTCCTGGCTCTCGCCCCCGCTCGCTTCTCCCTCCTCAGTCGGAGCTTGTGCTCCGTTGGGCATCGAGTACAGCTCAGTGAGGGCCTGATAGACATCCAGACAAAGATCAGCCGACCGATCGGCAGGGAAAACAGAAATAAATATGACGAGAATACAATGGGAAGTGGAGCAGACATACCTTGTTTGGATCACTGTGGCAGTCGAGTGGAGGAATCCTTCTGGCTCCGCGAGGGTTATCCTTGTTCCCAGTAATAGCGGCCATCCACCTTTCCAGAGTGGCATCGTCGACTGTTTCTGGGTTGACCCGAGTCACATCCTCAGTCCCGCAGTACAGCCACATGCAATGGCTCCGGAATTGAAGAGGCTGGATACGACGCCTAAGGAAAACCTCCAGGAGATCCATACCCGTCACTCCATCCCGAACCAACTGAACTACACGCTCCATCAGCATCTTCACGTCAGCTTTCTCCTCCAGAATCACCTTCAGAGAGGAGGGCTTGTTCACTCGGTCCATGGTGAATTGAGGGAGTCCACTCGACTGTCCCGGCGTCGACTGATCCTGGCAGTAGAACCAGGTCGACTGCCAGCCTCTGACTGACTCGGGAAATGTCATGGCTGGGAAGGTGCTCTTGCTCCTCACCTGGATCCCCAGACCCCCACACATTTGGACAACTCGGGTTTTTTCGTCGCCTGGGCTCGCCTTCTTCACGGTCTGAGAGCGACACGTGAATATGTGCTTGAACAAGCCCCAATGCGGTCGACAACCCAGAAAACTCTCACACATGGACACAAACGCGGCAAGATAGGCGATAGAATTCGGGGTGAAGTGGTGGAGTTGCGCTCCAAAGAAGTTCAAGAAACCACGAAAGAAAATGCTCGGCGGCAAAGAGAATCCGCGGTCGACATGGGTAGCCAGAAGCACGCACTCACCCTCTTCTGGCTAGGGCTGCCACTCTTTCCCCGGAAGCCTCGCAGCTCCATGAGGGATCAGGCCCTCGTTGGCCATGTCGAGGAGATCCTTCTCCGTGATGGTCGACTGGATCCAATCTCCCTGGACCTAGCCTTTCGGCAGGCGAGATCTAGACGAAGACCCGCCGCGGCTAGTGGATCTCCCCTTCGCCTTCTCCGTCTTCGACGCCTTCTTCGCGCATTCCAGCGCCGCTGTCTTCTCCTTGACCATGGCTACCGGCGAGGCGCGCGAGGAGAGGTTGTGCGGAGGCGAGAGCGAGCGCGTTGGGCGGAGACGAAGGGAGCAGAGGGAGAATGCTGAGGCACTGTTCAAAAAACCCTCGCCGGGCGCATTTATAAGATCCCTTCCGAGTGGATGACCGGTGGGCCCGGTCGATCTAATCATATCCTGAAACAGTTGCGCGAGCGTGATACGTGGCAAAAAAAAGTGGCGCGAAGATCGAGGCGTTTATGCCCCGTCCCATCCGAGCGCCGCGGACCGCTCCGCTTCGCGCACTCCCCCAAATTCCGTATCCCGCGGAATCCGCGAACGGCAGATCAGTCTGCCAGACGCGGGATTCCCTGCGATCCGTCGCTCGGAAATCAGCGAAGTCCAAAAGATCACTCGACGAAGAAAAAGAATGGATCGAGTCGACTGAAGAAAAGTTGCTCACTATCAACAAAGAGATTTTTTGGTTCACAGCAACGCACGACTAGCATGCGAAGGCTAATCGGAAACAACATCAACTCCTTCATCACTCAAGCCTCAATCCATTCGGGGGCTAATGATGGAGTCATGTACCTAGGGTAGGGTCACAGACCTGATCTAAGTACCCTGCCCAGGGACATCCTTAGAAGAGATCACCTTCCAGTCGACCTACGAGGGACTCACTCGACTGACTTGAAGGACTCGACCACGAAGACTCACTCGACCACCAGAAGGTCAAGAGGCACTCTGCACTACAACGGTCTGTAATTAAGTAGACTTTATGATAGTAAAGACACTTTATGTGGGGCGTTACCAGTAACGTCCCGGACTTAACGCACCTTAAACCCTCTCCTACGTGGGCTGGCTGGGGTCCTGGAGCACTCTATATAAGCCACCCCCCTCCACAGGTAGAAGGGTTCGGCACCCTGTAACTCATATACACATAATCCACTCGACCGCCTCCGGGCTCCGAGATGTAGGGCTTTTACTTCCTCCGAGAAGGGCCTGAACTCGTACATCTCTTGTGCTTACAACCTCTCCATAGCTAGGACCTTGCCTCTCCATACCTACCCCCCACTCTACTGTCAGACTTAGAACCACGACACCTAGAGCTTCCATGAGCTATCACTCCGATTATTATGTGGGCTATGGACGGTGATTACCAAGCTAGGCCAAAAGCCTAAGCTTGGGGAGTACGTATTTCCACCGACATTACATTCATGTTTACACTTTGCATTCTAGTTGTCGGTGTTCACACTTTTTCATTGTATTATCAATGCTAGATTTATTTTCTTTCTTTCTTCTTGTGTGTTTGAAAAACTTTGAGAAAATCCAAAAATATCTCATGTTTCTTTTCGGTTTTTCTTTCTAGTTTGATTTGTTGTAGTATTAAAAGAAAACCAAAAAGATTTCTTGATTCTTCTTCTTATTTGTTGGGAGCTTTTCTGTGTAAATAGTTTTGCTCGTTTTTTGTTTATCCTACTTTAATTTGCTTTCTTTTAGAAAAACTAGAAACTCCAAAAATATGTGTCAGCGTGTTTCTCTGAATTTCTTTTCTGTCATATCAAGGAGAAGACCACGAAGAAAATGTTGAGTGGCTCTCATTTGCATTATTGTTGATCTAACAAAGAGCCCAAATTACTCTGTCTTCTCTTTTTTGAATAAAATGTTTGCAGATTCCGGCTTAGTTCACGGCACTCTTGCGCTATTATTATTTTCATATCGTTCGGTCGTGCAAGTGAAAGGCAATAATGACAATATTTGGTGAACTGGCAGTGGCAGAGAGAAACGAGTATGAACTCAACTTGTTCTATTTTTGTAAATATGTTTAACCTAGTATCCATGATTCAGCATATTATGATCAAACATGTTTGCAATGACAGTTAGATATTATAGTTTCTCATGCAATGCTTAAGTAGCTAGGAGTGGATAATGATTTATCTTGGATATCAACATTGCGTTAAAATGATTGTGATGTAGTATGATGATATGGTATCCTCCTCTGAATGTTTCGAGTGGCTTGACTTGGAACATGTTCATGCATGTAGTTAAATCAAATCAACATAGCCTCTATGATATTTATGTTCATGGCGTACATATCCTACTCATGCTAGTATCCAATGTTCATTATGCATAATAAATGTTCATGACCATTTTGCTCTCTAGCTGGACGCTTCCTAATCTATTTGCTAGCCTTCACCTATGCTAAGCGGAAATACTGCTTGTGCATAAAAAATCCTAAAACCTAAGCTATTCCAGATGAGTCCACCATACCTACCTATATGTGGTATTACCCTGCCGTCCTAAGTAAATTTACATGTGCCACCTCTAAAAACTTCAAATAAATATCTGTTTTTGTGTGTCTGGATTGTTCATAAAGTGACAGGAGGTAGTCAGTATCTTCCATGCTAAGCGGATTATTCTCATGATGAGTGTTTATTCACTCGTCCTTGCACGAGAGGGGCGGTAATAGGGATTGCCAGTCCCGAAATCAAAATTGCAAATAACTAAACAAAACTCCCCCAGGAATGATGTTGGTATGGACAGTACCCGTGGATTCGGTTAGCCGTGGAGTGTGTTTGTTGGTGGAGGGGGAGTAAGTCTTTACTTTTATTGCCTGGGAACCGCCACTGTGTGTTTAACATGGAAGATATCGATAACTAATGGTCGTGAAGTAAACAAGAAGGGTGCATTTCTCAAAATTCCATTTACCTCTGTTTAAAAAAAACTGAGCTCTGGCACCGCTGCAAATCACTGCTTCCCTTTGCGAAGGGACTATCTATTTAATTTTATATTGAGTCATCACCTTCTTAAATAAGCGCCAGATTCTGAGAGCACTATTGTCATCCTCATGCATTGTGTATTGTAAATGTTGGATGCATCATGACTGGATCTTTTCTACCATGAATTATATTGTTTAGTTGTTGCTTGAACTTTGGAGGTGCTCTGCATTTATGTTTTGCGGTCTCAAAAAGGGCTAGCGAGATACCACTATTGTAATATTATATCATGATTATTTTGACAAGGTGTTGTCATTTGAGATACTTTATTATTCCTCGCTAGTTGATTATGTCATTGATATGAGCTAATCTAATTTTTAAGAGTTATTGTTGACATGGTTAGTTATAATCTTTGATGAAAACCTAGGTGCTACTTAAGCTTATTTATGTAAACAAGAGCAAAAGAGTTCGTAAAAGTTTTTCCTTTTCACTTTCACTTTATCAACTGAATTGCTTGACGACAAGCAAAGGTTTAAGCTGGGGGGAGTTGATACGTCTCCGGTGTATCTGCTTTTCCTGACGCTTTTTCTCTTGTTTTGGAGTCTAATTTGCATGATTTGAATGAAACTAACCCAGACTGACATTGTTTTTAGCAGAACTACCATGGTGTTGTTTTTGTGCAGAAATAAAAGTTCTCGGAATGGAATGAAACTTTTTGGAGAATGTTTATTCAATAAAAGAAAAATACTGGAATCAAGAACCACCGCAAGGGCCCCAGGGTGAGCACAACCCACCAGGGCGCCCGCCCCCTCAGGCACGCCCAGGTGGGTTGTGCCCACCTGGTGGCCCTGTAGACCCTGAGTCCAACTCCATAAATACCTATTTTTCCAGAAAAAATCAGGGAGGGAGAATTATCTCGTTTCGCAATACGGAGCCGCCATCACCTCCTGTTCTTCATTGGGAGGCCAGATCTGGAGTCCGTTTTGGGCTCCAGAGAGGGGGATCTTTGATCTTTGTCATCACCAACCCTCCTTCATCACCAATTCCATGATGCTCCCCACTGGGATAGAGTAATTCCTTCGTAGGCTCGCTGGTCGGTGAAGAGTTGGATGAGATTCATCATGTAATTGAGTTAGTTTTATTAGGGCTTGATCCTTAGTATCCACTATGTTCTGAGATTGACGTTGATATGACTTTGCCATGCTTAATGCTTTCACTTTGGGCCCGAGTGCCATGATTTCAGGTCTGAACCGTTTATGTTATCATCATTATATCTATGTTCTAGATCCGATCTTGCAAGTTATATTCACCTATTACTTGTTATGATCCGTAAACCCCAGAGTGACAATAGTCGGGATACTTTTCGGTGATGACCGTAGTTTCAGGAGTTCATGTATTCACTATGTGTCGTGGAATAGTCACGACAGATGTCCTAGTGTGAGGACTTAGTCGTGGAGCCATCGCTACTAGGTGAGCTTAAAGGGGTTAAACAAGACAAAGGACACAGAAGTTTATACTGGTTCGGCCCCTTGCGGTGAAGGTAAAGGCCTAATCCAGTTTGAGGTGGTATTGCTTATGTCTCGATTACCAGGGAGCGAATACGCTTGACCTAGCTTTTCATCTCTTGTTTCTTGCCCTGAACCGCCACCGGGTCGTCCCTTTATATACACAGGTTGACGCCCAGCGACTCATGGAGTCCCGGCCGGCTCATAGACAACGTGTCCGGCTCGGTGACTAAACATACTTGCCTTACAATATAAGTCATACACATATGGCGGTTTACCCCTATGGGCCTTAAATCGCCCTTGGGCCTTGGGACCTTGCCTATGAACCGTCATCTTCAATATCCTCATGGGCTTCGTATTGATGAACCGCCATAGGTATAACCCGGCCCCTCCTGGGCGGGTCATACCTAATAGTAATATCCCCAACACTATGCATTAATACTTTGTTCTGGTTCTCCATTAAAAGGAGGCCTTAATATCCCTTAGTTTCCACATGGACCCCGCTTTCACGGGAGGGTAGGACAAAAGATGTCATGCAAGTTCTTTCCATAAGCACGTATGACTATTTATAGAATAGATGCCTACATTATATTTATGAACTGGAGCTAGTTTTGTATCACCCTAGGTTATGACTGTTATATGATGAATATCATCCAACAAATCTACCGACCCAATGCCTACAAAATTTTTATATGTTGCTTTTGCTAAGTTACTATTGCTGGTATTACTGTCACACTTGCTACAAAATCATTGCTATCATTGTTACCGTTATTGTTTACTACTGCTATCAAAACTATCATATTGTTTTTCTACTGATCACCTTCCTGCAGATAATTAATCTTCGGGTGTGGTTGAATTGCCAACTCACCTGCTAATACTTGCGAATATTCTTTGGCTCCCCTTGTATCAAATCTATAAATTTGGGTTGAGTACTCTACCTTCGAAAACTATTGCGATCCCATATACTTGTGGGTTATCATTCATTGGATCCCAACAAACACACCACAAAAAGAGTTACATCAAATAGATCTCCAAGAGACCATTGTATTGAGAATCAAAAGAGAGAGAGGAAGCCATCTAGCTACTTCCTACGAACACGTAGTTCTATGGTGGACTACTTTCGCATCACAGGAGAGGCACCAATGAGGATGATGAACTCCTCCGTGATGGTGTCTAGATTGGATCTCGTGGTTCTTAAATTTACGGCGTCTGGAATTATTTTTCGTCGACTCCCCTAAGGTTTCTGGAATATTGGGGTATTTATAGAGCGAAGAGGCGGTCTGGGAGGTCTCCATGGGGGGCACAACCCCCATGGGCGCGCTTGGGCTCCTGGGCGCGCCCTGGTGGGTTGTGCCCACCATGGGCCTCCCCTCTGGTACTTCCCTAGCCCACTGGGTGTCTTCTGGTCCAAAAAAATCTCGAAAAAGTTTCATTGCATTTTGACTCCGTTTGGTACTGATATTCTAGGAAGTAAAAATCAAGAAAAAAAATAGCAACTGGCATTGGACACTATGTCAATAGGTTAGTCCCAAAAAATAATATAAAGTTGCTATAAAATGATCGTAAAACATCCAAGATTAAAAATATAACAGCATGGACCAATAAAAAATTATAGATACGTTGGAGACGTATCAGAGGGGGTCCGCGGGGTTGACGCCAAATGCCCATCGGTACACTTGATATAGTGGCAGAGGGGGCAGATATGGGTGTCCCCTCATATTTTTTACTGGTCGGGTTGTGCCGATATGCAATGCCTGCTCGGGCCATAAAAAGGGCAAAACCAGCGTAATGGTCGGAATTTTCCGACCAGCGTGCTTTTAGTGGATCTACTAGAGATGCTCTTGGGTTGTATCTTATGCAAGGAGCACTCAGTAGGATTTTCCCTAGTTAGGTTTATCGGTTTTGAGTCAAGCGACCAAACCAAATGATAAAAAGATACATTTTTCCGGGGAGATAAAAGATACTTCTTTTTTCAGGGAGATAAAAAGAAAATACTTGCTTCACTCATAATTTGTTTTCTTTTTGAATGAAGGGGTTACTCCCCGACCATTGACTATCACAATAATGTTTTGTATTATAATCAATAGGCTTGTTAAACTCAATCGACTGAGATTTAACCAAGTCTCGGTCGACCTTGCATCATTTTGCTCCATTAGTTTGCAACATTTCTTCCTACCGCTTGCAGCAAACATCTTGCTGGTTGTAGCATGTTGTCCCTTATCAGTTGTAGCACATTATCTGACCGGTCGCAATGTCCTCCATAGACGGTTGTAGCATATGTCGTCGTTGCTTGCAGTACTGTAGCAACAATTTTCATAGCCGTTTGAAGCATCTAGCTGTGCCGGTCGTAGCACCACAACTGCACTGACGTCACTCGACTGAGATTAAGTCTCGGTCGACTGAGTTCTGGAGACACCCTATGGTCATTGATATAGGCATAGAGCTACGCAGCATGAAACCGACTAACCTGGACCAAGTCCAAAATCTCATTACTAACAGAAGTATGATATCCATTGGGCAATATTTTTTACCAAACAATTTGTTGAGAGTATTTCGGCCAATTGTTTGTGGAAGGTCAAACGTCTCTCCGTACGTCTATTTCAAAGTACTCGACGGATGATGGAATCGATCCTCGCATTCCTATTTCTTTTTTGTCCTTAGACATATCATCATTCTGCATAATGATTGATTAGTTTAAACTTCTATGAGTACACCGCCACATGCACATACAAAAAAATGTACCACGCTGACTGGCCGAGAAGCAATGTCGTTCATGCACGGTTTGAACAGATCCGAAGACGCGATGCCGATCCCGGAGCCGAGTCCGGTGGAGTCGTCGTCGGGGAACGGTCCAACGTAGCAAGCGCATGCCTTGAACGCGTCTCCACTCCGCCTCGCCACACCTCACCCTATACACGTACGTACACACCGGGCGTGAAGTCCGAATATTCCAATGGCCGGACGCCCGCATTTCCTCCGTCACCGAACGCTACTTACCTCACATCCATTGCTTAGTTTGCTCTTTTATCTTTAGCAATTTGTAATTGCCGGTCAAATGTTGATAACCTTGCATTCCTTTCCCGCTGGGCTAGAATAAACACTGTCTCTACGTCTGCACCCCAACAACTCCCTCGGATGGAGACGACCTTTACCAGCATCGGTTGCTGCTCCTTTGTCCTCCTGCGATTCCGATGCCAAACCCACACACGCAACGCAAGCACATATGCATTGACTGCTCCCCAACCGCAGCTCCAGCTCCTCTCAATAGCTGCTCCGGCCGCGCGGACCGGCAGGTAGAAAGGTCACAACTCACAAGCCGATCCCAGAGAAAGGAGGAGGGTGTTGGCTTAGCTAGCTGGAGATCCACCACAGAGCGAGCATCGATCAAGTAAGAGAAAGGAGGAGGGTGTTAACCAGGCGGGCATGGCGGGGCTGCAGCGGTCGAGCGAGACGTTCCGGCGGTCGGGGTCGTCGGGGATGGTGTGGGAGGACAAGCAGCAGCTGTCGGCGTCGGGCAAGGAGGCGGCGGCCCCCGCGCGGATGCAGCGGAGCGGCTCCAGCGGGGGTCACGGCGGGTACAGGGCGGGGCACGTCCAGCCGGCGCTCGACCCACCCTCCCCGCGCGTCGCCGCCTGCGGCTTCTGCAGCCTCTTCGGCAAGCAGGCGCCCCAGCCGCAGCACCGCGCGGGCGGCGGCAGCGCCAAGGGGAAGCGCCGGTGAGCCAGGGACCAGCTTGCCGCTTGCGTTACTTGTGCGCGCAGCTATGTACATGTATGCCAGACAGACTTGTGCCTCTGATCTGTTGGACACGGCACCTTCTTGCCCTAGACTTAGTACAAATGATGTGGGGCGGCGTTGGTGTTGATGTCAACGCGTATGAGTAAAACTCGTTACCTCTCCTTCAAGGACGTGCTGCTCATGCATACCCATGTAGTCGCATTTAAAGATGACATGTCATCTTGTTTTTGTAATATTCCCCCATCATAATAAAAGTGTGCCTTCATGCATATGCGGCTTTTCCCGCATGATTTTTCCACATAATAAATATGTGTCTCTCGTCTCTCGATTATTCTAGTTTTGTGTGCCGTTGCAATACAGTTTAAACCGACATGAATTCAATCTACAGGGTCGCTGAGAAATCAGGTTGATGCATTAAGACAACTCCAACACATCGACCTAAACGGACGTGGGTTTTGTATGCTTCTTGTCTGTTTGAGTCGGCCAGGCTGATGCTGAAGTTCAGTTTTGTCCGCCGGTCCATAGTTGCGTCCAACGCGGACTGAAGCATTTCACAGTTTGGGCGACTTTGGAATTAAAAAAATAAACAGCCGGTGAAAGTCCAGTCTTACATTACTTTAAACTAAAAACAATGAAATAAAACGTTAAATAAAAATAGCCAGCTGATTTAGGCAACAACATCGTCGTCCTCCTTGGTCAGATTGATGTAGACCGGCGTCTTCATGCACAGGAACACCTGCAGGAAGGTTGCAAGCGTCACCGCCTGCAGCGCCACCATGCCAATTCGGCAGGTTCATGTTGGGCCACGACACCGGCATATTGGGGATTGAACCAATGGTGTAACCACGCTGTTCCAATAGCAGTGCTACCTCCACGCTACGTAGTCCTCGCGTCCGTACATCTCGAGGGGCAGTCGGTCCAACGGACGTCGAGGGAGAGCAGCATACCTGTCCGCAGAAAATCCCACACCGGTACTCCTCTCGGATCAAATGGCCTGCTACAAGGAGGCCGGAGACGAGGCGATCCGGGCGTCTCCACCGCCTGGCCTCCCGGCGCCGTGTCAGCCTTATCCACTGCTACTACATCTAGTTCGCTGTCGCAGCGGCGCCCGCACCTTCCTCGAGCGCCAACCAGTTGGTCCGATGCTGGTAGCGGTGGTGCCAGGCTCGTCGTCGTATCCAGTTGTACGTGGCAACGGTGATCCCCACCTCGAACCGCAGCATCTGGAAGCGACCGGGACGCTCCCCCCCCCCCACCGGCCGCTGCCACCATATTCTCGTCCTCTTGACGGAAGAGTGGTGGATTCGGTCGTGTATGTGCTTTTCCCACAGTCGCCGCCTCTCACACTCGCCGTTCTCCTTCTCCCCAGATCCAACGATGCTGAGAGAAGAGAGGAGGCGACTGCGTTGGTGTGTGCGTTGTCAGAGGCTGCTTGTGTCGGGAGAACAAGGTGAGATATCGGTTGCTTACAATTGCGGGGCGAGAGGACGATGCGTGGGGGTGGGGACTCGAGGCGACTTCCTCTCGCTCTCTCTCTCTATCTCTCTCTCTCTCTCTCTTCGAAGAAAACGAGAAACAATGGGCGATCTTTTGTGGTGACTGCTACCTCTTGAGCATGCGTTGGTTTTTCCTTGAAGAGGAAAGGGTGATGCAGCAAAGTAGTGTAAGTATTTCCCTCAATTTTTGAGAACCAAGGTATCAATCCAGTAGGAGGCTACACGCAAATCCCTCGTACCTGCACAAACAAATAAGAACCTTGCAACCAACGCGATAAAGGGGTTGTCAATCCCTTCACGACCACTTGCAAAAGTGAGATCTGATAGAGATAATAAGATAAATATTTTTAGTATTTTCATGATATAAATTGGAAAGTAAAGATTGCAAGATAAAATAGATCGGAAACTTATATGATGAAAAATAGACCCGGGGGGCATAGATTTCACTAGTGGCTTATCTCAAGATAGCATAAGTATTACTGGGGGTGAACAAATTACTGTCGAGCAATTGATAGAAAAGTGCATAATTATGAGATATCTAGGCATGATCATGTATATAGGCATCACATCCGCAACAAGTAGATCGAAATGATTCTACATCTACTAGTATTACTCCACACATCGACCGCTATCCAGCATGCATCTAGAGTATTAAGTTCATAAGAACAGAGTAACACATTAGGCAAGATGACATGATGTAGAGGGATAAACCCAAGCAATATGATATAAACCCCATCTTTTTATCCTCGATGGTAACAATACAATACGTGCCTTGCTGCCCCTGCTGTCACTAGGAAAGGACACCGCAAGATTGAACCCAAAGCTAAGCACTTCTCCCATTGCAAGAAAGATCAATCTAGTAGGCCAAACCAAACTGATAATTTGAAGAGACTTGCAAAGATAACAAATCATACATAAAAGAATTCAGAGGAGATTCAAATATTGTTCATAGATAATCTTGATCATAAACCCACCATTCATCATATCTCGGCAAACACACTGCAAAAAGAATTACATCGAATAGATCTCCAAGAAGATCGAGGAGAACTTTGTATTGAGATCCAAAGAGAGAGAAGAAGCCATCTAGCTAATAACTATGGACCCGAAGGTCTGTGGTAAACTGCTCACACTTAATCGGAGAGGCTATAGTGTTGATGTAGAAGCCCTCCGTGATCGATTCCCCCTACGACAGAACGTCGGAAAAGGCCCCAAGATGGGATCTCATGGGTACAGAAGGTTGCGGCAGTGGAAATAGGGTTTCGTGGTGCTCCTTGATGTTTTCAGGGTATATGAGTATACATAGGCGAAGGAAGCCGGTCAGGGGAGCCACGAGGGGCCCACGAGGGTGGGGGCGCGCCTACCCCCCTGGGCGCGCCCTCCTGCCTCGTGGCCGCCTCGTTTCTTTCTTGACGTCCACTCCAAGTCTCCTGGATTGTGTTTGTTCCAAAAGTAACTCTTCTGAAGGTTTCATTCCGTTTGATATTCCTTTTCTGCGAAACACTGAAATAGGCAAAAACAACAATTTGGGTTGGGCCTCCGGTTAATAGGCTAGTCCCAAAAATAATATAAAAGTGTATAATAAATCCCATTAAACATCCAAAACAGATAATATAATAGCATGGAACAATCAAAAATTATAGGTACGTTGAATACGTATCAAGCATCCCCAAGCTTAATCCCTGCTCGTCCTTGAGTAGGTAAATGATAAAAACAGAATTTTTGATGTGGAATGCTACCTAGCATAATTCTCAATGTAATTTTCTTTATTGTGGCATGAATGTTCAGATCCAAAAGATTCAAGATAAAAGTTTAATATTGACATAAAAATAGTAATACTTCAAGCATGCTAACCAAGCAGTTTATGTCTTATCAAAATAACATAGCCAAAGAAAGCTTATCCCTACAAAATCATATAGTTTGGCCATGCTTCATTTTCGTCACAAAAATGCTCCCATCATGCACAACCCCGGTTTCAGCCAAGCAATTAGTTCATACTTTTTAACGCGCTTCAGCCTTTTCAACCCTCACGCAATACATGAGTGTAAGCCATGGACATAGCACTATGGGTGGAGTAGAGTATGATGATAGGGATTATGTGAGAAAACAAAAAGGGAGAAAGTCTCATATTGACGCGGCTAATCAATGGGCTATGAATATGCCCATCAATTGATGTCAATTCGAGGAGTAGGGATTGCCATGCAACGGATGCACTAGAGCTATAAATGTATGAAAGCTCATCAAAAGAAACTAAGTGGGTGTGCATCCAACTTGCTTGCTCACAAAGACCTAGGGCAATTTGAGGAAGCCCATCATTGGAATATACATCCAAGTTCTATAATAAAAAATTCCCACAAGTATATGAAAGTGACAACATAAGAGACTCTCTATCATGAAGATCATGGTGCTATTTTGAAGCACAAGTGTGGAGAAAGGATAGTAACATTGTACCTTCTCTCTTTTTCTCTCATTTCTTTATTTGGGCTTCTTTGGCCTCCTTTTTTTTATTTGGGCTTCTTTGGCCTCTTTTATTTTTTCATAAAGTCCGGAGTCTCATCCCGACTTGTGGGGGAATCATAGTCTCCATCATCCTTTTCTCACATGGGACAATGCTCTAATAATGGAAATCATCACACTTCTATTTATTTACAACTCAAGAATTATAACTCAATACTTAGGACAAAATATGACTCTATGTGAATGCCTCCAGTGGTGTACCGGGATATGCAATGAATCAAGAGCGACATGTATGAAAGAATTATAAAGGTGGCTTTGCCACAAATACGATGTCAACTACATGATCATGCAAGGCAATATGATAATGATGGAGCGTGTCATAATAAACGGAACAGTGGAAAGTTGCATGGCAATATATCTCGGAATGGCTATGGAAATGTCATAATAGGTAGGTATAGTGGCTATTTTGAGGAAGATATAAGGAGGTTTATGTGTGATAGAGTGTATCGTATCACGGGGTTTGGATGCACCGGCGAAGTTTGCACCAACTCTCAAGGTGAGAAAGGGCAATGCACGGGACCATAGAGGCTAGCAAATTGCGGAAGGGTAAGAGTGCGTATAATCCATGGACTCACATTAGTCATAAAGAACTCATATACTTATTGCAAAATTTTATTAGCGCTCGAAGCAAAGTACTACTACGCATGCTCCTAGGGGAAGGGTTGGTAGGAGTTAACCATCGCGTGATCCCGACCTCCACTCATAAGGAAGGCAATCAAAGAACACCCCATGCTTCAAATTTGTCACACAACGTTCACCATACGTGCATGCTACGGGACTTGCCAACTTTAACACAAGTATTTCTCAATTTCATAATTACCCAACTAGCATGACTCTAACATTACCACCTTTATATCTCAAAACAATTATCAAGTATCAAATTTATCATAGTGTTTAATGCACTCTATATGAAAGTTTTTATTATACCTATCTTGGATGCTCATCATTTTAAGACTAAAGTTTTAACCAAAGCAAATTACCATGCTGTTCTAAAAGACTTTCAAAATAATATAAGTAAAGCATGAGAGATCAATAATTTCTATAAAATAAAACCACCACCGTGCTCTAAAAAGATATAAGTGAAGTACTAGAACAAAATTATCTAGCTTAAAAGATATAAGTGAAGCACATAGAGTATTCTAATAAATTCCGCTTCATGTGTGTATCTCCAAAAGGTGTGTACAGCAAGGATGATTGTGGTAAACTAAAAACCAAGGACTCAAATCATACAAGACGCTCCAAGCAAAATACATATCGTGTGGTGAATAAAAATATAGCATCAAGTAAAGTTACCGATGGACGAAGACGAAAGAGGGGATGCCTTCCAGGGCATCCCCAAGCTTAGGCTTTTGGTTGTCCTTGAATTTTACCTTGGGGTGCCTTCGGCATCCCCAAGCTTAGGCTCTTGCCACTCCTTATTCCACAATCCATCAAATCTTTACCCAAAAACTTGAAAACTTCACAACACAAAACTCAACAGAAAATCTCATGAGCTCCGTTAGTACAAGAAAACAAACCACCACTTTAAGGTACTGTAATGAACTTATTCTTTATTTATATTGGTGTTAAATCTACTGTATTCCAACTTCTATATGGTTTATACCCCCCGATACTAGCCATAGATTCATCAAAATAAGCAAACAACACACGAAAAACAGAATCTGTTAAAAATAGAAATGTCTGTAGCAATCTGTAAGTCTCGAATACTTCTGGAACCTCAAAACTTCTACCAAATTAGGAAGTTATAGGTAATTTTTCTATTAATCTTCTGCAAAAAGAATCAACTGAAAATCACGTTTCTGTGATTTATGAAAATTATTCTCGTGCGTGCAAAAGTTTCTGTTTTTCAGCAAGATCAAATTAATTATCACCGTAGGTTATCCTAAAGGTTTTACTTGGCACAAACACTAATTAAAATATAAAACCACATCTAACCAGAGGCTAGATGAATTATTTATTACTAAACAGGAACAAAAAGCAAATAACAAAAATAAAATTGGGTTGCCTTCCAACAAGCGCTATCGTTTAACGCCCCTAGCTAGGCATTGAGATTTTGATGATGCTCACATGAAAGACAAGAATTGAAGCACAAAGAGAGAATCATAAAATATGAGACAAACACATCTAAGTTTAACATACTTACTATGTATAGGCATCTTATAGGCAAACAAATTATCATAGCAAGCAAAAAACTAGCATATGCAAGGAAGCGAAAAGAAACAATAGCAATCTCAACATAACGAGAGGTAATTTATTATCATGAAAAATTTTACAACCATATTTTCCTCTCTCATAATAATTAAATATAGGATCATAAGCAAATTCAACAATATAGCTATCACAAAACATATTCTTAACACGATCCACATGTATGCAAAGTTGACACTCTTCCAAAATAGTGGGATTAACATTAACTAAAGTCATGACCTCTCCAAACCCACTTTTATCAAAAACTTCATAAGACTGAACATTCTCCAAATATGTGGGATCTAAAGTTGACACTCTTCCAAACCCACTTTCAATATTATTGCAAACATTATTATCAATCTTATATTCATCATGGGGCTTAAATAAATTTTCAAGATCATAAGAAGAATCACTCCAATCATGATCATTGCAACAAGTAGTAGACATAGCAAAACTAGCATCCCCAAGCTTAGAGTTTTGCATATTATTAGCACAATTGACATCAAGAGAATTTATAATAGCATCATTGCAATCATGCTTTTCATCGAAGGAACTATCAAGTATGGGTGCAATAGCAATGATCTCATGTTTAACATAAGGGACTATAGCAAATTCATCTTCATAAATATTGGCGTCATGGCCACAAGAATAGCAAGCATTATGTTCATCAAGGGATATTTCAATCAAATCATCGGAATCATAATTATCTATAGATTCATGCATATCATTATTTTCTTCCAAAGCAACGGACATTCTCTCAATAAATTCCTTAACATAGGCATTATGAGCATAGTTTTCGTAGCAATATTTAAGTATGTCAGAATTTTTAGATTTGTAGAGAGTAATATCATACTTTTCAATCAAAGAAGCAACTTCATGAGCACCCTTAAAAACGACAAATTCTTCAATTTGTTCGATATCATAGTAACTATAAACACCCTTTCCATAAGAAGATAAGATTTCATTATCATTAAACTCACATAGGTAGGGAAGGTGTTTTTTAGGGTTCTTAGAGCAACAAGTAAAGTCATAAATTTTACAAAGATTCCAAGCATAGCATAGCAAACTATTTATTTGATACCATAAGAGCTTCCCCTTTTCAGACAAACGATGACGCACAAAATGAGCATGCTCATCTAAAGATCTTCCATCAACTAAACTAGTTGGGGTTTCAGCACGAGCATAAATAGATCGAAGATGATCCAAGTAGAACACTTTAAGTGGATCCATATAAATAGATTTTTAGCAAACAAAGATGCAAGCAAATAGAAGGCACATGGAAACACAAACAAAAATACATACAGGAAGAATGCGAAGAAAAGGCAAAGGTTTTCGAAAATCTTTTTAGAAGTGGGGGAGAGGAAACCGAGAGGCAAATGGAAAATAATGTAATGCGAGGGATAAGAGTTTGTGATGGGTACCTGGTACGTCTTGACTTGTGCGTAGACTCCCCACCGCGCCAGAAATCCTTCTTGCTACCTCTTGAGCATGCGTTGGTTTTCCCTTGAAGAGGAAAGGGCGATGCAGCAAAGTAGCGTAAGTAATTCCCTCAGTTTTTGAGAACCAAGGTATCAATCCAGTAGGAGGCTACACGCAAATCACTCGTACCTGCACAAACAAATAAGAACCTTGCAACCAATGTGATAAAGGGGTTGTCAATCCCTTCACAGCCACTTGCAAAAGTGAGATCTAATAGAGATAATAAGATAAATATTTTTGATATTTTATGATATAGATTGGAAAGTAAAGATTGAAGAAAAATAGATCGGAAACTTATATGACGGAAAATAGATCCGGGGGCCATAGGTTTCACTAGTGGCTTCTCTCAAGATAGCATAAGTATTAGGGTGGGTGAACAAATTACTGTCGAGCAATTGATAGAAAAGTGCATAATTATGAGAATATCTAGGCATGATCATGTATATAGGCATCACGTCCGCGACAAGTAGATCGAAACGATTCTGCATCTACTACTATTACTCCACACATCGACCACTATCCAGCATGCATCTAGAGTATTAAGTTCATAAGAATAGAGTAACGCATTAGGCAAGATGACATGATGTAGAGGGATAAACTCAAGCAATATGATATAAACCCCATCTTTTTATCCTCGATGGCAACAATACAATACGTGCCTTGCTGCCCCTGCTGTCACTGGGAAAGGACACCACAAGATTGAACCAAAAGCTAAAGACTTCTCCCATTGCAAGAAAGATCAATCTAGAAGGCCAAACCAAACTGATAATTCGGAGAGACTTGCAAAGATTACAAATCATACATAAAATAATTCAGAGGAGATTCAAATATTGTTCATAGATAATCTTGATCATAAACCCACAATTCATCGGATCTCGACAAACACACCGCAACAAGAATTATATCAAATAGATCTCCAAGAAGATCAAGGAGAACTTTGTATTGAGATCCAAAGAGAGAGAAGAAGCCATCTAGCTAATAACTATGGACCCGAAGGTCTATGGTAAACTACTCACACTTTATCGGAGAGGCTATAGTGTTGATGTAGAAGCCCTTGTTGGGGAACGTAGCAGAAATTCAAATGATTTTCCTACGTAACACCAAGATCTATCTATGGAGAGACCAGCAACGAGTAGAAAGGAGAGTGCATCTACATACCCTTGTATATCGCTAAGCGGAAGCGTTCAAGTGAACGGGGTTGATGGAGTCGTACTCGTCGTGATTCAGATCACCGATGATCCTAGTGCCGAACGGACGGCACCTCCGCGTTCAACACACGTACAGCTCGACGATGTCTCCCACGCCTTTGATCCAGCAAGGAGAGAGGGAGAGGTTGAGGAAGACTCCATCCAGCAGCAGCACAACGGCGTGGTGGTGATGGAGGAGCGTGGCAATCCTGCAGGGCTTCGCCAAGCACCTACGGGAGAGGAGGAGGTGTCACGGGAGGGAGGGAGGCGCCAAGGGCTCAGGTATGGATGCCCTCCCTCCCCTCCACTATATATAGGGGCAGGGGAGAGGGGGGAGGCGCAGCCTTGCCCCCTCCTCCAAGGAAGGGGTGCGGCTAAGGAGGGGGGAAGGAGTCCATCCTCCCCAAGGCACCTCGGAGGTGCCTTCCCCCTTTAGGACTCTCCCCTTTTTCCTTTATCTTGGCGCATGGGCCTCTAGGGGCTGGTGCCCTTGGCCCATGTAGGCCAAGGCGCACCCCCTACAGCCCATGTGGCCCCCCGGGGCAGGTGGCCCCACCCGGTGGGCCCCCGGGACCATTCCGGTGGTCCCGGTACAATACCGATGACCCCGAAACTTGTCCCGATGGCCGAAACAGGACTTCCTATATATAAATCTTTACCTCCAGACCATTCCGGAACTCCTCGTGACGTCCGGGATCTCATCCGGGACTCCGAACAACATTCGGTAACCACATACAAGCTTCCTTTATAACCCTAGCGTTATCGAACCTTAAGTGTGTAGACCCTACGGGTTCGGGAGACATGCGGACATGACCGAGACATTCTCCGGTCAATAACCAACAGCGGGATCTGGATACCCTTGTTGGCTCCCACATGTTCCACGATGATCTCATCGGATGAACCACGATGTCAAGGACTCAATCGATCCCGTATACAATTCCCTTTGTCTAGCGGTATTTTACTTGCCCGAGATTCGATCGTCGGTATACCGATACCTTGTTCAATCTCGTTACCGGCAAGTCACTTTACTCGTTCCGTAACACATCATCCCGTGATCAACTCCTTGGTCACATTGCGCATATGATGATGTCCTACCGAGTGGGCCCAGAGATACCTCTCTGTTTACACGGAGTGACAAAATCCCAATCTCGATTCGTGCCAACCCAACAGACACTTTCAGAGATACCCGTAGTGTACCTTTATAGCCACCCAGTTACGTTGTGACGTTTGATACACCCAAAGCACTCCTACGGTATCCAGGAGTTACACGCTCTCATGGTCAAAGGAAGAGATACTTGACATTGGCAAAGCTCTAGCAAATGAACTACACGACCTTTTGTGCTAGGCTTAGGATTGGGTCTTGTCCATCACATCATTCTCCTAATGATGTGATCCCGTTATCAACGACATCCAATGTCCATAGTCAGGAAACCATGACTATCCGTTGATCACAATGAGCTAGTCAACTAGAGGCTCACCAGGGACATATTGTGGTCTTTGTATTCACACGTGTATTACGATTTCCGGATAATACAGTTATAGCATGAATAAAAGACTATTATCATGAACAAAGAAATATAATAATAACACTTTTATTATTGCCTCTAGGGCATATTTCCAACAGTCTCCCACTTGCACTAGAGTCAATAATCTAGTTCACATCGCCATGTGATTAACACTCACAGGTCACATCGCCATGTGACTAATACCCAAGAGTTTACTAGAGTCAGTAGTCTAGTTCACATCACTATGTGATTAACACTCAATGAGTTTTATGTTTGATCATGTTGCTTGTGAGAGAGGTTTTAGTCAACGGGTCTGAACCTTTCAGATCCGTGTGTGCTTTACAAATCTCTATGTCATCTCCTAGATGCAGCTACCACGCTCTATTTGGAGCTATTCCAAATAACTGTTCTACTTGGAGCTATTCTAAATTATTGCTCCATTATATGTATCCGGTCTCTCTACTCAGAGCTATCCCGATAGGTGTCAAGCTTGCATCGACATAACCCTTTACGACGAACTCTTTTACCACCTCCATAATCGAGAAAATTCCTTAGTCCACTAGTTACTAAGGATAACTTTGACCACTGTCCTGTGAGCCATTCTTGGATCACTCTTGTACCCCTTGACTGACTCATGGCAAGGCACACTTCAAGTGCGGTACACAACATAGCATACTGAAGAGCCTACGTCTTAAGCATAGGGGACGACCTTCGTCCTTTCTCTCTATTCTGCCGTGGTCGAGCTTTAAGTCTTAACTTCGTACCTTACAACTTAGGCAAGAACTCCTTCTTTGACTGGTCCATCTTGAACACCTTCAAGATCATGTCAAGGTATGTGCTCATTTGAAAGTATTATTAAGCGTTTTGATCTATCCTTATAGATCTTGATGCTCAATGTTCAAGTAGCTTAATCCAGGCTTTCCATTGAAAAACACCTTTCAAATAACCCTATATGCTTTCTAGAAATTCTACATCATTTCTGATCATCAATATGTCAACAACATATACTCATCAGAAATTCTATAGTGCTCCCACTCACTTCTTTGGAAATACAAGTTTCTCATAAACTTTGTACAAACCCAAAATTCTTGATCATCATCAAAGCATACATTCCAACTCCGAGATGCTCACTCCAGTCCTTAGAAGGATTGCTGGAGCTTTGCATACTTATTAGCATCTTTCGGGATTGACAAAACCTTCCGGTTGTATCACATACAACCTTTCCTCATTAAAATCGTCGAGGAAACAATGTTTTGACATCCTATCTGCAAGATTTCATAAATAATGCAGCTTGTGCTAACATGAATCCGACGGACTTTAAGCATCGCTACGGATGAGAAAATCTCATCGTAGTCAACTCCTTGAACTTGTGAAAAACTTTTCGCCACAAGTCGAGCTTCATGGACGGTGACATTACCATCCACGTCCGTCTTCTTCTTAAAGATCCATTTATCTTAATGGCTTGCCGATCATCGGGCAAGTCCACCAAAGTCCATGGATCCGTTCTCGGATTTTATGGCCTCGAGCCATTTATCGGAATCCGGGCCCACCATTGCTTCTCCATAGCTCGTAGGTTCATTGTTGTCTAGCAACATGACCTTCAAGACAGGATTACTGTACCACTCTGAAGTAGTACGTATCCATGTCACCCTACAAGGTACGGTAGTGACTTGATCCGAAACTTCATGATCACTATCATAAGCTTCTACTTCAATTGGTGTAGGTGCCATAGGAACAACTTCCTGTGCCCTGCCACACACTAGTTGAAGAGACGGTTCAATAACCTCATCAAGTCTCCACCATCCTCCCACTCAACTCTTTCGAGAGAAACCTTTCCTCGAGAAAGGACCCGATTCTAGAAACAATTCATATTGCTTTCGGATCTGAATTAGGAGGTATACCCAACTGTTTTGGGTGTCCTATGAACATGTATTTTATCCGCTTTGGGTTCGAGCTTAATCCTGAAACTTTTTCACATAAGCGTCGCAGCCCCAAACCTTTAAGAAACGACAACTTAGGTTTCTCTAAACCATAATTCATACGGTGTCATCTCATCGGAATTACGTGGTGCCCTATTTAAAGTGAATGTGGTTGTCTCTAATGCCTAACCCATGGAAAATAGTGGTGATTCGATAAGAGACATCATGGTACGCACCATATCCAATAGGGTGCAACTATGATGTTCGGACACACCATCATACTATGGTGTTCCAGGCGGTATTAATTATGAAACAATTTCCACAATGTCTTAATTGTGTGCCAAAACTCGTAACTCAGATATTCATCTCTATGATCGTATCATAGACATTTTATCCTCTTGTCACAATGATCTTCTACTTCACTCTGAAATTACTTGAACCATTCAATAATTCAGACTTGTGTTTCATCAAGTAAATATTCTCAACATCTACTCGAATCATCTGTGAAGTAAGAACATAATGATATTCACTGCATGCCTCAGCACTCATTGGACTGCACACATCAAAATGTGTTACTTCCTACAAGTTGCTATCTTGTTCCATCTTATTCAAACCGAGGCTTTTCAGTCATCTTGCCTATGTGGTATGATTTGCATATCTCAAGTGATTCAAAATCAAGTGAGTCCGAACGGTCCATTTGCATGGAGTTTCTTCATGCATATACACCAATAGACATGGTTCGCATGTCTCAAACTTTTCAAAAACGAGTGAGTCCAAAGATCCATCAACATGGAGCTTCTTCATGCGTTTTATACCATTATGACTTACATGGCAGTGCCACAAGTAAGTGGTACTATATTTACTATCTTATATCTTTTGGCATGAAAATGTGTATCACTACGATCGAGATTCAATAAACCATTCATTTTAGGTGCAAGACCATTGAAGGTATTATTCAAAATTAGAGTAACCATTATTCTCCTTAAATGAATAACCGTATTGCGATAGACATAATCCAATCATGTCTATGCTCAACGCAAACACCAATCTCGGTGGTAGAGGGAGCATGCGATGCTTGATTATATCAAACTTGGAAACACTTCCAACACATATCGTCAGCTCTCCTTTAGCTAGTATCCGTTTATTCCGTAGCCTTTTATTTCGAGTTACTAACACTTAGCAACCGAACCGGTATCTAATACCCTGGTGCTACTAGGAGTACTAGTAAAGTACACATTAACATAATGTATATCCAATATACTTCTATCGACCTTGCCAGCCTTCTCATCTACCAAGTATCTAGGGTAATGCTGCTCCAGTGGTTGTTCCCCTTATTACAGAAGCACTTAGTCTCGGGTTTGGGTTCAACCTTGGGTTTCTTCACTTGAGCAGCAGCTGAATTGCCGTTTCATGAAGTATCCCTTTGTTCCCTTGCCCTTCTTGAAACTAGTGGTTTCACCAACCATCAACAATTGATACTCCTTCTTGATTTCTAGTTTCGCGGTGTCAAACATCGTGAATACCTCAAGGATCATCTTATTTATCCCTGATATGTTATAGTTCATCACGAAGCTCTAGCAGCTTGGTGGCAATGACTTTGGGGAAACATCACTATCTCATCTGGAAGATCAACTCCCACTCGATTCAAGTGATTGTTGCACTCAGACAATCTGAGCACAAGCTCAACGATTGAGCTTTTCTCCCTTAGTTTGTAGGCTAAGAAAATTGCCGGAGGTCTCATACCTCTTGACGTGGGCATGAGCCTGAAATCCCAATTTCATCCCTCGAAACATCTCATATGTTCCGCGACGTTTCGAAAACGTTTTTGGTGCCTCTACTTAAACCATTTAACTGAACTATCACGTAGTTATCAAAACGTGTATGTTCGACGTTCGAAACATCCACAAACGACGTTTGGGGTTCAGCACACTAAGCAGTGCATTAAGGACATAAGCGTTCTAGTGTCCGCATAATCGCTACTGTCAACTTTCAACTATATTTTCTCTAGGAACATAACTAAACAGTAGAACTAAATCGCGAGCTACGACATAATTTGCAAAAGGTCTTTTGACTATGTTCAGGATAATTAAGTTCATCTTATGAACTCCCACTTAGATAGACATCCCTCTGGTCATCTAAGTGATCACATGATCCGAGTCAACTAGGCCGTGTCCGATCATCACGTGAGACGGACTAGTCATCATCGGTGAACATCTTCATGTTGATCGTATCTACTATACGACTCATGCTCGACCTTTCGGTCTCCGTGTTCCGAGGCCATGTCTGCACATGCTAGGCTCGTCAAGTTAACCCTAAGTGTTTTCGCTGTGTAAAACTGTCTTACACCCGTTGTATGTGAACATAAGAATCCATCACACCCGATCATCACGTGGTGCTTAGAAGCGACGAACTGTAGCAATGGTGCACAGTTAGGGGAGAACACTTCTTGAAATTTTGTAAGGGATCATCTTATTTACTACCGTCGTCCTAAGTAAACAAGATGCATAAACATGATAAACATCACATGCAATCAAATAGAGTAGTGACATGATATGGCCAATATCATATAGCTCCTTTGATCTTCATCTTCGGGGCTCCATGATCATCTTGTCACCGGCTTGACACCATGATCTCCATCATCATGATCTCCATCATCGTGTCTTCATGAAGTTGTCACGCCAACGACTACTTCTACTTCTATGGCTAACACGTTTAGCAATAAAGTAAAGTAAGTTACATGGCGTTCTTCAATGACACGCAGGTCATACAAAAAATAAAGACAACTCCTATGGCTCCTGCCGGTTGTCATACTCATCGACATGCAAGTCGTGAATCCTATTACAAGAACATGATCAATCTCATACATCACATATCATTCATCACATTCTTCTTGGCCATATCACATCACATAGCATACCCTGCAAAAACAAGTTAGACGTCCTCTAATTGTTGTTGCATGTTTTACGTGGCTGCTATGGGTTTCTAGCAAGAACGTTTCTTACCTACGCAAGACCACAACGTGATATGCCAATTGCTATTTACCCTTCATAAGGACCCTTTTCATCGAATCCGTTCCGACTAAAGTGGGAGAGACTGGCACCCGCTAGCCACCTTATGCACCAAGTGCATGTCAATCGGTGGAACCTGTCTCACGTAAGAGTACGTGTAAGGTCGGTCCGGGCCGCTTCATCCCACAATACCGTCGAAACAAGATTGGACTAGTAACGGTAAGCATATTGAACAACATCAACGCCCACAACTACTTTGTGTTCTACTTGTGCAAAGAATCTACGCAATAGACCTAGCTCATGATGCCACTGTTGGGGAACGTAGCAGAAATTCAAATGATTTTCCTACGTAACACCAAGATCTATCTATGGAGAGACCAGCAACGAGTAGAAAGGAGAGTGCATCTACATACCCTTGTAGATCGCTAATCGGAAGCGTTCAAGTGAACGGGGTTGATGGAGTCGTACTCGTCGTGATTCAGATCACCGATGATCCTAGTGCCGAACGGACGGCACCTCCGCGTTCAACACACGTACAGCTCGACGATGTCTCCCACGCCTTTGATCCAGCAAGGAGAGAGGGAGAGGTTGAGGAAGACTCCATCCAGCAGCAGCACAACGGCGTGGTGGTGATGGAGGAGCGTGGCAATCCTGCAGGGCTTCGCCAAGCACCTACGGGAGAGGAGGAGGTGTCACGGGAGGGAGGGAGGCGCCAAGGGCTCAGGTATGGATGCCCTCCCTCCCCTCCACTATATATAGGGGCAGGGGAGAGGGGGGAGGCGCAGCCTTGCCCCCTCCTCCAAGGAAGGGGTGCGGCTAAGGAGGGGGGAAGGAGTCCATCCTCCCCAAGGCACCTCGGAGGTGCCTTCCCCCTTTAGGACTCTCCCCTTTTTCCTTTATCTTGGCGCATGGGCCTCTAAGGGCTGGTGCCCTTGGCCCATGTAGGCCAAGGCGCACCCCCTACAGCCCATGTGGCCCCCCGGGGCAGGTGGCCCCACCCGGTGGGCCCCCGGGACCGTTCCGGTGGTCCCGGTACAATACCGATGACCCCGAAACTTGTCCCGATGGCCGAAACAGGACTTCCTATATATAAATCTTTACCTCCGGACCATTCCGGAACTCCTCGTGATGTCCGGGATCTCATCCGGGACTCCGAACAACATTCGGTAACCACATACAAGCTTCCTTTATAACCCTAGCGTCATCGAACCTTAAGTGTGTAGACCCTACGGGTTCGGGAGACATGCGGACATGACCGAGACATTCTCCGGTCAATAACCAACAGCGGGATCTGGATACCCTTGTTGGCTCCCACATGTTCCACGATGATCTCATCGGATGAACCACAGTGTCAAGGACTCAATCGATCCCGTATACAATTCCCTTTGTCTAGCGGTATTTTACTTGCCCGAGATTCGATCGTCGGTATACCGATACCTTGTTCAATCTCGTTACGCAAGTCACTTTACTCGTTCCATAACACATCATCCCGTGATCAACTCCTTGGTCACATTGCGCATATGATGATGTCCTACCGAGTGGGCCCAGAGATACCTCTCTGTTTACACGGAGTGACAAAATCCCAATCTCGATTCGTGCCAACCCGACAGACACTTTCAGAGATACCCGTAGTGTACCTTTATAGCCACCCAGTTACGTTGTGACGTTTGATACACCCAAAGCACTCCTACGGTATCCAGGAGTTACACGCTCTCATGGTCAAAGGAAGAGATACTTGACATTGGCAAAGCTCTAGCAAATGAACTACACGACCTTTTGTGCTAGGCTTAGGATTGGGTCTTGTCCATCACATCATTCTCCTAATGATGTGATCCCGTTATCAACGACATCCAATGTCCATAGTCAGGAAACCATGACTATCCGTTGATCACAACGAGCTAGTCAACTAGAGGCTCACCAGGGACATATTGTGGTCTTTGTATTCACACGTGTATTACGATTTCCGGATAATACAGTTATAGCATGAATAAAAGACTATTATCATGAACAAAGAAATATAATAATAACACTTTTATTATTGCCTCTAGGGCATATTTCCAACAGCCCTCCATGATCGATTCCCCTCCGGCGGAGCGCCGGAAAAGGCCCCAAGATGGAATCTCATGGGTACAGAAGGTTGCAGCGGTGGAAATAGGGTTTTGTGGTGCTCCTTGATGTTTTCAGGGTATATGAGTATATATAGGCGAAGGAAGTCGGTCAGGGGAGCCACGAGGGGCCCACGAGGTGGGGGGCACGCCTACCCCCCGTGGGCGCGCCCTCCTGCCTCGTGGCCGCCTTGTTTCTTTCTTGACGTCCACTCCAAGTCTCCTGGATTGCGTTTGTTCCAAAAATAACTCCCCGGAAGGTTTCATTCCGTTTGGACTTTGTTTGATATTCCTTTTCTGCGAAACACGGAAATAGGCAAAAACAACAATTTGGGCTAGGCCTCCGGTTAATAGGTTAGTCCTAAAAATAATATAAAAGTGTATAATAAATCGCATTAAACATCCAAAACAGATAATATAATAGCATGGAACAATCAAAAATTATAGTAATGTTGGAGACATTTCAGTGACGTGTACACAATGATCTTTTTGTGGTGATGTGGACACAACGAGATACCCAGTTGGGCATCGTGAACAGAAACGCCCATGCCTGTTAGAGATATATTTGGTAGTAGATATTGCCTGGGATTAGATAGAGTTATTTTCATCTTATCTCTAGGAGGTGTCTTGCCCTTCAAGTCTTGTACTCAATATATACTCGCCCTCGAGGCTCAATAATACATCAAACGATTTCGTCAATCCCTAAGGAACAAACGTAACTACTACAAATCATATTCATGTTCATAATCAGAGGGGTATTGAATAGCATTAAGGATCTGAACATATGATCTTCCACCGAATAAACCAACTAGCATCAACTATAAGGAGTAATCGACACTACTAGCAACCCACAGGTACCAATCTGAGGTTTTGAGACAAAGATCAGATACAAGAGATGAACTAGGGTTTGAGAGGAGATGGTGCTAGTGAAGATGTTGATGGAGATTGACCCCCTCTCGATGAGAGGATCGATGGTGATGACAATGGCGGTGATTTCCCCCTCCCAGAGGGATGTTTCCTTGGCAGAACAGCTCCGCGGGAGCCCTAGATTGGTCCTACCTAGGTTCCGCCTTGAGACGGCAGCGCTTCATCCCGAAAGCTTCCTTATGATTTTTTTCAGGGCAAAAGACACCATATAGCAGAACATGGACGTCGGGGGCATGCCAGGTGGCCCACGAGGCAGGGGGCGCACCCAGGGGGTAGGACGCGCCCTCCAGCCTCGCGGATTACTGGTGGCCCCCCTCTGGTGCTTTCTTCACCCAATATTTTTAATATATTCCAAAACTGATCATCGTGGAGTTTCAGGACTTTTGGGGTTGTGCAGAATAGGTCTCTAATATTTGCCCCTTTTTTCAATGCAGAATTCCAGCTGTCGACATTCTCCCTCTTCATGTAAACCTTATAAAATAAGAGAGAAAAGGCATAAGTATTGTGATATAATGTGTAGTAACAACCCATAATGCAACAAATATTGATATAGAAGCATGATGCAAAATGGACGTATCAACTCCCCCAAGCTTAGACCTCTCTTGTCCTCAAGCGAAAGCCGATATCCAAAAATATGTCCACATGTTTAGAGATAGACATGTCGATAAATAAAATACGAACATGAGGGCATCATGATCATCTTTAGAACAACAACATATATTGTTATATGATCTCTTATGCTAAAGTAACAATCTATTCACAATGTAAAGTATGAATCAGAAACTTCATTGAAAACTAACAAACTATGATCTTGGTCATTGAAGCAATTGCAATTTATCATAACATCGGGAAGAGTCAATATAAGAGCTTTTCAGCAAGTCCACATACTCAACTATCATTTAGTCTTTCACAATTTCTAACACACAATACTTATGGGCACGAAGTTTCAATCGAACACAGAGAAAGATAGGGGCTTATAGTTTCGCCTCCCAACCTTTTACCTCAATGGTAATGTCAACAATAATGCTTTATGAAAACCTACATCCGAGTGGATATATATATATCAGGATCTTTCCAACACATAGTGCTTGCCAAAGGATAAAATGTAAAAAGGAAAGGTGAAGATCACCATGACTCTTGTATGAGGGTAGAAGGTAAAAATAAAATATAGTCCCTTCGCAGAGGGAAGCATAGGTTGTCATGCGCTTTTATGGTTGGATGCACAAAATTTTAATGCAAAAGAACGTCACTTTATATTGCCACTTGTGATATGGACCTTTATTATGAAGTCTGCCGCTTTTATTTCTTCAATATCACAAGCTCGTATAAAGCTTATTTTCTTCACACTAATAGATCATACATATTTAGAGAGCAGTTTTTATTGCTTGCACCGATGACAACTTACTTGAAGGATCTTACTCAATCCCTAGGTAGGTATGGTGGACTCTCATGGCAAAGCTGGGTTTTGGGATGTTTGGAAGCACAAGTAGTATCTCTACTTGGTGCAAAGAATTTGGCTAGCATGAGGGGGAAAGGCAAGCTCAACATGTTGGATGATCCATGACAATATAACTTATTCAGATATAAGAAAACATAACCCATTACGTTGTCTTCCTTGTCCAACATCAACTTTTTAGCATGTCATATTTTAATGAGTGCTCACAATCACAAAAGATGTCCAAGATAGTATATTTATATGTGAAAAGCTCTCCTTCTTCATTACTTCCTATTAATTGCAACTATGACTAATAATATGTTTGCCAACTCTCAACAACTTTTATCCATCATACTCTTTATATGTGAAGTCATTACTCTCCATAAGATAAATATGATCTTTTTATTTCTTTTTATTCTTTTTTTCTCAAGATCATAGCAAGATAGCAAATCCCTCAACTCAAAACTACTCTTTATTATATATGACTCACAGACTCGATTACATAGCTAGAGATCAAAAGAAAACTCAAAGCTAGATCATACTAAAACTTTATTCTACTAGATCAAGATATAACCAAAAGGATCGAATTAATAAAAACGATAAAGATAGAAGTGTGATGGTGATACGATACCGGGGCACCTCCCCCAAGCTTGGCAGTTGCCAAGGGGAGTGCCCATACCCATGTATTTATGTCTCTTTCTTCGGAGGTGCTGATGTGATATTCTTGGCGATGATGCCCTTTAGGATATGATTCTCATCCTTGAGCTTATTAACTTGCTGCTTAAGATCCATTATTTCCTTATGGAGTTTACCCGTGACGATTAAAGCTCCATTCACCCATGGATGTTCCATAACTGTGGGAGAAAAGGCAACACTCTTTTTCATATTTTCATAAGAAAGAAATCTAGCATTTGGTGGATGACCAAATTTGGAATTGTTGAGCTCTGAGGTTCCTCCATCATGAATCTGGCTTAGAGACGTGAGGTAACTTCTTGATCCTCCTCCATGGAATCTACCCTTTTCAAGTCGGCCTCCATCTCTTCCTTTGTTGATGGCCAAAAGTGATCAGCTCCGCTGTTGGCTCTTGGCCCCAGTGTAGGATGAGATACCCGACTCTCCCCAACTGACTCTTGAGATGACATCTTGCTCTAATCTGCAGAAGAAACAACTCAAAACAATAACAGAGGGTTTCGTCGTGGTACGGTTGTCAAAACCTTCGGGAGATTGTATAATGAATTTTTACCGACTAAAAGAAGTATCATGCAAGAAAACGGAGTCCGGAGGGCAAACGAGGTGGCCACGAGGCAGGGGGCGCGCCCAGGGGGTAGGGCACGCCCTCCACCCTCATGGACACCTCGTGTCTCTTTCGGACTACTTTTAATTTTCCTAATTTTTTAAATATTCCAAAATGGAGAGAAATTGCTATTTGAACAGTTTTGGAGTCGGTTTACTTACCGTACCCATACATATTCCTTTTCGGAGTCTGAAACGTTCTGGAAAGTTTCCCTTATGTACTCCTCTAGGGTTATAGTGTTAATAACATTGGTTTCAACATTTATGGGATTACCTGAGATATAATGTTTGATTCTTTGACCGTTTACCACCTTCGGATTTGTGCCTTCGGCATTGTTGATTTTGATGGCACATGAACGATAGACCTCCTCGATAAGGTAATGATCTTCCCATTTAGAGAGAAGTTTTCCTGCAAAAAATCTTAAACGAGAGTTGTATAGAAAAACATAATCACCTACATTAAACTCACGCTTTTGTAACCTTTTGTCATGCCATCTTTTAACTTTTTATTTGAACAACTTGGCATTCTCATAGGCTTGGGTTCTCCATTCATCAAGCGAGCTAATGTCAAATAACCTCTTCTCACTGGCAAGTTTGAAATCATAATTGAGCTTTTTAATAGCCCAATATGCCTTATGTTCTAGTTCGAGAGGTAAGTGACATGCTTTTCCATAAACCATTTTATACGGAGACATACCCACAAGATTTTTATAAGCTGTTCTATAAGCCCATAGTGCATCATCAAGTTTCTTGGACCAATTCTTTCTAGATCTATTAACAGTCTTTTGCAAAATCAATTTAATTTCTCTATTGCTCAATTCTACTTAACCACTAGACTTAGGATGGTATGGAGATGCACTTCTATGATTAACATCATACTTAGCAAGCATTTTACGAAAAGTGCCATGAATAAAATGTGAGCCACCATCAGTCATTAAATATCTAGGGACTCCAAATGTCGGGAAAATAACTTCTTTAAGCATCTTAATTGAGGTGTTATGATCCGCTCTACTAGTTGGGATAGCTTCTACCCACTTAGTAATGTAATTAACAGCAACTAAAATATGTGTATATCCATTAGAGGAAAGAAAAGGTCCCATATAATCAAAGCCCCAAACATCAAATGGTTCAATAACAAGTGAATAATTCATAGCCATTTCTTGACGTATACTAATATTACCAATTCTTTGACATTCATCTCAAGACAAGACAAACTTACAGGCATCTTTGAAAAGAGTAGGCCAATAAAAACCAGATTGCAATACCTTATGTGGAGTTCTATTTCCAGCGTGGTGTCCTTTGTAAGCCTCAGAGTGACACTTGCGTAGGATCTGTTCCTGTTCATGCTCTGGTACACAACGTCTAATAACACCATCTACTCCTTCTTTATAAAGGTGTGGGTCATCCCAAAAGTAATGTCTTAAATCATAGAAAAACTTTTTCTTTTGCTGGTATGTGAAACTAGGTGATATAAATTTAGCAACAATGTAATTAGCATAATCAGCATACCATAGAGCAGTACGAGAAGCATTTATGGCAGCTAATTGTTCATCAAGAAAGCTATCATCAATAGGTAGTGGGTCATCAAGAACATTTTCTAACCTAGACAACTTGTCTGCAACGGGGTTCTCAGCTCCATTTCTATTAATAATATGCGAATCAAATTCTTGTAGCAAGAGAACCCATCTAATAAGTCTAGGTTTAGCATCTTTCTTTTCCATAAGATATTTAATAGCTGCATGACCAGTGTGAACAGTTACTTTGGAATCAACAATATATGGTCTGAACTTATCACAAGCAAATACGACTGCTAAAAATATCTTTTTCTGTAGTAGCATAATTGCTCTGGGCACTGTCTAGAGTTTTACTAGCATATTGGATAACATTTAATTTCTTATCAACTCTTTGTCCTAGTACAACACCAATAGCATAATCACTAGCATCACACATAATTTCAAAGGGTAAATTCCAATCAGGCGGCTGAACAATAGGTGCAAAAATCAAGGCCTTCTTAAGTATTTCAAACGCTTCTACACAATCATCATCAAAAACAAAAGAAACATCTTTTTGCAAGAGATTAGTTAGAGGCCTAGAAATTTTAGAGAAGTCTTTAATAAACCTCCTATAGAAACTAGCATGACCAAGGAAACTTCCTATACCTTTGATATCTTTAGGACACGGCATCTTTTCAATAGCATCTACTTTAGCTTTATCAACTTCAATGCCTCTCTCAGAAATTTTATGCCCCAAGACAATACCTTCATTAATCATAAAGTGGCACTTCTCCCAATTCAAGACAAGATTAGTTTCTTCACATCTCTGCTAAACTCGATCAAGGTTGCTTAATCAATCATCAAAAGAAGTTTCGTAAACGTAGAAATCATCCATGAAAACCTCAACATTCTTTTCACAAAAGTCAGAGAATATAGCAGTCGTACATCTTTAAAAGGTAGTAGGTGCATTGCACAAACCAAAAGGCACACGTCTATAAGCAAAAGTGTCGAAAGGGCAAGTAAAAGTGGTCTTTTCCTGATCCTCTTGTGACGCAGGTATTTGAGAGAAACCAGAATAACCATCTAGGAAGCAAAAATGTGTATGTTCGAATAGTCTTTCTAGCATTTGGTTGATAAAAGGTAGAGGGTAATGATGTTTCTAGTGGCTTTATTTAATTTGCGGAAATCAATTACTATTCTATAACGTGTAGCAATTCTTTGTGGGATTAATTCATTCTTATCATTAGGAACAACAGTGATACTCCCTTCTTAGGGACATAATGAACGGGACTTACCCACTGACTATCAGCAATAGGATAAATTATACCTGCCTCCAGAAGCTTTAGTATTTCATTTCTTACCACCTCTTTCATCTTAGGATTTAATCATCGTTGATGATCAACAACTGGTTTAGCATCTTTCTCCAGTTTTATTTTATGCTGGCACAAAGTGGGACTAATGCCCTTAAGATCATCAAGAGTATATCCAATAGCGGCACGGTGCTTATTCGGAGTTTTTAATAGTTTCTCTTCTTCTAGCTCTAAATGGTTAGCACTAATAATAACATGATATATCTTCTTTTCATCGAGATAAGCATATTCAGAGTATCAGTTAATTGTTTAAGCTCAAACACAAGATCTTCCTTGGATGGAGGAGGATCCCCAAGGATTTCAACAAGAAAGTTGTGTTTCAAAATAGTTCCTTGCTTAAAGAATACTTCATCCATTTCCCTTCTTTCATTCATAAACATATCATTTTTATGGTCTAGCAAATATTGTTCTAAAGGATCATTAGGAGGCACGACAATAGAAGCAAGACCAATAATTTCATCCTTACAAGGCAATTCTTTATCATGGGGTTGTCTACGAAATTTAGCAAAATTAAAATCATGAGACATATCTCCTAAACCAACAGTAACAATATCCTTTTTGCAGTCTATCTTAGCATTAACAGTATTAAAGAAGGGTCTACCTGTCAGGACCCCGATCCTAAGTCGCACCGATCTAGCATGTAACACATCATATCACTTTGCGGCCTCACGCACGGTATTCCCACGGGTGCCACCTTACCTGGCCCGGGACCGTTTGTGCCTTTTGGCTCACGTATATGATAGTGTCGCTAGCATCCATATGACAAAGAACCCGGGCTAACATGGCTAGTCGTGAACCCAAAGTGGCACTAACTTACAGGGATAGGCATCCATGACCCAGCATCGAACGTGTCGGTCATTAGCGAGTGAATCCAGGCTGTAGCACTGGGCTAGCAGGACTCCGGTGAACCGGGCTGTAGCGGGCTAACAGGACTCCGGTATTCATCGCGTGACATTTCCCCGAAGGGACAGACACAGGAACGAAGAAGGACACATGCCGGCCAGCCTAAGTGTTCCGGAGCAGTAGCAAGCTACCATGGCTTAGTGGAAACACTAGGAGACATTTCCCGGTAAGAGAGGCTACTAAGGATAAACAACTAGATAGCCAGATCCCACACATACCAAGCATTTCAATAACATACACACAATATGCTTGATATGTGCAAATACAACATGGCATCACAACATGACTCTACGACTCAAGTATTTATTCATTAGGCTCCGAGGAGCGGGATATTACAAACATGGGTCTCATGGCCCAACAATCAGAGCATACAAGTCAAAGCACATGCGGAAGCTTAACATGTCTGAGTACAGACAACTATAAATGAAAAAGGCCGAGAAGCCTGACTATCTACCAGATCCTGCCGAGGGCACAAGATCGTAGCTGAGGTAACAAGCTAAACGTCGAAGTCCACGTGGAACTACTAGTGAGACTGAAGTCTCTCTGCAAAAACATAATTTAAGCAACGTGAGTACAAATGTACCCAGCAAGACTTACATCAGAACTAACTACATATGCATCATTATCAACAAAGGGGATGGTGGGGTTTAACGGCAGCAAGCCAGCTTTGACTCGGTGGCTATCCTAAACTATGACTGCAAGTAACTCTTTTGAGGTGGCGCACACGAGTCCACATATTCACCATATCAATACACCACTATGGATCCGCTCCCGTCTCCCTACGAGAACGCCATCCATAGCACTCACGCTTATCTTGCGTATTTTAGGGTATCCACTTTCACTTGTCTATGAACTGATATAAGCAACCCAGAAGTCCTTTTCCGCGGACACGGCTATTCGAATAGATGATGTTAACCCTGCAGGGGTGTACTTCTTCATACATGTTTCCACCACTTAGCGTCTGCACACGGCATGTGCTCGGCAGACTTCAAGCGAAAGCCGACGTGGGTGTAGACCACGACCTACCTAAACACTCAAGTCTCTAGTCCAGGTTTATCGCCTATTCGGGTTCCATCCATGAGGAGATCCGGCCGGAGTTTTGCTCACAGCCCCAAATGATGTGAACAGGGTTCCGTGACACCAAACGGGTGCCCGGTATACCCGGCCACGTGCCTACCGCATCACAGCCCACCCCTCCGGTCAGCGCTGTGCACGGCCTCCAGCATACTACAAACACCAGAAACTACTTGCAACTCCTGGACAGAGGACTTGGGTGAATAAGAAGTCGAGCAGGGTCATATTTCAGGGCCCAATGTATGGTAGTAGCTGAATCATGGATCACAAACACAGAACTCAGTTCCTAAGGACGGCTTCAATGAGACAACCCACCATGTACTCCTACATGGCCTCTCACCGATACCTTTTACCAAATCGTGTTCACACACTTAGCTCACACACAGTAGGACATGTTCACAAACCTCTGATTCATCCCCGACGAATCAGACCTGACTCAACTCTAAGCAGTAGCAGGCATGACAAACAAGCATGAATGAGTAGGCACATCAGGGCTCAAACAACTCCTACTCATGCTAGTGGGTTTCATCTATTTACTGTGGCAATGATAGGTCATGCAAAGGATAAAGGGGTTCAGCTACCGCAGCAAGTAACAGATGAATCGGTGTTGTCCTAATGCATTAAAAGAGAGCAGGGCGAGAGAGTAGGATTGTATCGGAATGAACAAGGGGGTTTTGCTTGCCTGGCACTTCTGAAGATAGCATTGAGTCTTCATCAGTGTCAACGATCACATCACCGGTACAACGTCTATCGAGGGGGAACAACACCGGCAAACACAGAAGAAACACGATCAATGCAATGCGCAATATGATGCATGCTATGACATGGCAATATGAATGTGTTTTGGGCTAATGCACCTAGCTATGATTTAAATGAAGTTGGTTTGAATACATGATTCAACTTCCAACTCCATATATGGTTATTTAAATGCCCTTTATTTGTTTTGTCCAAAACAGAGGACAAACATTGCTCAAACATGCATGAAAATGGTACAGATGGATTCCTTGAATTTTTCTGATAATTTTTCATATATAAATTATTTCATTTGGAGTTACGGTTGAATTTCTATGAATTTTAGAAGTTTTGGACATTTTCTGAAATAATAAATCATTTAAGATTTATTTAAATTCCAGAAAGGAATTATTGCGTCAGCATGACCTCATAGTGACGTCAGCAGGTCCACGGGTGCCGTCCAGGTCAAACTGACCTGTGGGCCCTGCGTGTCAGTGTCTGGACTAACTAACCTAATTAAAATTAACCCTAACTAACTTGGTTAGCCGGGCGGGGCCCGCATGTCAGTGAGTCAGTGGCTTAACTAAAATTAGTTATGAATTTAACCAAAAGTTAGCAGGGGCCGGGCCCACTTGTCAGTGACCCTGGGGAAGTCAAACAGGGTCAAATCCCAAGTCAGTGGGGTCAAACCCACCGGCGGCTTGACGCCGGCGAGGCCAGCCGCGGTGGCGAGCCTCGGGTTTGTGTCTCCGGCGACCAAACGGCCGGCGGAGGGCATCTACGTGATGCAGATGCACGTCCGCATCGGGTGGTGGTGGCAGCTGGGCCTGGGGTGGCCGGAGTTGTCGCCGGCGATGACCTTGGCGGTCGCCGAAGTTCGGACGAGGTCGGCTCCGATGCTAGGGGGCACGGCGAGGCGCGTGAGGAGTGCTACGGGCTCGTGCGAGTGCGGCGGAGACGATGACGTGCTCAGGATCGATCCAACGTGGCTGTGGCCATGACGGCGATGTGCGGTGGCGGCGGCGGGTGCAGCCGAGCTCGGTGCTGTTGCTGTGGTGCTCGAGAGCGAGAACGGGAAGGGGGAGGAGGAAGAGGAGCTCACGGGGAGTCGGTTGAAGAAGACGGCGAGCTCAGGGAGGCCCTGTGGACGACGAATCGGGCGGCGGCATCCGGCGGCCGTGGACGGGGAAGAAGGGTCGCGGCGTCGTCTTGGGGTCCTCCGGCCTTGCGTGGGTCAGCGGAGAGGTGCTCGGGTTCTAGGCGGAGCTCGTGGGCTGGTCAGAGAAGCGAGGGGGAGGCAGTGGCCGCGGCAGCAGCAAGCGGCGGCGACGGGCTCCGCTCGGGCGCGTGAGGGAGAGAGAGCAGAGGAGGGGGAGGAGCGAGGGAGAGCGCGAGGGGTTCCAGGGAGAGTGAGAGAGAGGCCAGGGGTGTCGTGGCGTCTCCAGGCGCATCGAGGAGGGAGGCAACCAGGCAGGAGGTGGCGCACGGCGGCGCGCGCGGCCGACAGGCAGCTGCCTGCGTGCTCTGGCGGGAGGAAGCAGGTGGCTGGCACGGGCCAGCACAGTGCTGGGCCGGCCAGCGGGCTGCCAGGTAAGGCCAGGTAGGTTCTGCTCTGTTTTATATTTCTGTTCTGTTTTATTTTTTTTAAATTTGTTTTGCCACTGTTTTGAATTTAAAATAATTCAAACAATGCCAAAAACTCCTCTGAATATTTTTATTTTGCTAGATGGACTTTTCCAAAAGCTCATAAAATATTTCAGGGGTATTTGAAATTATATTCTAATTATATGAATATAATTCAAATTCAAATAGCTAATGATTTAAATTCAAAGTCCCAAGATTAAGTCCTTAAAAATGTTCAATATTTTTGGTTTGGATCAAAACCCTTGCCAAAAATATTAAACATCCAAGAAGAGCATTTTGGAACAATGAATGAGATTTTAGGGTTTTTGCCCTTCTTTATTTAAGTTTTTGAGGCTTCCAAATTTCCTCAGTTCAAGTTTCAGAAATTTAAACATGATGCAAACACTAGGCAGCACCAGAAGCTAGGGATGTGACAACTCACCCCCACTAAACAAGAATCTCGACCCGAGATTCAAGTGTCGGGTAAGACGAAGGGGAAACGCAAACTAGTATAATCTTCACGATCCAGGGTGCACTTCATAAAAGCGTTGATTCGGTCACCATCTTTGTCCCGTCGTCTTGCTCTGAGAACTCCAACTAGCATGACAGCAAGAGGAAAAGGACAACTCCGGAAGAATCGATCTTCTCGAAGATCAATCAACTTAGGATCAGCTCACAAAGTGAGTCATAGCAACATCTCTTGAGCTGAGACACGAAGCATACATCTGAAGAAATGGAGTGAGACAGATGACGAGGGCTCGCTAAGTAGACAACAATTCCAGACTTAAGAATGTGGTGATCGGTTGTCAACGTAGCGAGGAGTTGAGTTGCCATGATACCACGACGAAACATCCTGGAGGAGGGTGATTCGTAGATTATTACCTTAAGTGGCAAAAAGAATTACCTTTGATATAGAGATCATTGAGACTCTCTATATCAGCCTAAGGCAAATCACAGCAATCGATTGGCGGGGGTCGGTAGAATGGCATACTCGGACTTGGATGATGTGGATTACCTTGTTGAAGACAACGTAATGGATGAATTTGCTTACCACCGGAAATGGAAGAGACCCGTGGTAGAATGGCACATTGGCGGTGCAAGCTGGGAACAAAAAGCAAATGCTGGGAATGATTCTGGTAACTGGGGAAGAACCCAACAATAGAGAGTGAATTCACTGTTTGAAAAGGTCATAGCATTGCCGAGGAAACTGAGAGGAATCCCAGTTAGTGCCGATGATAACACGTAGCGCTTGTGCGTGCTCTCAAGAACTTGAGCATTTCCATAATCATCAAGATTTTACCAATATCCGTGTCAAGGATCCTGGCAACACAACGTACTACCATGATGAGCAACGATGGATGATGCAGATGCAAAGGAGGATAACACTTTCTCAGATTTCATCTTGGCAGAGCCAAGGAAACAAAATCTAGATGATCGACCGAGAGACATTTAGCACTTCGCTTCTAATGTTCTCCTTGATGTACTAGCGTATCCCATTCATTGAAATGGTTTGGTATCTAGAACATCAAGTAAAGGTCGGACTTCAGGAACACAAAAATCCATAAGGAACAACTAGGGAGTAAATCCTACGAAGTCCTTATGGGAAGGTGGCCAACTTTCTCAATCAAGATACTACAATAATAGGTCTTCCGGCTGGGTGTGTTAGCCATGACATCCATTTTACCGGTCATCGAGGGACCAGTATTATAGTTCTTGGGGAAAGGTTCCAACCATCATATCTGCCTGAGATTCAGATCTGGTTGGTGTCAGGATATTCCAGACTCATCGAGTCTAGGAAGAAAACGAAAGTTTGCAACACAAATCGACGAGATGACGTTGCGAGATTCTCGGGGAATGAACTACGATAGCAAGCTCCAAAGCATGAGCTGGTTCTGCTACGCACGTGTGAACACGTTGTTCCAGGCAAACATGATCACATGGTAGTCTTACAATAAAACACTACCGAGTTTAGGTAGGGAACCATCATTGAGGATATCGAAGTTCTTTCATAAGTCCGGATTAGCTCTTATGAAGGAACTCCTTCTCCTTGAACAAATCAATTAGTGGCTTGGGGTGCTACGGAATACATATGGAGTGGAGGTAATTAATCTACCAAACCATAGTATACTTTGCACATGCATGACTGACTTGGGACGATTCCAGAGGAAACAAAACAAACCTTTCTCAAACCCATGGCGGCAACTTGCACCAAATGCACATGAATTAGAGGAAGTCACTTCTCCCATCCAAGCATAGGCTTCATGAACGGAACACGAAGGCATTGCTTACAAAGTTTCCAACACTAGGTTGATGTTCAACATGAATCATGGGGGAGACAAAATGCTGCTGATGGGCTCAACAACAACTCATCGGAATTTCCATATCACTGGACTTCCACCATCATGTGAACACGGTGATAGTATTGGTCAGACCAAAAGATGTAATGGTATATGCTCGAGGGATCAACCACGAGTAAGACAACATTACGAGCATCATTGGTACTGATTTGATTGACGATAGCCCACACTCAAATCAAAGGATTGATAAGACAATAGGTCCAGCAATTGATCACAGGGACCAATTGATGAGGATATCATCTTTCTTCAACACACACTACACAAGAATATCCCTTTGGAACGAACTAAGTTAGGCAAGCTTTTATCTTCCAATTCTCCAAGTTGTTGTCTAGCTTAACCAACTAGCTCAGGGATATCCAACACAGATTCTTGGAGAAAGGGTGGTTCACAAGAAACCAACTTGATCACGAGCTCAACATAACAGTCAGGAAACAACCCGGTAACACTTCCAAGAAGATATTTGGAAAGTCACGAACCACCGGTATGTTACTAATGCTCGAGAACAATCTCGCTTTTAAGGGCAAGACGATATGATCAAATGAGTGAGGACTTGACAAGATCCTAACTCATCAATCGAAGGGTGCACCGAAATAAGGACTAGGTAGCACGATCAGTCTTAGAAGAATGATTCAAAAACCAACACGCTAAGAATGAAATTATTGACCTTTAACTACCAAGCAACGAGGTTGCTAGGAGTATTGATTTCACACATCACAATTCATTTGTCGGTATTCCGGTTGCATCAACATGAAGACCGAGGAATGACTAATGATGGTGAGAAGTATCACTACGTCAAAATTCATGAGAGTTGGTGCAGTTCTCATGACAATTCTGACATAAAGGGGGTAATACTCCAAGGTAGAACAGAACCAAAAGCTGGATTGGCATTTGATCTGCGGAATACAACTGCTTTGACCCAATCCTAGATATGGATGAGGTACTGGAGTTTGTTTCTCCTAGTCATTCAGGACAGAATGGCTTGACGGACCACAAGAGTAATAGGCATCGATGAACGAATGCACATATACTCTTGACTATCAATTGATAGACGAGGGTCAGAAGACAACTAGAGCGGGACAACTCAAAGGAACATACGATTTTCTGAGTTGTGGATGCATGGTTTAGCATGTCGAACGAAGTTCAACATATTTCTTCCGGATAACCCATGCAGAAAGGTAGAACTGGCAGAGCCACAATATATAATGGAGAACTCATCAAGAGCACTCTGGTTGTGATCGTTCAGTTCAAAAGAACTCCTGCCAAGAATGGTTCATGGTATTTGGAAGAACGATATACCACGGACCTCGAGGACTATCGCAAAGGTTACTAATATCCTAGAGGCACTAGCAATTACTATCAACATGAAGTAAGTAGGGTGAATCTTGGGCTCAGAAACCCAGGAGTAGAATAACTGCTACTAACTGGCATCACGGGATGCTTTCGAGAATGATAGCCAGAATCTTCACACTGGGAACACAAAACATTGCTAGTTACTAGGTGACTCCCTAAAACACCTAGGGTCATAATAATAGCTCCAACATATATGTCAAGGCAATAAATTACCTCAACGCACCGGTTAGTGTGCTTATTTTGACCATAAAGGACATCGGGAACGGAAAGAAAGGATTTGCAAATGCATCAGACTATTTAGAAACCTAGGATGACTCGGACAGCATAACGGCTGTAAATGCTCAGAAAAGATTTGAGACATTCACAAAAATGGTGGCATAACCACTCAGAAGCATAATATCAAGGTTTCGAGATCAACAGTTAACATACAGAAGTCGTAGGAACTGAACTCAAGCTTAAATCCAACAATCTTATAAGTCTACAGATTAGTAACACGTGATCCTGATAGAAAGAAGAGATAGCCTAGTTCTTAATCCCCGTAGAAGAGAAGATGATGACTCAGATCAGAAGGCCATGAGGTATAAGGAGTAAAAAGAGCCTTACGTTCCATCCCACAATCAATTCCCTTATATAACTAAAGAATTTCTAGACTCAACTTCGACCAGTTTGGCTTGGTAATCCTTCAGGCAGTCAAGCTCTGATACCAAAGCTGTCAGGACCCCGATCCTAAGTCGCACTGATCTAGCATGTAACACATCATATCACTTTGCGGCCTCACGCACGGTATTCCCACGGGTGCCACCTTACCTGGCCCGGGACCGTTTGCGGCTTTTGGCTCACGTATATGATAGTGTCGCTAGCATCCATATGACAAAGAACCCGGGCTGACATGGCTAGTCGTGAACCCAAAGTGGCACTAACTTACAAGGACAGGCATCCATGACCCAGCATCGAACGTGTCGGTCATCAGCGAGTGAATCCAGGCTGTGGCACTGGGCTAGCAGGACTCCGGTGAACCGGGATGTAGCGGGCTAACAGGACTCCGGTATTCATCGCGTGACATTTCCCCGAAGGGACAGACACAGGAACGAAGAAGGACACATGCCGGCCAGCCTAAGTGTTCCGGAGTAGTAGCAAGCTACCATGGCTTAGTGGAAACACTAGGAGACATTTCCCGGTAAGAGAGGCTACTAAGGATAAACAACTAGATAGCCAGATCCCACACATACCAAGCATTTCAATAACATACACACAATATGCTTGATATGTGCAAATACAACATCGCATCACAACATGACTCTACGACTCAAGTATTTATTCATTAGGCTCCGAGGAGCGGGATATTACAAACATGGGTCTCATGGCCCAACAATCAGAGCATACAAGTCAAAGCACATGCGGAAGCTTAACATGTCTGAGTACAGACAACTATAAATGAAAAAGGCTGAGAAGCCTGACTATCTACCAGATCCTGCCGAGGGCACAAGATCGTAGCTGAGGTAACAAGCTAAACGTCGAAGTCCACGTGGAACTACTAGTGAGACTGAAGTCTCTCTGCAAAAACATAATTTAAGCAACGTGAGTACAAATGTACCCAGCAAGACTTACATCAGAACTAACTACATATGCATCATTATCAACAAAGGGGATGGTGGGGTTTAACGGCAGCAAGCCAGCTTTGACTCGGTGGCTATCCTAAACTACGACTGCAAGTAACTCTTTTGAGGTGGCGCACACGAGTCCACATATTCACCATATCAATACACCATTATGGATCCGCTCCCGTCTCCCTACGAGAACGCCATCCATAGCACTCACGCTTATCTTGCGTATTTTAGGGTATCCACTTTCACTTGTCTATGAACTGATATAAGCAACCCAGAAGTCCTTTTCCGCGGACACGGCTATTCGAATAGATGATGTTAACCCTGCAGGGGTGTACTTCTTCATACATGTTTCCACCACTTAGCGTCTGCACACGGCATGTGCTCGGCAGACTTCAAGCGAAAGCCGACGTGGGTGTAGACCACGACCTACCTAAACACTCAAGTCTCTAGTCCAGGTTTATCGCCTATTCGGGTTCCATCCATGAGGAGATCCGGCCGGAGTTTCGCTCACAGCCCCAAACGATGTGAACAGGGTTCCGTGACACCAAACGGGCGCCCGGTATACCCGGCCACGTGCCTACCGCATCACAGCCCACCCCTTCGGCCAGCGCTGTGCACGGCCTCCAGCATACTACAAACACCAGAAACTACTTGCAACTCCTGGACAGAGGACTTGGGTGAATAAGAAGTCGAGCGGGGTCATATTTCAGGGCCCAATGTATGGTAGTAGCTGAATCATGGATCACAAACACAGAACTCAGTTCCTAAGGACGGCTTCAATGAGACAACCCACCATGTACTCCTACATGGCCTCTCACCGATACCTTTTACCAAATCGTGTTCACACACTTAGCTCACACACAGTAGGACATGTTCACACGCCTCTGATTCATCCACGATGAATCAGACCTGACTCAACTCTAAGCAGTAGCAGGCATGACAAACAAGCATGAATGAGTAGGCACATCAGGGCTCAAACAACTCCTACTGATGCTAGTGGGTTTCATCTATTTACTGTGGCAATGACAGGTCATGCAAAGGATAAAGGGGTTCAGCTACCGCAGCAAGTAACAGATGAATCGGTGTTGTCCTAATGCATTAAAAGAGAGCAGGGCGAGAGAGTAGGATTGTATCGGAATGAACAAGGGTGTTTTGCTTGCCTGGCACTTCTGAAGATAGCATTGAGTCTTCATCAGTGTCAACGATCACATCGTCGGTACAATGTCTATCGAGGGGGAACAACACCGGCAAACACAGAAGAAACACGATCAATGCAATGCGCAATATGATGCATGCTATGACATGGCAATATGAATGTGTTTTGGGCTAATGCACCTAGCTATGATTTAAATGAAGTTGGTTTGAATACATGATTCAAATTCCAACTCCATATATGGTTATTTAAATGCCCTTTATTTGTTTTGTCCAAAACAGAGGACAAACATTGCTCAAACATGCATGAAAATGGTACAGATGGATTCCTTGAATTTTTTTGATAATTTTTCATATATAAATTATTTCATTTGGAGTTACGGTTGAATTTCTATGAATTTTAGAAGTTTTGGACATTTTCTGAAATAATAAATCATTTAAGATTTATTTAAATTCCAGAAAGGAATTATTGCGTCAGCATGACCTCATAGTGACGTCAGCAGGTCCACGGGCGCCGTCCAGGTCAAACTGACCTGTGGGCCCTGCGTGTCAGTGTCTGGACTAACTAACCTAATTAAAATTAACCCTAACTAACTTGGTTAGCCGGGCGGGGCCCGCATGTCAGTGAGTCAGTGGCTTAACTAAAATTATTTATTAATTTAACCAAAAGTTAGCAGGGGCCGGGCCCACCTGTCAGTGACCCTGGGGAAGTCAAACAGGGTCAAATCCCGAGTCAGTGGGGTCAAACCCACCGGCGGCTTGACGCCGGCGAGGCCAGCCGCGGTGGCGAGCCTCGGGTTTGTGTCTCCGGTGACCAAACGGCCGGCGGAGGGCATCTACGTGATGCAGATGCACGTCCGCATCGGGTGGTGGTGGCAGCTGGGCCTGGGGTGGCCGGAGTTGTCGCCGGCGATGACCTTGGCGGTCGCCGGAGTTCGGACGAGGTCGGCTCCGATGCTAGGGGGCACGACGAGGCGCGTGAGGAGTGCTACGGGCTCGTGCGAGTGCGGCGGAGACGATGACGTGCTCAGGATCGATCCAACGTGGTTGTGGCCACGACGGTGATGTGCGGTGGCGGCGGCGGGTGCGGCCGAGCTCGGTGCTGTTGCTGTGGTGCTCGAGAGCGAGAACGGGAAGGGGGAGGAGGAAGAGGAGCTCACGGGGAGTCGGTTGAAAAAGACGGCGAGCTCAGGGAGGCCCTGTGGACGACGAATCGGGTGGCGGCATCCGGCGGCCGTGGACGGGGAAGAAGGGTCGCGGCGTCGTCTTGGGGTCCTCCGGCCTTGCGTGGGTCGGCGGAGAGGTGCTCGGGTTCTAGGCGGAGCTCGTGGGCTGGTCAGAGAAGCGAGGGGGAGGCGGTGGCCGCGGCAGCAGCAAGCGGCGGCGACGGGCTCCGCTCGGGCGCGTGAGGGAGAGAGAGCAGAGGAGGGGGAGGAGCGAGGGAGAGCGCGAGGGGTTCCAGGGAGAGTGAGAGAGAGGCCAAGGGTGTCGTGGCGTCTCCAGGCGCATCGAGGAGGGAGGCAACCAGGCGGGAGGTGGCGCACGGCGGCGCGCGCGGCCGACAGGCAGCTGCCTGCCTGCTCTGGCGGGAGGAAGCAGGTGGCTAGCACGGGCCAGCACAGTGCTGGGCCGGCCAGCGGGCTGCCAGGTAAGGCCAGGTAGGTTCTGCTCTGTTTTATATTTCTGTTCTGTTTTATTTTTTTTAAATTTGTTTTGCCACTGTTTTGAATTTAAAATAATTCAAACAATGCCAAAAACTCCTCTGAATATTTTTATTTTGCTAGATGGACTTTTCCAAAAGCTCATAAAATATTTCAGGGGTATTTGAAATTATATTCTAATTATATGAATATAATTCAAATTCAAATAGCTAATGATTTAAATTCAAAGTCCCAAGATTAAGTCCTTAAAAATGTTCAATATTTTTGGTTTGGATCAAAACCCTTGCCAAAAATATTAAACATCTAAGAAGAGCATTTTGGAACAATGAATGAGATTTTAGGGTTTTTGCCCTTCTTTATTTAAGTTTTTGAGGCTTCCAAATTTCCTCAATTCAAGTTTCAGAAATTTAAACATGATGCAAACACTAGGCAGCACCAGAAGCTAGGGATGTGACACTACCAAATATAATGGGACAAAAGTCATCATGTGGGGAACCAAGAACAAGCAAATCAGTAGGATATTTAATTTTCCCACACAAGACTTCAACATCTCTAACAATCCCAATTGGTGAAATAGTGTCTCTATTGGCAAGCTTAATAGTGACATCAATATCTTTTATCTCAGCAGGTGCAACATCATGCATAATTTTTTTGTATAAGGAATGAGGTATTGCACTCACACTAGCACCCATATCACATAATCCATGATAGCAATGATCTCCTATTTTAATAGAAACAACAGGCATGCCAACAACAGGTCTATGTTTATTTTTAGTATCGGTTTTAGCAATTCTAGCAGCTTCATCACAGAAATAAATAACATGTCCATCAATATTATCGACCAAGAGATCTTTGACCATAGCAATACTAGGTTCAACTTTAATTTGCTCAGGGGGTATATGTGTTCTAGTATTACTCTTACGAACCACAGTTGAAGCTTTAGCATGATCCTTTATTCTAACATGGAAAGGTGGTTTCTCAATATAAGCGGTAGGAACAATAGGATCAACATTATAAGTGATAGTTTTTTCTTCAACTTTAATAGGTTCTACTACCTTTATTTCAAATGGAGGATGATATTTAAACCACTTCTCCTTAGGGAGATCAACATGAGTAGCAAATGATTCACAGAAAGAAGCTACTACCTCAGAGTCAAGTCCATATTTAGTGCTAAATTGACGAAAAGCATCGGTATCCATAAAAGATTTAACACAATCAAATTTAGGGGTTATACCTAACTCCTTACCTTCGTTGAGTTCCCAATATTCATAGTTGTGTTTAATTCTTTCCAATAAATCCCATTTGAATTCAATAGTATTCATCATAAAAGAACCAGTATAAGAAGTATCGAGCATGGAGCGATCATTATGAGAAAGCCGAGCATAAAATTTTTGAATAATAATTTCTCTTGAGACCTCATGATTGGGACATGAATATAACATTGACTTAAGCCTCCCCCAAGCTTGAGCGATACTTTCTTCTTCACGAGGCCAAAAATTATATATATAATTCCGATCACGATGAACCAGATGCATAGGATAAAACTTCTGATGAAATTCCAATTTCAATCGGTTGTAGTTCCATGATCCAATATCATCACATAGCCTATACCATGTCAATGCCTTTCCCATCAAAGATAAAGGGAAGACCTTCTTCTTGACAACATCCTCGGGCATACCTGCAAGCTTAAACAATCCACAAACTTCATTCACATAGATTAGGTGCATATCAGGATGTAATGTTCCATCTCCTGTATAGGGATTAGCTAGCAGTTTCTCTATCATACCCGAAGGAATTTCAAAGTAAATATTTTCAGTAGGTTCATTAGGTTGAGGAGAAACTCTTTGCACTTCTGGTCGAGGTGAAGACACCCCGAACAAGCCCATCAAAGGATTATTTTCCATAGTAACAAGTGACAGTAAATTTCAGCACACTATATAAATGTTTCCTTACCAAATTCCACTTACCAAAGGCGCGTCACTCCCTTGCAACGGCGCCAGAAAAGAGTCTTGATGACCCACAAGTATAGGAGATCTATCATAGTCCTTTAGATAAGTAAGAGTGTCGAACCCAACGAGGAGCAGAAGGAAATGACAAGCGGTTTTCAGTAAGGTATTCTCTGGAAGCACTGAAATTATCGGTAACAGATAGTTTTGTGATAAGGTAATTCGTAACGGATAACAACTAAAAAAAGTAAAACAAGGTGCAGCAAGGTGGACCTATCCTTTTTATAGCAAAGGACAAGCCTGGACGAACCCTTATATAAAGCAAAGCACTCTCGAGGACACATGGGAATTACTGTCAAACTAGTTTTCATCATGCTCATATGATTCGCGTTCGTTACTTTGATAATTTAATATGTGGGTGGACCGGTGCTTGGGTGATGTCCTTTCTTAGACAATCCTCCCACTTATGATTAACCCCTCTCCCAAGCATCTGCAACTACGAAAGAAGAATTAAGGTAAACCTAACCATGGCATGAAACATATGGATCCAAATCAGCCCCTTACGAAGCAATACATAAACCATGGTTTAAGCTTCTGTCACTCTAGCAACCCATCATCTACTTATTACTTCCCAATGCCTTTCCCTAGGCCCAAATCATGGTGAAGTGTCATGTAGTCGACATTCACATAACACCGCTAGAGGAGAGACAACATACATCTTATCAAAATATCGAATGAATATCAAATTCACATGATTACTTATAACAAGACTTCTCCCATGTCCTTAGGAACAAACGTAACTACTCACAAATCATATTCATGTTCATAATCAGAGGGGTATTGAATAGCATTAAGGATCTGAACATATGATCCTCCACCGGATAAACCAACTAGCATCAACTACATGGAGTAATCAACACTACTAGCAATCCACAGGTACCAATCTAAGGTTTTGAGACAAAGATCAGATACAAGAGATGAACTAGGGTTTGAGAGGAGATGGTGTTGGTGAAGATGTTGATGGATATTGACGCCCTCTTGATGAGAGGATCGATGGTGACGATGATGGCGGTGATTTTGCCCCTCCCGGAGGGATGTTTCCCCGGCAGAACAGCTCCGCCTGAGCCCTAGATTGGTCCTGCCAAGGTTCTGCCTCGAGACGGCAGCGCTTCATCCTGAAAGCTTCCTCATGATTTTTTCCGAGGGCAAAAGACACCATATAGCAGAAGATGGATGCCAGGGGCCTGTCAGGTGGCCCACGAGGCAGGGGCACGCCCAGGGGGTAGGGCGCGCCCTCCACCCGCGTGGATGACTGGTGGCCCCCCTCTGGTGCTTTCTTCGCCCAATATTTTTAATATATTCCAAAATTGATCATCGTGGAGTGTCAGAACTTTTGGAGTTGTGCAGAATAGGTCCCTAATATTTGCTCCTTTTCCAGTCCAGAACTCTAGCTGCCGGCATTCTCCCTCTTCATGTAAACCTTATAAAATAAGAGAGAAAAGGCATAAGTATTGTGATATAATGTGTAGTAATAGCCCATAATGCAATAAATATTGATATGAAAGCATGATGCAAAATGGACGTATCAGCCGCCCGTACCTAGGGTTCATCTGCCGCTCGTGTTGACCTGCTGCCCTAGAGAGTCCTTTTCCCGAGCCCTTGCTCTAGGTTTTTTCTCTCCCACCGGTCATCTTGATCAGTGTTTTCTTTTTGGTCTTCCGATCTAAGCTTGATCGATTTGCGTCGCCCGCCGCCGCCATCGACCCCCGCCTCCGCCCTACTTCCACCGCCGTGACACTCGGCCCCTCCTTCGACTCGACGGCCCGTCAGTATCAGCCCTGTGCCAGCCGTCACCGCCCTACTGCGGACTCCTGCATCGCCCCGACCCGACGGCCTCACCCGATGCGGCGGCACGTCACAGCCGTCGTTCGCGCATCAGCCCGCCTGTCGATCCACACCATCCATCGCCACCCGCCTTCGCCGCGTCTGCACGACGGCCCTATAGTGTGCCTCACCGACCTCATGCCCGGCTACGTTGGGCCGGCTACGTCAGGCTCGTCGGCTGCCTCGAGCTCGAGCGCCGCTGCTCCGTTTATCGCCCGGGCCTTGTAGCCAGGGCGCTGGCGCGGCTTTGGCAGCCTGGGTACCGGTATTGAAGCGCTCATCCGTACGTCGTCCAATGTCGTTCGTTGTTGCCGGCTTCATCTCGGACTCCGCCGCCAACTCGCCTCCATCGAGCGGCATTCCTGACCTCGCGCGCGATCGCCTTTATCACCCGCTCGGCGTTGCCGTTTGCCCCATCTACGCCGCGCGACCGACCTGGCCTGTCGGTTGCACGCACCTCTGCAGGTCCCATGAAGATTGTCCCGAGTACAGCACGCCGCTCCACCGATCGAGCATCGGGTTGCCGCTGCGTCGCCCCATCGGGATGTGATCGTGTGCATGCATGGTGGTTAGCTGGTTAGCTCGTGAGTGGCCGTTGCGTGTGGTTAGGCCAGGTAGTGTGGTCGTGTGTGTGCGCACTGGGTATAAGTACCTTTCACGTGTACTGGTTAAAGGTGTGGGTCTGTTGTCGCGCCACGGTGACGGTATGTGCCGAGCTGAGGGGGAGGGGCCTATGGAAGATGTAGTCTTCGTCGGGACCATGTTATGTGCCCGGTCGATGTGAGAGTTCTTCCGGGGTGGTGATGCGTGTGTGTGTACCTTCATGTATCTGTGTTTGAGTAGTTGAGTTAAATAGAAGCCAACATACAGGTCGTTCGGCGGCTGGGGAATTCGTTGCCGGAAAATTCTGTTCATCTTCTTCTACCTTTGTCTAGCGTTCGTCCCCGGAGGGCAGCTCGGCGTTTGTTGCCGGAAGGTTTGTCCCAACATTTGGTATCAAAAGATTGGTTATCTTGGGCATCGTTTCCCTCGCCGGAGGCGTGCCAGCGGTGGCAGCATTTTCCGGTGGATGTGCGATGAAGCTCTGGGCCATGTGTCGGCCTATGGAGGTGCGTGGCGCTGCGGCGGTCATGGCGGATGCAGAGGTGGTGCGCGGTGAGTCTGCAACAAGCGCGGCGGACGTGGAGTCCTCGGAGGCATGGCGGCGGCACAAGGCGGGCACGGTGGCGATCGGCATCAGCGCGCCAGATTAAGTTCGTGGCGGTGGTGACCAACGTCAGCATGCCAGTTCGAGTCGGCGGCTGTGACAACAACGACGATGGGAGCTCCGACAACTCCGGCGACAGCATGTCAAGATTAGGAGGAAAAATGTTAGTCATAATCTTGACTTAGAGCGCGTGTTGGCGGACGTGGTTGTGCCATTGTGGAGAACCAGCACGACCGGCGGACGTGGTGCGTGTAGTTAGTCAGTTAGCACATGCATAGGACTGGATGTGATCATGTGCATGCATGGTGGTTAGCTGGTTAACTCGTGAGTGGCCGTTGTGTGAGGTTAGGCCAGGTAGTGTGGTCGTGTGTGTGCGCACCGGGTGTAAGTACCTTTCACGTGTACTGGTTAAAGGCGCCGGTCTGTTGCCGCACCACTGTGACGTTATGTGCCAAGCCGAGGGAAAGGGGCCTAAGAAAGATGTAGTCTTCGCCGGGACCGTAATATGCACTGGGTCGATGTGAGAGTTCTTTCGGAGTTGTGCTGCGTGTGTGTGTGCGCGTGTGTACCTCCATGTATCTATATTTGAGTAGTTGAGTTGAATAGAAGCCAACATATAAGTCATTCGGCGGCTGGGGCATTCGTCGCCGGAAAATTATGTTCGTCTTCTTCTACCTTCGTCTAGCATTTGTCACCGGAGGGCGGTTCGGCGTTTATCACCGGACGGTTTGTCCCAACAACCTACACATAGTAGGTTGTTGATTATATTCTTGCAAGATTTTGTTCTTCAAATTTGCAGTTGGCTAATTCTGTTGATAAAAATGACTGAAACTGTACGACTTAATATTTACTGACCACGAATACTTTAATGATACTAATATAAATGCATGAAAATCTTCTGATAGGGTTGCTTGAAATTGTCACTTCTGATTTGTGTTTAAGTTTGCCGAAATTCTGCATCTTCTAATTCAATGGCACATTCACAAGCCCTTATTGCTACAATGCTAGTTGTACTCGTATAGGTAGTATTGTTGCTACTTTTTTCGTTTCTCCTCCAATTCCTAGCATTCCGGTTTTCAGATATCAACTACAATAGAACTAAAGTAGTGATCTAAAAGGTCTTATATTTCTTTACAGAGAAAGTATAATCCATGAGATTTGGGTATAACCAATACATGGATATAATCCATGATATATGGGTATAATCATTGGTCTCATTGACCCTATTATAATGTCAATGTCAAACACTACTTTTTGACAAGGAGGATAACCCCCGGCCTCTGCATCAGGACGATGCATGCAATCATATATTATTAATAATGCAAAATTCAGTAGCCGAACACCATCGACCTGAAAATAAAGCAGAAAACAAATCATGAGGCATATACCTCGCGATAGTACCTCCCCCAGATAGCCACTAATCCCTATGATACAAGACACAACATAAACAAAAAATATACAACTCGTAGACTACGCCTTCAAGAAAGGATCACCGCACATGCGCCGATGGTGTCGAGTCCACGACAAGGTTGAACTCCGGATTCTCATCCCCAAAGCCAAGCTTCAATCCACCACCTTCAGCAAGCACACGACAAAGGCGCGCGAAGACATAGTCTGATCAAAGATCTTGTGTTTCCACTGGAGTGCATTAACTCATTACTGAAGCCGTCTGTACCATCCATCCTTATCCGTCTATCGACACCTCGATAACCAAATACCTCTGGAGGAGACAACGAAAGGCAAAGACGTCCCATACCGCCTGCCTCCCGCTACTGTTGCACCACCTTCAGTCTGACAACAACATGATAAACATGACACCTCCACCAGAGCCACCGTGCATCACTTGCCGGTAGCAGGCATGACTTGACGTCACCATATAAGATGATGTGCGTAGCATCTGCTGGTAGCACATCCACCGGTGGCTTCACCTGCCGGCAACAGACACCGCCCGACAACTCCAAAAGAGGCAAATGTATCACCTGCCGAGCCACATTGAACCCAATCTGTTGATGGAGGGGGCTTCCCATACCGCCACCATCCTTAGAAGCCCGTCACCACCTCGAGATCCAGACTCCGAATCGCCCACATGATCCCGGAGTCCGCCACCATTGATGAAGAGGGGTTGATGACCCACAAGTATAGGGGATCTATCGTAGTCCTTTCAATAAGTAAGAGTGTCGAACCCAACGAGGAGCAGAAGGAAATGATAAGCGGTTTTCAGTAAGGTTTTCTCTGCAAGCACTGAAATAGTAGGTGATAGATAGTTCTGTGATAAGATAAATAGTAACGAGCAAAAAGTAAATAAAGTAAATAAAGTGCAGCAAGGTGGCCAATCCTTTATGTAGCAAAGGATAACCCTGCACAAATTCTAATAATGAAGAAGGAGCTCCCGAGGACACATTGGAAATTATCGTCAAGCTAGTTTTCATCACGTTCATAAGATTCGCGTTCGGTACTTTGATAATTTGATATGTGGGTGGACCGGCACTTGGGTACTGCCCTAACATGGACAAGCATCCCACTTATGATTAACCCCTATTGCAAGCATCTGCAACTACAAAAAGGAGTATTAAGGTAAACCTAACCACAGCATTAAACATATGGGTCCATATCAGCCCCTAACGAAGCAACGCATAAACTAGGATTTAACCTTCTGTCACTCTAGCAACCCATCATCTGCTTATTAGTTCCCTATGCCTTCCTCTCGGCCCAAATAATGGTGAAGTGTCATGTAGTCGACGTTCACATAACACCACTAGAGGAGAGACAACATACATCTCATCAAAATATCGAACGAATACCAAATTCATATGACTACTAATAGCAAGACTTCACCCATGTCCTCAGGAACAAACGTAACTACTCACAAAGCATATTCATGTTCATAATCAGAGGGGTAATAATATGCATAAAGGATCTGAACATATGATCTTCCACCAAGTAAACCAAATAGCATCAACTACAAGGAGTAATCAACACTACTAGCAACCCACAGGTACCAATTTATGGTTTTTATACAAGATTGGATACAAGAGATGAACTAGGGTTTTGAGATGAGATGGTGCTGGTGAAGATGTTGATGGAGATTGACCCCCTCCCGATGAGAGGATCGTTGGTGATGACGTTGGTGATGATTTCCCCCTCCCGGAGGGAAGTGCCCCCAGCAGAACAGCTCCGCCAGAGCCCTAGAATGATTCCGCCAAGGTTCCGCCTCGTGGCGGTGGAGTTTCGTCCCGTAAGCTTGCCCACGATTTTTTCCAGGTGAAAACCCTTCATATAGCAGAAGATGGACGTCGGAGGCCCACCAGGGAGCCCAGGAGATAGGGGGGCGCGCCCTACAGGGGGGGCGCCCCCTGTCTCCTGGACAGGGTGTGGGCCCCCTGGCCTATTTCTTTTGCCCAAAAATTCTTATTAAATCTGAAAAGTTGTTTCGTGGAGTCTCAGGTCTTTTGGAGTTGTGCAGAATAGGTTTCCAGCGTTTGCTCCTTTTCCAGCCAGAATTCCAGATGCCGGCATCCCCCCTCTTCATGGTAAACCTTTTAAAATAAGGGAGAATAGCCATAAGTATTGAGATATAATGTGTAATAACAACCCATAATGCAATATATATTGACATAAAAGCATGATGCAAAATGGACGTATCAGGGGTCGCCACCCCGGTTACACGCGCTACATGGAGCACCCATCGTCGCGCCAGTCATTGTCGTGGCCCATACAACAGCAACCGCTGCCGCAGTCCCGCTGTTGGGGAACGTAGTAATTTCAAAAAAAAAATCCTACGTACACGAAAGATCATGGTGATGGCATAGCAACGAGAGGGGAGAGTGTTCGTCCACATACCCTCGTAGACCGTAAGCGGAAGCGTTATGACAACGCGGTTGATGTAGTCGTACGTCTTCACGATCCGACCGATCCAAGTACCGAACGTACGACACCTCCGAGTTCAGCACACGTTCAGCTCGATGACGATCCCCGGGCTCCGATCCAGCAAAGCTTCGGGGATGAGTTCCGTCAGCACGACGGCGTGGTGACGATGATGATATTCTACCGGCGCAGGGCTTCGCCTAAACTCCGCGACGATATGACCGAGGTGGAATATGGTGGAGGGGGGCACCGCACACGGCTAAGGAACGATCCGTAGATCAACTTGTGTGTTATGGGGTGCCCCCTTGCCCCCGTATATAAAGGAGCAAGGGGGAGGGGCGGCCGGCCAAGGGAGGGCACGCCAGGGAGGGGTCCTACTCCCACCGGGAGTAGGACTCCCTCCTTTCCTAGTCCAACTAGGAGACCTTCCATGTAGTAGGAGTAGGAGAGAAGGAAAGGGAAGAGAGAAGGGAAGGAAGGAGGGGGTGCGGCCCCTCCCCCTAGTCCAATTCGGACTGGGCCTTGGGGGGGCGCGCGGCCTGCCCTAGGCAGCCCCTCTCTCTTTCCCGTATGGCCCAATAAGGCCCAATACTTCTCCCGGCGAATTCCCGTAACTCTGCGGTACTCCGAAAAATACGCGAATCATTCGGAACCTTTCCGAAGTCCGAATATAGTCGTCCAATATATCGATCTTTACGTCTCGACCATTTCGAGACTCCTCGTCATGTCTTCGATCTCATCCGGGACTCCAAACTCCTTCGATACATCAAAACTCATAAACTCATAATATAACTGTCATCGTAACGTTAAGCGTGCGGACCCTACGGGTTCGAGAACTATGTAGACATGACCTAGAACTATTCTCGGTCAATAACCAATAGCGGAACCTGGATGCCCATATTGGTTCCTACATATTCTACGAAGATCTTTATCGGTCAAACCGCATAACAACATACGTTGTTCCCTTTGTCATCGGTATGTTACTTGCCCGAGATTTGATCGTCGGTATCCAATACCTAGTTCAATCTCGTTACCGGCAAGTCTCTTTACTCGTTCCGTAATGCATCATTCCGTAACCAACTCATTTGGTCACATTGCTTGCAAGGCTTATAAAGATGTGCATTACCGAGAGGGCCCAGAGATACCTCTCCGACAATCGGAGTGACAAAACCTAATCTCGAAATACGCCAACTCAACATGTACCTTCGGAGACACCTGTAGTACTCCTTTATAATCACCCAGTTACATTGTGACGTTTGGTAGTACCCAAAGTGTTCCTCCGGTAAACGGGAGTTGCATAATTCTCATAGTTACAGGAACATGTATAAGTCATGAAGAAAGCAATAGCAACATACTAAACGATCAAGTGCTAGGCTAACGGAATGGGTCATGTCAATCACATCATTCTCCTAATGATGTGATCCCATTAATCAAATGACAACTCTTTTGTCCATGGCTAGGAAACATAACCATCTTTGATAAACGAGCTAGTCAAGTAGAGGCATACTAGTGACACTATGTTTGTCTATGTATTCACACATGTATTATATTTCCGGCTAATACAATTCTAGCATGAATAATAAACATTTATCATGAAATAAGGAAATAAATAATAACTTTATTATTGCCTCTAGGACATATTTCCTTCATTCTCCCACTTGCACTAGAGTCAATAATCTAGTTCACATCGCTATGTGATTTAACACCAATATTCACATCTGCATGTGATTAATACCGATAGTTCACATCATCATGTGATCAACACCCAAAGGGTTTACTAGAGTCAATAATCTAGTTCACATCGCTATGTGATTAACACCCAAAGGGTTTACTAGAGTCAATAATCTAGTTCACATCGCTATGTGATTAACACCCAAAAGAGTACTAAGGTATGATCATGTTTTGCTCGTGAGAGAAGCTTAGTCAACGGGTCTGTCATATTCAGAGCCGTATGTATTTCGCAAATATTCTATGTTCACAATGCTCTGCACGGAGCTACTCTAGCTAATTGCTCCCACTTTCAATATGTATCCAGATTGAGACTTAGAGTCATCTGGATTGGTGTAAAAGCTTGCATCGTTGTAACTTTTACGACGGGCTCTTTTATCACCTCCATAATCGAGAAACGTCTCCTTAGTCCTCACTAAGGATATTCTTGACCCATGTCCAGTGATCTACTTATTAGATCAAAATTGTATTCCTTTGCCAAACACAAAGCAAGGTATACAATAGGTCTGGTTCACAGCATAGCATACTTTATAGAACCTATGACTGAGGCATAGGGAATGACTTTTTATTCTCTTTCTATTTTCTGCAATGGTCGGGTCTTGAGTCTTACTCAACTTCACACCTTGTAACACAGGCAAGAACTCCTTCTTTGACTATTCCATTTTGAACTATTTCAAAAATTTATCAAGGTATGTACTCATTGAAAAATCTTATCAAGCGTCTTGATCTATCTATATAGATCTTGATGCTCAATGTGTAAGCAGCTTCACCGAGGTCTTGCTTTGAAAAACTCTTATTCAAGTATCCTTTCATGCTATCCAGAATTTCCATATCATTTCCAGTTAACAATATGTCATCCACATATAATATTAGAAATGCTACAGAGCTCCCACTCACTTTCTTGTAAATACAGGCTTCTTCAAAAGTCTGTATAAAACCATATGCTTTGATCAACTCATCAAAGCGTATATTCCAACTCCGAGATGCTTGCACCAGTCCATAGATGGATTGCTGGAGCTTGCACAATTTGTTAGCACCTTTAGGATTGACAAAACCTTCTGGTTGCATCATATACAACTCTTCTTTAAGAAAACCATTAAGGAATGCAGTTTTGTTTATCCATTTGCCAGATTTCATAAAATGCGGCAATTGCTAACATGATTCAAACAGACTTAAGCATAGATACGAGTGAAAAACTCTCATCGTAGTCAACACCTTGAACTTGTCGAAAACCTTTTTGCGACAATTCTAGCTTTGTAGATAGTAACACTATCAGCGTCCGTCTTCCTCTTGAAGATCCATTTAATCTCAATGTCTCGCTGATCATTGGGCAAGTCAATCAAAGTCCATACTTTGTTTTCATACATGGATCTTATCTCAGATCTCATAGCCTCAAGCCATTTTGCGGAATCTGGGCTCACCATCGCTTCCTCATAGTTCGTAGGTTCTTCATGGTCTAGTAACATAACTTCCAGAACAGGATTACCGTGCCACTCTGGTGCGGATCTTACTCTGTAAGACCTACGAGATTTTGTAGTAACTTAATCTGAAGTTTCATGATCATCATCATTAACTTCCTCACTAATTGGTATAATAGTCACAGGAACAGATTTCTGTGATGAACTACTTTCAAATGAGGGAGCAGGTACAGTTACCTCATCAAGTTCTACTTTCCTCCCACTCACTTCTTTCAAGAGAAACTCCTTCTCTAGAAAGGATCCATTCTTAGCAACGAATGTTTTGCCTTCAGATCTGTGATAGAAGGTGTACCCAACAGTTTCCTTTGGGTATTCTATGAAGACGCACTTCTTTGATTTGGGTTCGAGCTTATCAGGTTGAAAACCTTTTTCATATAAGCATCACAACTCCAAACTTTAAGAAACGACAGCTTAGGTTTACTGCCAAACCATAGTTCATACGGTGTCGTCTCAACGGATTTAGATGGTGCCCTTTTTTAAACGTATAGTTCATACGGTGTCGTCTCAACGGATTTAGATGGTGCCCTTTTTTAAACGTGAATGCAGCTGTCTCTAATGCACAACCCCAAAACTATAGTGGTAAAACCGATAAGAGACATCATAGATCGCACCATATCCAATAAAGTGTGGTTACGACGTTCGGACACACCATAACGTTGTGGTGTTCCAGGTGGCGTGAGCTGTGAAACTATTCCACATTGTTTTACTTGAAGACCAAACTCGTAACTCAAATATTCATCTCCGCGATCAGATCGTAGAAACTTTATTTTCTTGTTACGATGATTTTTCCACTTCACTCTGAAATTCTTTGAACTTTTCAATTATTTCAGACTTATGTTTCATCAAGTAGATATACCCATATCTGCTCAAATCATTTTGTGAAGGTCAGAAAATAATGATACTTGCCACGAGCATCAACACTCATTGGATCGCATACATCGGTATGTATTATTTCCAATAAGTCAGTAGCTTGTTCCATTGTTCCGGAGAACGGAGTTTTAGTCATCTTGCCCAAAAGGCACGGTTCGCAAGCATCAAATGATTCATAACCAAGTGATTCCGAAAATCCATCTTTATGGAGTTTCTTCATGCGCTTTACAACGATATGACCCAAACGGCAGTGCCACAAATAAGTTGCACTATCATTATTAACTTTGCATCTTTTGGCATCAATATTATGAATATGTGTATCACTATGATCGAGATCCAACAAACTATTTTCATTGGATGTATAACCATCGAAGGTCTTATTCATGTAAACAGAATAACAATTATTCTCTAACTTTAAATGAATAACCGTATCGCCATAAACACGATCAAATCATGTTCATGCTCAACGCAAATGACAAATAACATTTATTTAGGTTTAACACTAATCCCGAAAGTATAGGGAGTGTGCGATGATGATCATATCAATCTTAGAACCACTTCCAACATACATCGTCACTTCACCCTCAACTAGTTTCTGTTTATTCTGTAACTCCTGTTTCGAGTTACTAATCTTAGCAACCGAACAAGTATCAAATACTCAGGGGCTACTATAAACACTAGTAAGGCACACATCAATAACCTGTATATCAAATATACCCTTGTTTACTTTGCCATCCTTCTTATCCACCAAATATTCAGGGCATTTCCGCTTCCAGTGACCATTTTCTTTGCAGTGTAAGCACTCAGTTTCAGGCTTTGGTTCAGTTTTGGGCTTCTTCGTGGGAGTGACAACTTGCTTGTCATTCTACTTGAAATTCCCTTTCTTTCCCTTTGCCCTTTTCTTGAAACTAGTGGTCTTGTCAATCATCAACACTTGATGCTCTTTCTTGATTTCTAACTTCGTTGATTTCAACATCACGAAGCGCTCGGGAATCATTTTCGTCATCCCTTGCATACTATAGTTCATCACAAAGTTCTACTAACTTGGTGATGGTGACTAGAGAATTCTGTCAATCACTATCTTATCTGGAAGATTAACTCCCACTTGATTCAAGCGATTGAAGTACCCAGACAATCTGAGCACATGCTCACTAGTTGAGCGATTCTCCTCCATCTTTTAGCTATAGAACTTGTTGGAGACTTCATATCTCTCAACTCGGGTATTTGCTGGAAATATTAACTTCAACTCTTGGAACATCTCATATGGTCCATGACATTCAAAACGTCTTTGAAGTCCCGATTCTAAGCCGTTAAGCATGGTGCACTAAACTATCAAGTAGTCATCATATTGAGCTAGCCAAACGTTCATAACGTCTGCATCTGCTCCTGCAATAGGTCTGTCACCTAGCGGTGCATTAAGGACATAATTCTTCTGTGCAGCAATGAGGATAAACCTCAGATCACGGATCCAATCCGCATCATTGCTACTAACATCTTTCAACACAATTTTCTCTAGGAACATATCAAAATAAACATATGAAAGCAACAACGCAAGCAATTGATCTACAACATAATTTGCAAAATACTACCAGGACTGAGTTCATGATAAATTTAAGTTCAATTAATCATATTACTTAAGAACTCCCACTTAGATAGACATCTCTCTAGTCATCTAAGTGATCACGTGATCCAAATCAACTAAACCATGTCCGATCATCACGTGAGATGGAGTAGTTTCAATGGTGAACATCATTATGTTGATCATATCTACTATATGATTCACGCTCGACCTTTCGGTCTCCGTGTTCCGAGGCCATATCTGTATATGCTAGGCTCGTCAAGTTTAACCCGAGTATTCCGCGTGTGCAACTGTTTTGCACCCGTTGTATTTGAACGTAGAGCCTATCACACCCGATCATCACGTGGTGTCTCAGCACGAAGAACTTTCGCAACGGTGCATACTCAGCGAGAACACTTCTTGATAATTAGTGAGAGATCATCTTAAAATGCTACCGTCAATCAAAGCAAGATAAGATGCATAAAGGATAAACATCACATGCAATCAATATAAGTGATATGATATGGCCATCATCATCTTGTGCTTGTGATCTCCATCTTCGAAGCACCGTCGTGATCACCATCGTCACCGGCGCGACACCTTGATCTCCATCGTAGCATCGTTGTCGTTACGCCATCTATTGCTTCTACGACTATCGCTACCGCTTAGTGATAAAGTAAAGCAATTACAGGGCGTTTGCATTTCATACAATAAAGCGACAACCATATGGCTCCTGCCAGTTGCCGATAACTTCGGTTACAAAACATGATCATCTCATACAATAAAATATAGCATCACGTCTTGACCATATCACATCACAACATGCCCTGCAAAAATAAGTTAGACGTCCTCTACTTTGTTGTTGCAAAATTTTACGTGGCTGCTACGGGCTTAGCAAGAACCGTTCTTACCTACGCATCAAAACCACAACGATAGTTTGTCAAGTTGGTGATGTTTTAACCTTCGCAAGGACCGGGCGTAGCCACACTCGGTTCAACTAAAGTGAGAGAGACAGACACCCGCCGGTCACCTTTAAGCAACGAGTGCTCGTAGCGGTGAAACTAGTCTCGCGTAAGCGTACGCGTAATGTCGGTCCGGGCCGCTTCATCTCACAATACCGCCGAACCAAAGTATGACATGCTGGTAAGCAGTATGACTTATATCGCCCACAACTCACTTGTGTTCTACTCGTGCATATAACATCAACGCATAAAACCTAGGCTCGGATGCCACTGTTGGGGAACGTAGTAATTTCAAAAAAATTTCTACGTACACGCAAGATCATGGTGATGGCATAGCAACGAGAGGGGAGAGTGTTCGTCCACGTACCCTCGTAGACCGTAAGCGGAAGCGTTATGACAATGCGGTTGATGTAGTAGTACGTCTTCACGATCCGACCGATCCAAGTACCGAACGTACGGCACCTCCGAGTTCAGCACACGTTCAACTCGATGACGATCCCCGGGCTCCGATCCAGCAAAGCTTCGGGGATGAGTTCCGTCAGCACGACGGCGTGGTGACGATGGTGATGTTCTACCGGCGCAGGGCTTCGCCTAAACTCCGCGACGATATAACCGAGGTGAAATATGGTGGAGGGGGCACCGCACACGGCTAAGGAACGATCCGTAGATCAACTTGTGTGTTATGGGATGCCCCCCTGCCCCCGTATATAAAGGAGCAAGGGGGAGGGGGCGGCCGGCCAAGGGAGGGCGCGCCAGGGAGGAGTCCTACTCCCACCGGGAGTAGGACTCCCTCCTTTCCTAGTCCAACTAGGAGACCTTCCATGTAGTAGGAGTAGGAGAGAAGGAAATGGAAGAGAGAAGGGAAGGAAGGAGGGGGTGCGGCCCCTCTCCCTAGTCCAATTCGGACTAGGCCTTGGGGGGCGCGCGGCCTGCCCTAGGCAGCCCCTCTCTCTTTCCCGTATGGCCCAATAAGGCCCAATACTTCTCCCGGCGAATTCCCGTAACTCTCCGGTACTCCGAAAAATACCCGAATCATTCGGAACCTTTCCGAACTCCGAATATAGTCGTACAATATATCGATCTTTACGTCTCGACCATTTCGAGACTCCTCGTCATGTCCCCGATCTCATCCGGGACTCTGAACTCCTTCGGTACATCAAAACTCATAAACTCATAATATAACTGTCATCGTAACGTTAAGCGTGCGGACCCTACGGATTCGAGAACTATGTAGACATGACCTAGAACTATTCTCGGTCAATAACCAATAGCGGAACCTGGATGCCCATATTGGTTCCTACATATTCTACGAAGATCTTTATCGGTCAAACCGCATAACAACATACGTTGTTCCCTTTGTCATCGGTATGTTACTTGCCCGAGATTTGATCGCCGGTATCCAATACCTAGTTCAATCTCGTTACCGGCAAGTCTCTTTATTCGTTCCGTAATGCATCATTCCGTAACTAACTCATTTGGTCACATTGCTTGCAAGGCTTATAAAGATGTGCATTACCGAGAGGGCCGAGAGATACCTCTCCGACAATCGGAGTGACAAAACCTAATCTCGAAATACGCCAACTCAACATGTACCTTCGGAGACACCTGTAGTACTCCTTTATAATCACCCAGTTACGTTGTGACATTTGGTAGTACCCAAAGTGTTCCTCCGGTAAACGGGAGTTGCATAATTCTCATAGTTACAGGAACATGTATAAGTCATGAAGAAAGCAATAGCAACATACTAAACGATCAAGTGCTAGGCTAACGGAATGGGTCATGTCAATCACATCATTCTCCTAATGATGTGATCCCATTAATCAAATGACAACTCTTTTGTCCATGGCTAGGAAACATAACCATCTTTGATAAACGAGCTAGTCAAGTAGAGGCATACTAGTGACACTATGTTTGTCTATGTATTCACACATGTATTATGTTTCCGGTTAATACAATTCTAGCATGAATAATAAACATTTATCATGAAATAAGGAAATAAATAATAACTTTATTATTGCCTCTAGGGCATATTTCCTTCACCCGCATCAAGCGTCATCGGCGCTAGAGAAAGCTCCGGACGCCACGGACGTCCTGCGACGTCCCCGGGTGCGGGATCCCTAGATCCGCCGCCATCGGCGCCACCACAAGGACGCACCATCTGTCCCGTCATCCCCGGCAGAGGGGACGCCGCCACCGCCATGTTCGGATCCGGGCCGGAGTCGCCGTCGCCTACACCAAAAACGAATCCAGGCCGGCCACCGCCACCGGCCACGCCTAGCCCCACCTTTATCCTCTGGCCATCTCACCCCGCACCACCACAAACGCCTCCAGTAGGAGCCACCGCGCCGCCATGGATCGAGGAAGAGGCCGCACCTCCACGGATCTACCGCCCTCACCGCCTTACAACCTAGGAAGGAGGAGCAGCCCTCCGCCGCCGCCGTCAAACGCACGGGCTCTGCCCGGCACTATCCCCTGACCGTGGCAGAGGGGAAGGAGAGATGGCATCGCGACGGCTGGGGTGCTAGGGTTGCCCCCCTATTGGGGAACGTTGCATGGAAAACAAAAAATTTCTACGCTCACGCAAAATCTGTCCATGAAGATGCATAGCAACGAGACGGGAGAGTATGTCTACATACCCCCGTAGAACGTAAGAAGAAGCATTTATTAGCGAGGTTGACGTAGTCGAAGTTTTTCACGATCCAACCGTTCGAGTATCGGACGTACGACACTTCCGCGTTCAACACACGTTCAGCTCGGTGACGTCCTCGCCTTCTTGATCCAGCAAGACGGGCGAAGTAGTGGATGAATTCCGGCAGCACGATGATGTGATGATGATGGTGGTGATGCTATCTCCACAGGGCTTCGCCTAAGAACTCCGAAAAAATGACCGAGGGACGAAACTGTGAAGAGGGGCGCCGCACATGGCTAAGAGATTGACGTGGTCCCTGTGTGGCGCCCCTCCCTCATATACATACATATATATATACATACATATATATATATATATGTGTAGGACAACACTATTCTAATCCCAGGATTAGAATAACTATTTGAATCACAACGGGTTCATAACGAGCGCGAGCGGAGTGGCTGAACTCCCGCAACTACAACGATAAAAGAAAAAAATACCTACCCCCGATCTCATCACCACTAAATCTCCTGCCCCGGCCCAGACCCACCTCCCCCCGCGCCGCCACGCGACCTCCCCCAACTACCCCGCCGCCGCCCGACCTCCCAGGATCCCCCGCCGCCGCACGAACTCCTGCACGCCCCGCCGCCGCCTACCACAAACGCCGCCGTGGCCGGACCCCGCCTCCTGCAACCCCACAGCAGGCCTCCTCCCGGGACCACCTCCGACTGCACTCCGGCGCGACCTGCATGCCCTTCCTACGCAATCTGCCGAGTGTGCTCTGGCGCGCCCCATCCTTCCTTCCATCCATTCGAGCTCCTCTCCACTCCAGATGCAGTAACGACCCACCACCATCGTCAGCTGCCACCGCGGGGGACCACGTCCATCCACCCACTTGGACGTGGGTGCAAGGTCAGGACAGCGCGGGGGGAGCTCGAGATGCACCACCCGCCGCCGCTCCCCGTGCAGGCTGTTCACCGACGAGCTCCTGCATTGGTGCCATCTTCCTGCCCTACTCCATCTGAACTCTCTCTCTCTCTATTATGATAACACCCTCTAAGACCTTATTCTGCACACACCACCCACCCCGCACCCCGCCTTCTCCACACAGGAACCCACCCCATTGCCCACCTTCCCCAGCACCACCCACCCCGCAGCGCCCCACCACCACCCACCTCCGGCGCCCCACCACCCCCACGCCTCCCACCAGGCCGCCGGCAGGCCGCCCATCCCCATCCTCGCGACGCCCGCCCGTCCCCATCCCCTCGTCCACCACAGTCTCCCTCCCCGCGCCCGATCCAGCAGTGGGCGGACACCTCCCCCAACGACGACTCAGTCTAGATCGAGGCGGGGGCGGCCACGACTTGCCGCTGACGGGCGCGGCCCGCACGGTCCCAGCTCGATCTCGTGCCTCCCTCGCGGCCCCCACCCAACGAACTTCTCCCCTGACTGGATCTGTCACCCTCCTCACCTCCTCCCTCTTCAAGCGGGTGTCGCAACCGGAGATCTACCCTGTCCAACCGTCCTCCGGCCATCAGCCCCTCCCTCTTGGTGGTGATCATGTCGAGCGCCCCCGCATCCTAGCGCCTCCCCTGCGGCGGATCCGTCTGGATCCAGCCCCGTCGTCCGTGATCATGGAGGGATCCCTCGCCGACCCACCTTCCCTTCTAGCGCTCCCGGCATCTGCACTCCATTCGCCCAGCCGGCTCGGCCCCGAGCCCTCACCTTCTCTCCGCAGTGCACACTGGCACGCACGCAGTCCGCCCCCCGACGGCGTGCAGTACGTCCGTCGCGTTGGTGCAGCTTGCTCGCCTGCGTGCAGTACGTCTGTCGCGTTCGTGCAGCTCGCTCGCCTGTGTGCAGTCCGTCACTGGATGGATGGATGGATTAGTGCAGCTCGGTGGCTCGCCAGGTGCGCTCGGTGGTCGCTGTGGTCTACCGACAAAGCATGATGGAGCCGTGCATCGCCGATCTGGTTGCTTGTATCCCACCAGCGATGTGGGACTAGTCACCTGGTGAAGTTCGCTGGATACCCCCATGCAGTTTGTTTTGCCTCTCGATGTGGTGGTGCCGAGCGGTAAGCCCCTGCCTTGCCGGTGCCCACCGGCATGTGGGAACTCCTCGTCTGTGGCCTCGGCAGGTTAGACAACCACTGAACTGAATACACTCTGTGAACACTTTTGTTTTCCATGAGAGTGTTGTGTACCTATACTGCATCAGGTAGTGTCGTTTGTTCTGGTAGTTATATGATGTTTGTAGTGTGTTGGGGTTAACTGTGCGGTGCAGATTTGCACGGCAGTGCGGTGCAGTACAAGCCGGGTGTGCTCCCAAGTACAGGCTGCTCATTACACAGGTCGGCTGGGTTGTCGGAGCAGTGACGG
>NC_041385.1:474843899-474869370 GCF_002162155.2 Triticum dicoccoides
TCAAGCTCACTGAATTTTGTTTTGTAGTGCACTGTCGAAATGAAAAAAATTGTACGTACAAGTTTCCAGGCGCGGCGTCGGGCCGTTTGGTAGGGAGCGGCGTGCAGTTTGCTTGCATGGACGGGAGCTTCCTGATCCTGCTCCGACCCATCTTCTTCCCCCTAGTGCACTGCAGTTGTTCATCATTTTCATCTCGTGGTGTGCCGTTTGCAAAGATCGTGGTCGTGCAGCTCGTCGTCGGTGTTTTGCGGTTCTGTGCGTGGGGCGGTGCGGTTCTTTTTTTGGGACGCAAAATTGCAAAAACTGTAGTGTGGTTGGGTGCCCTGCCGAGGTGCAGTTTGTCCATGGGTCCTCGTTTTTGTGTTTCAAGGAAAAAGTATGATGATTGGGTTGTCGTTCTGTTAAAACACACCGAAACTTTGTTGGCGTAGCTTCAAAAAAGAGAGCATCAAAAGTATAACGAACTCCCTGTGTCTCGTTGGCGTAGCTTCAAAAAAGTGCAAAGAATATTTTTGACCAGTGATGATGAAGTTTTCTGTGTATGTTGGAAGTTCTCTTCTTTCACAAGTTAACTCTTTTTTGTTTTTGTTTAAGTTTGATCCAATGCAGTTCGATTGGTATGATAGAGAGGTTCATTTTCATGAAAAAAGGGTTATTGTAGCCGATTGATGCAGCCCACTACACCCATGTTTTTCATTTCTTGAAAAAATAATTTGTTGTGCAGGACAAGAGAGCATCACTTTTCCTTTAAAAGAAGTTTATTTTGTTGTTTGAGAAAATGCAGACAGGAAATGAGAGTAAAGAGATGTGGATGAATTCTTGTGTGTAATGTGTAGCGTGCAAACAAACAATGCAGGCCACTTGCCTCGTCCCGCAGTGCATATTTCATTTTTAAACCAAAAATAGACATATGCAGTGCACTACGAGAAAATCAAAACTCTGTAGAGAAAAAGAAAAAGAAAAATGCAGTGCACTCCGGTCTTTAAAAAAGTCCGCTCCAAAGGACTTTGTAATACACTCTTGAAATTTTTTACGTCCGACAAAAGAATTGCTCGCCCGAAGCAGTGCGGTTTTTCGTCTGAATCAGTGCACTCCATCTCGTTTGGAAAATTTACGTCCCACAAAAAAGAAATCATGGAGTGCACTTGTTTGTCCGATGAAGTGCAGTTTTTAGTCTAAAGAAGTGTGGTTTTCTGTCTGATGCAGTACATGCGACGATTTTGGTGTCGCGAAAAAACAGTGTCCGCATTTCATTAAAATCAAAATTGCTCCTAAACCGTAAGGAATCGGAGAGTGTTCTACATGAAAAAGTTGCGCCTCATCGATGTCTTTCCAATGGCGTATAACTTGAATCATTTCGACCAACAGTTTGTAAAAATTTCGCGAAAAAGGGCTGCTGCCTCTCATCATCAGTTGCACGATTTTCAAAATTAACTAACAACCGTAAGGAATATCAAAAGCATTTCAACATATGAAAGTTGCACCTCGTCCAGCTTTACAATGGCGTATCATACGCCTTATTTCGACAAACGGTTAGAAAACTGGAGCAAAAACAGTACCGAAAATTTCAAAAAATTTAAAAACAGAATTCCACGATTTAGTAAATTTGAAATTGCTCTTAAACCGTAACGAATTAGAAAAAATAATAGATATGAAAAAGATGTGCCTCGACAACGTCTTTTCAACGGTGTATCATTTGCTTCATTCCGACAAACGGTTTAGAAGAAATGGCTAAAAAATGTTTGCTGCCACTCGGTGTGCGCCGCACCTTTTCTAAAACTGCTCATGAACCGCGTGGAATCTCGAAAAGTGTTCAACATGGCGAAGTTGCGCCTAATCAATAGCTTTCGAAGGGTATATTATACGCCTCATTCCGATAAATGGTTAAACAATTACAGCGAAAACAATACCGAAAAACACTGCGTGCCGTTTTTTCTGACACGAAGTTCACTCGTGTGAGTACTGCGGCACACTTGGTTCAAACAATGACGTGCACTTGCGTTGAGCGTACAGTGCGGAAGTGTTATCAGAATAGTTATTCTGCTAGTATTAGCAGAATAGACCGTATATATATATGTTGTGTTCTTCAAATAGCATCAGCTAAGTGCTATTAGATGATCATATCTAGTTGCGCAATCCTTTGTTTTGCTGCTTACTGGGAGAGCCTATATACACTAACTATTCTTGCTATGGAGTCTGTAAGTTTGGTCCCAACTCTTATTGCTGCAATACCTTGTTGCTTGCATCGCCGTGTCTTTTGGCAAGGAGTAAATTATCATTTGGAGGGGAACAGACTAATGAAAGCATACAAGATAGTATGCAAAAGAAATTCCCTTCAATTCTTGAATCAGAGTGCCACAGTGAAGAGCAAGATGCTTTTTTGGTTGATGAAATTGTCCGACTAGATTAAGAGGCCACGACCACCAGGTTACTCTCTTTTGGTCTTGTGATGAATGCTCTATTGGGGTGTTCCCATAGTTATCAATGTGAGTGCATCTTAAGTCCTTTTGATCTGCAAAATAGTGTGAATATCATGGACTGAATTGTATATCTTAAAGCAATTTTTAATATATATTTTTTAAATGTGCTCCACTTTGGTTAATTTCTTGATCATTCTTGTGCCTATAGCTTCAGAGTTTCTTGCCCCTTTTGCCTTCTACAATTTGGATAACGTTGTGAAATGCCATGATCTGAAACTTGCCATGTGATTTGTCATGCAGCTTCTTGAAGGACATGAAGTTTGACGCTGTTAATGCGATGCATATGTGTGCAGACATGCTGAGATGGAGGAAAGAGCTTGGTGTGAACATGATCCTTGAGGCGATCATGCTGACCTACAGCAATGCTGCAATTGTTGCAATCTTTGCTTAATGTCCAACATTCAACGAGCTCGCGTGGAGAGGGTTTGGAGTTTGACCGCCCCCTGGCGACATGAGCCTGCCCTCCTCTGCGCTGCCCCTGGTGGCGAGCCCTGCCTCTAATGCTCAGGCTGCCGCTGCATCATTCCCTCTCCCTGCTCATCTTTGTGCGTGCCAGTTGGTTGAGGTGGCAGCATTATAAGATTTTATCGCTCGTCTGTTGCAAATTTACCATGAACCATCCTACTGGGGTAACGTATTTATGCATTTATCCAGAAGTTGACATACTACACAGTGTGCGTTTTGTACAAATTTAAAAACGGAGTGGCTCGATGTCTATCAGAAAGTAGGCTTTTTTCTGTTACTAAAAGAAATAAAACCAGGAAGTCCATATTAAAAAGATGGAGAAGTTCGATGAATATAGAAAACTCAGATTTTTCTCGTTATTAAAGAATGGACACAAGAAGTTCAAAAATAAAATAACAAGAAGTTCAACTTTTAAAAATAGATTAAAAAGATGGAGAAGTCCATATTAAAAAGATGGAGAAGTCTGATGATTCTAGAAAACTCAGATTTTCCTTGCTATTAAAGAATGCAAACAAGAAGTTCAAAAAAAAATAACAAGAAGTTCAACTTTTAAAAATAGAGCGCTTCAAAATTAATAATAAGGATTAAGAAATTCAGATTAATATTCATAAAAAACTCTGATATTTTCACGTAACCGAGAGAAGTTCAGATTGATAATTGCCAGAAGTTCACGTACTACACGGTGTGTATTTTGTATTAAAAAAGAATAAAAAAGCAAAGACTAAAAGTTTTGTTGTTATAAGTTCAAGTCCTCTGTCGAAGAAAGTTAAAAAAAAATATTGTGAGAAGGGTTTGTACAAAAGGAATATAATTTGTGTAATAGTAACGAATGGATGAGATAATTACAAACGAAAATACGTCACAGAAGTTCAACGTGAAAGCAGTGGGGAGTTCAACTACTGCAATGAATGAATTTCGGATGAAAAACTTTTAAAATAGTCGCGAGTATGAAAAAATGATCAACAGGGGAAAGTTGCGTGTTTACATTAGCTTTCCATCAGTATATCACTTGCTCAATTCCGGTGAGTGGATGGAGAGCTACGAGTAAAAAAACACGTGAAAAAACAGAGTGAAGTTCAGGTAGTCATGCCGAGAAGTTCATGTTTTTCACGTGGTAAAATTGTAATAGAGGCATGTTTCATCACGACCCGAGAGCAAATCCGCCAATGAGCGAGATTCCTATTTAAAACGGGCATTTAGTTGCTAAAAACCATTTGCAGATTACACTTACATCACATAGAACACGACTGACCAGAAAAAATCAAGCGGGGAGACACGGTTGCGAAGATAGCCTGAAGGTTGGGTTCCTACAAAGGGAAGTTCAGGTTGTGTAACTCAGGAAGTTTAGGATTTTTCCCGTTACTAAAATAAATAAAACCACGAAGTCCAAATTAATAAATGGAGAAGTTCGATGATTATAGAAAACTCAGATTTTCCATGTTATTAAAGAATGGAAACAAGAAGTTCAAAAATGAAATAACAAGAATTTCAACTTTTAAAAATAGAGCATTTCAAAATTCCATAAAAAAAGATTAACAAAAAAACTAGGAAGTCCATATAAAAAGACGGAGAAGTTTGATGATTATAGAAAACTCAGATTTTCCTCGTTATTAAAGAATGGACACAAGAAGTTAAAAAATTAAAATAACAAGAAGTTCAACTTTAAAAAATAGAGCGCTTCAAAATTCACAAAAAAAGATTAAGAAATTCAGATTAAAATTCATAAAAAATTCAGATATTTTCACGTAACCGAGAGAAGTTTAGATTGATAACTGCTAGAAGTTCACGTACTACCGAGTGTGCATTTTGTATTAAAAAATAATAAAAAAGCAAAGACTAAAAGTTTTGTTCTTACAAGTTCAATTCCTCAGTCGGAGAAAGTTAAAAAAATTATTGTGAGAGAGGTTTGTACAAAAGGAATATCATTTGTGTAACACTAACGAATGGATGAGAAAATTACAAGCGAAACACAGAAGTTCAACGTGAAAACAACAGAAAGTTCAACTAGTATAATGAATGAATTTCAGATGAAAAACTTTTAAAATTGTCGCGAGTATGAAAAAATGATCAACACGGGAAAGTTGTGTTTTTACAGCAACTTTCCATCTGGATATCACTTGCTCAATTCCCGTGAGTGGATGGAGAGGTATGAGAAAAAACACGTGAAAAACAGATTGAAGTTCAGGTAGACATGGTGAGAAGTTCAAGTTCTTCAGACGGTGCATTTTAGGAGAATATGTTTCGCGACAAAGGCAGAACCCACGATCGCGTCATTTTCCAAATTACTTGAAAACGGCTAGGAATTAGAGAAAACCATCAACATGAAAAAAATTCGCATTTTCTGTAGATTTTCAACGGTATATTATTTGCCCCATTCCGATAAAGTTTGCAGAAATTACGGTGACAATACGTTTTTAGCCTTTTTCAAATTGACTTAAAACCATAAAGAATTGGGAGAAACAATATATACAAAAAAGTTTCGCATTTGTCAAGCTTTCCAAGGTCAAATCATTTGCAACATTCGGACGTACATTTAAAAAAATTAGCTCCAAAATACGAATTTGGTGGAACTTATACCATTTTCTAAATTACTTTAAAACCATTCAAAATTAGAAAAAATCAACATAAAAAAGTAGCGCATTTTCATAAGCTTTCCAATGTCATATCATTTGCCTCAATTGGATTAGCCATTTAGAAACGGCATTGAAAATACAAACTCGGCTGTTCGGTTTGCAAAATTTTATGATTTTTCAAATTACTCTATAAACATAGGGAATTAGAAAAGCTATCAACATTTGGAAGGAGCGGTTTTGCAGCAGCTTTCCAATGCCATATTATGTGCCTCATTCCGATAAACAGTTTAGAAATGCGATCGAAAATACGATTCACGTTTTTTCTATGAAGAAAAAACGGTTTTCAAAACTGCTCTAAAACCGCTTACATTTTGCCAAAAATTCAACTTGGGTCATGATACTCATGTCCATAGCTTTCCAACGGTATATCGCAAGCCCTATTTGGACACTTTTTAGCTGAAGTTCAACCTAATACTTGGGGAAGGTCAGGTTGGGTAACTCAGGAAGTTCAGGTTGTGATCAGAATTATTCTGATCCTGTGATCAGGATAGTGTTTATGTATGTATGTATGTATGTATGTATGTATATATATATATATATATATATATATATATATATATATATATATATATATATATATATATATATATATAGTGGGGCAAGGGAAGGCAACCAAGAGGTGCCCCAAGGTTGGCCGGCTGGCCCCCCTTGGGCTTCTGCCCTCTAGCGCCCCCCCTCCTTGTATGCATGTGGGGGGAAGGCAGGAGGAGGTGGCGCCCCCTCCTTCCTCCTAGGTTGAGGGAAGGAAAGAGGGGCTAGCCCTCCCTCCTTTCCATCCCTAGGGCCGGCAGCCAAGGGAAGGGGCGCGCCAGCCCCTTGTGGGCTGGTGTGTTCCCCCTCTTGGCCCATAAGGCCCATTAACCTCTCGGGGCTTCCCGAACCCCTTTCGGTGACCCGATGAATACCTGGTACCCCCGAAACTCTTCCGGTGTCCAAACTTTATCGTCCTATATATCAATCTTTACCTCTAGACCATTCCGGAGCTCCTCGTCATGTCTGTGATCTCATCCGAGACTCCGAACAACATTTGGTCACCAAATCACATAACTCATATAACACTATCTCGTCAAAGAACGTTAAGCATGCGGACCCTCCGGGTTCGAGAACTATGTAGACATGACTGAGATGCCTCTCCGGTCAACAATCAATAGCAGAACCTGGATGCCCATATTGGTTCCTACATATTCTATGAAGATCTTTACCGGTTGAACCGTTATGACAACATACGTAATTCCCTTTATCTATCGATATGGTACTTGCCCGAGATTCGATCGTCGGTATCTTCATACCTAATTAAATCTCATTACCAACAAGTCTCTTCACTCGTTCCGTAATACATCATCTCATAACTAACTCCTTAGTCACTTTGCTTGCAAGCTTGTTGTGATGTGTATTACCGAAAGGGGCCAGAGATACCTCTCTGATACACGGAGTGACAAATCCTAATCTCGATCCATGCCAACTCAACAGACACCTACGGAGATACCTGTAGAGCATCTTTATGATCATCCAATTATGTTGTGACGTTTGATAACACACAAGGTATTCCTCCGGTATCCGGGAGTTGCATGATCCCATAGTCTAAGGAATATGCATTTGACATTAAGAAAGCATTAGCAATAAACTGAACGATCATATGCTAAGCTAACGGATGGGTCTTGTCCATCACATCATTCTCCTAATGATGTGATCCCATTATCAAGTGACAACACATGTCTATGGTTAGGAAACCTTAACCATATTTGATCAACAAGATAGTCTAGTAGAGGCCCACTAGGAAATCTCTAGAATGAACGATAAACCTTTATCATGAATAAGGAAATGTAAAATAAGAACTTTATTATTGCCTCTAGGGCATATTTCCTTAAGTCTCCCACTTGCACTAGAGTCAATAATCTAGATTATATTGTAATGAATCTAACACACGTGGAGTCTTGGTGCTGATAATGTTTTGCTCGCGGAAGAGGCTTAGTCAATGGGTCTGCTACATTCAGATCCGTATGTATTTTGCAAATCTCTTTGTCTCCATCCTTGACCTTTTCACGAATGAATTTGAAGCGTCTCTTGATGTGTTTGGTTCTCTTGTGAAACTTGAATTCCTTCGCCAATGCAATTGCTCCAGTGTTGTCACAAAAGATTTTCATTGGACCCGATGCACTGGGAATTACACCCAGATCGGATATGAACTCCTTCATCCAGACTCCTTCATGCGCTGCTTCCGAAGCTGCTATGTACTCCTCTTCACACGTAGAACTTGCCGTGGCGCTTTGCTTGGAACTGCACCAACTGACAGCTCCACTACTCAATATAAATATGTATCCAGTCTGCTATGTACTCCTCTTCCGAAGCTAGCATCGACATAACCATTTACGATGAGCTCTTCGTCACCTGCATAAACGAGAAACATATCCTTGGTCCTTTTCAGGTACTTTAGGATGTTCTTGACAGCTGTCCAGTGACCCATTCCTGGATTACTTCGGTACCTCCCTGCCTAACTTATGGCAAGGCACACATCAGGTCTAGTACACAGCATAGCATACATGATAGAACCTATATGTGGATGAGGCATAGGGAATGACTTTCATTTCTCTCTATCTTCTGCAGTGATCAGGCTTTGAGTCTGACTCAATTTCACACCTTGTAACACACGCAAGCATCCTTTCTTTGATTGATCCATTTTGAACTTCTTCAAAACTTTGTCAAGGTATGTGCTTTGTGAAAGTCATATTAAGTGTCTCGATCTATCCCTATAGATCTTGATGCCCAATATATAAGCAGCTTCACCGAGGTCTTTCATTAAAAAGTATATTCAAGTATCCTTTTATGCTATCCAGAAATTCTATATCATTTCCAATCAACAATATGTCATCTACATATAATATCAGAAATGCTACAGAGCTCCCACTCACCTTTTTGCTAGATTTCATAATCATAAAATGCGGCAATTGCTAACATGATTCTGACAGACTTAAGAATCGCTACGGGTGAGAAAGTCTCAGCGTAGTCAACCCCTTGAACTTGTCAAAAACCTTTTGCAACAAGTCGAGCTTTGTAGACAGTGATATTACCACCAGCGTCCTTCTTCCTCTTGAAGATCCATTTATTCCCAAAGGCTTGCCGATCATCGGGCAAGTCCACCAAAATCCACACTTTATTCTCATGCATGGATCCTATCTCAAATTTCATGGCCTCAAGCCATTTATCATAATCTGGGCTCATCATAGCTTCTTCTTAGTTCGTTGGTTTGCCATGGTCTAATAACATAACTTCCAGGACATGATTACCGTACCACTCTGGTGCGGAACGTGCTCTAGTCGACCTAGGAGGTCCAGTAGTAACTTGATTTGAAGTTTCATGATCATCATCATTAGCTTCCTCTCTAGTTGGTGTAGGCATCACAGGAACGGCTTTCTCTGATGTGCTACTTTCCAACTCGAGAGAATGTACAATTACCTCTTCAAGTTCTACTTTCCTCCCACTCACTTCTTTCGAGAGAAACTCCTTCTCTGGAAAGGATCCATTCTTAGCAACAAAAATCTTGCCTTCGGATCTGTGGTAGAAGGTTTACCCAATAGTTTTCTTAGGGTATCCTATGAAGATGCACTTCTTCGATCTAGGTTCGAGCTTATCAGGCTGAAGCCTTTTGACATAAGTGTCGCATCCCCAAACTTTAAGAAACAATAGCTTAGGTTTCTTGCCAAACCACAGTTCATACGGTGTCATCTCAAGGATTTAGACGGTGCCCTATTTAACGTGAATGTGGGTGTCTCTAATGCATAACCCCAAAATGATAGTGGTAAATCGGTAAGAGACATCATAGAATGCATCATATCCAATAAAGTACGGTTACGATGTTCGAACACACCATTTATGCTATATTGTTCCAGGTGGTGTGAGTTGTGAAACAATTCCACATTGCTTTAAATGAAGGCCAAACTCATAACTCAAAAATTCGCCTTTGCGATCAGATCGTAGAAACTTTATTTTCTTGTTACGATGATTCACCACTTCACTCTGAAATTCTTTGAACTTTTCAAATGTTTCAGACTTCTGTTTCATCAAGTAGATATATCCATACCTACTCAAAACATCTGTGAAGGTCAGAAAATAACAATACCTGTCGCGTGCCTCAATACTCATCGGACCGCATACATCGGTATGTATTATTTCCAATAAGTCATTAGCTTGCTCCATTGCTCCGGAAAATGGAGTTTTAGTCATCTTGCCCATGAGGCATGGTTCGCAAGTACCAAATAATTCATAATCAAGTGATTCCAAAAGTCCATCTGCATGGAGTTTCTTCATGCGCTTTACACCAATATGACCTAAACGGTAGTGCCACAAGTATGTTGCACTATCATTATCAACTTTGCATCTTTTGGCATCAATATTATGAATATGTGTATCACTACGATCGAGATTCAACAATAATAGACCATTCATCAAGGGTGCATGACCATAAAGGATATTACTCATATAAATAGAACAACCATTATTCTTTGATTTAAATGAATAACCATCTCGCAATAAACAAGATCGAGATATAATGTCCATGCTCAACGCGGGCACCAAATAACAATTATTGAGGCCTAAAACTAATCCCGAAGCTATATGGAGAGGTAGCGTGCCGACGGCGATCACATCGACCTTGGAAGCATTCCCCACGCGCATCGTCACCTCGTCCTTAGCCAATCTTCGTTTATTTCGCGGCTCCTATTTCGAGTTACAAATATGAGCATCTGAACCAGTATTAAGTACCTAGGCACTACTACGAGCATTATTAAGGTACACATCAATAATATGTATACCAAATATACGTTTGTTCACTTTGCCATCCTTCTTATCCGCCAAGTATTTGGGGAAGATCCGCTTCCAGTGACCATTCCCTTTGCAGTAGAAGCACTCAGTTTCAGGCTTGGGTCCAGCTTTGGGCTTCTTCTCGGGAGTGGCAACTTGCTTGTCGTTCTTCATGAAGTTCCCTTTCTTTCCCTGGCCATTTTTCTTGAAACTAGTGATCTTGTTAACCATCAACACTTGATGCTCCTTCTTGATTTCTACCTCCGCGGCTTTGAGCATTGCAAAGAACTCAGGAATCATTTTCGTCATCCCTTGCATATTATAGTTCATCACGAAGCCTTTGTAACTTGGTGGCAGTGATTAAAGAACTCTATCAATAACACTATCAACTGGACGATCAACACCCAACTGAGTCAAGTGGTTATGATACCCAGACATTTTCAGTATGTGTTCACTGACAGAAGTGTTCTCCTCCATCTTGCAGCTGTAGAACTTGTTGGAGACTTCATATCTCTCAATCTGGGCATTTGCTTGAAATATTAACTTCAACTCTTGGAACATCTCATATGCTCCATGACGTTCAAAACATCTTTGAAGTCCCGGTTCTAAGCCATAAAGTATGACACACTGAACTATTGAGTAGTCATCAGACACAACATCTAGATTAGCGGGAGCGGGCTTGTCACCTAGCGGTGCATCAAGGACATAATTCTTCGGTGCAGGAATGAGGATAATTCTCAAGTTACAGACCGAGTCTGTGTAGTTGCTACCATCATCTTTCAACTTAGCTTTCTCTAGGAACGCATTAAAATTCAGGGGAACGGTAGCTCGGGCTATTGATCTACAACATAGATATGCAAAACTATTAAGACTAATTTCATGATAAATTAAGTTCAAATAATCAAATTACCGAAGAACTCTCACTTAAATAAACATCCCTCAAGTTACCTAAGTGATACATGATCCAAATCAACTAACCCATGTCCAATCACCACGTGAGATGGGGTACTCATCAATAGTGAACATCTCTATGTTGATCATATCTACTATATGACTCACATTCGACCTTTGGGTCTCTAGTGCTCCGAGACCATGTCTGTACATGCTAGGCTCCTCAAGTTTAACCCAAGTATTATGCATCTGCAAAACTGTCTTACACCCGTTGTATGTGAACATAGAGTCTATAACACCCGATCATGACGAGGTGCTTCAAAATGATGAACTTTGGCAACGGTGCATACTCGGGGAGAACACTTTGATCTTGAAATTTAGTGAAGGGGTCATCTTATAATGCTACCGTCGTTCTAAGCAAAATAAGATACATAAAGGATAAACATCACATGCAATCAAAATATGTGACATGATATGGCCATCATCATCTTGTGTTTTCGATCTCCATCTCCAAAGCATCGTCATAATCTCCATCGTCACCGGCTCGACACCTTGATCTCCATCGTTATGTCTGGGTCGTCTCGCCAACTATTGCTTCTACAACTATTGCTAACACATAGCGATAAAGTAAAGCAATTACATGGCTCTTGCATTTCATATGTTGTTGTAAAAGACAACCCTAAGGCTCCTGCCGCTTGTCGATATTACAAAACATGATCATCTCATACAACAACATATATCACATCACGTCTTAACCATATCACATCACAACATGCCCTACAAAAACAAGTTAGACGTCCTCTACTTTGTTGTTGCAAGTTTTCCGTGGCTGCTACGGGCTCCTAGCAAGAACTGTTCTTACCTACAGCAAAAAAACCACAACGGTTATTTATCAAGTTTGCTGTTTTAACCTTCTTCAAGGACTGGCCGAAGTCAAATTCGATTCAACTAAACTAGGAGAAACAGACACCCGCCAACCACCTTTATGCAAAATAACTTGCATGTCTGTCGGTGGAACCGGTCACATGTATGTGGGCATGTAAGGTTAGTCCGGGTCACTTCATCCGACAATACCACCGAATCAAAATAAGACATTGGTGGTAAGCAGTATGACTATCGCCACCCACAAGTCTTTGTGTTCTACTCGTGCATATCATCTACGCATAGACCTGGCTCGGATGCCACATTTGGGGAACGTTGCATGGAAAACAAAAAATTTCTACGCTCACGCAAGATCTTTCCATGAAGATGCATAACAACGAGAGGGGAGAGTATGTCTACATACCCTCGTAGACTATAAGCGGAAGCTTTTATTAACGTGGTTGATGTAGTCGAACTTCTCTGTGATCCAACTGATCGAGTACCGAACGTACGGCACCTCTGCGTTCAGCACACATTTAGCTCGGTGACGTCCTCACCTTCTTGATGCAGCAATATGTGTGAAGTAGTGGATGAGTTCCGACAGCACGATGGCGTGGTGACGGTGGTGGTGATGCTATCTCCACAGATCTTCGCCTAAGCACTCCAAAATATGACCGAGGGACGAAACTATGGAGAGGGGCGCTGCACACAGCTAAGAGATTGTCATGGTCCTTGTGTGGCGCCCCCTCCCTCATATATATAGTGGGGAGGGTAGGCAGCCAGGAGGCGCCCCAAGGGTGGCTGGCTGGCCACCTTGGGCTCCTACCCTCTAGCGCCCCCTTCCTTGTATGCCTGTGCGGAGAAGGCTGGACGAGGTGGCGCCCCCCCCCCCCATTCCTTCCTCCTAGGTGGAGGGAAGGAAAGAGGGGCTAGACCTCCCTCCTTTCCATCCCTAGGGCCGGCGGCCAAGGGAAGGGGCGCGCCAGCCCCTTATGGGCTGGTGTGTTTCCCCCTCTTGGCCCATAAGGCCCATTAACCTCCCCGGGCTTCCGGGAACCCCTTCCGGTGATCCGATGAATACTCGATACCCCCGAAACTCTTCCGGTGTCCAAACTTCATCGTCCTATATATATCAATCTTTACCTCCGGACCATTTCGGAACTCCTCATCATGTCCGTGATCTCATCCGGGACTTCGGACAACATTCGGTCACCAAATCGAATAACTCATATAACACTATATCGTCAATGAACGTTAAGCGTGTGGACCCTACGGGTTCGAGGACTATATAGACATGACCGAGACGCCTCTCCGATCAATAACCAATAGAGGAACCTGGATGTCCATATTGGTTCCTACATATTCTACGAAGATCTTTATCGGTTGAACCGTTATGACAACATACGTAATTCCCTTTGTCTATCGGTATGTTACTTGCCCGAGATTCAATCATCGGTATCTTCATACCTAGTTCAATCTCGTTACCGGCAAGTCTCTTTACTTGTTCCGTAATACATCATCTCGTAACTAACTCCATAGTCACTTTGCTTGCAAGCTTCTTGTGATGTGTATTACAGAGAGGGGGCCCAGAGATACCTCTCTGAAATACGGAGTGACAAATCCTAATCTCGATCCATGCCAACTCAACAGATAACTTCGTAGATACCTATAGAGAATCTTTATGATCACCCAGTTACGTTGTGATGTTTGATAGCACATAAGGTATTCCTCTGGTATCTGGGAGTTGCATGATCTCATAGTCTAAGGAATATGTATTTGACATTAAAAAAGCATTAGCAATAAGCTGAACAATCATATGCTAAGGTAACGGATGGGTCTTGTCTATCACATCATTCTCCTAATGAAGTGATCCCGTTATCAAGTGACAACACATGTCTATGGTTAGAAAACCTTAACCATCTTTGATCAACGAGCTAGTCTGATAGAGGCTCACTAGGGACACGGTATTTGTTTATGTATCTACGCATGAATTTAAGTTTCCAATCAATACAATTCTAGCATGAATAATAAACCTTTATCATGAATAAGAAAATATAAAATAATAACTTTATTATTGCCTCTAGGGCATATTTCCTTCAACCCCCCCCCCTCCCCTGCAGGGGCGAGCGACGAGGGCGTACGAGGAGAAGGGCGCTTTCATAACAGTCCGTCAAACACCATTTACATATGATAAATGGTACATGTACTTTGTTTATGCTCAGAAAATAGTGTTCTCAAATCCCTTCTTTAGTATTTATTCGGGCACCTGTTTATAACTTTATGTTGCTTAAATGGTGATTACACACTATCATGTAAGAATACATCCTTGCATTCACGTAGTGGACCTGTTCTTAGAAGGCGCATCCTTGCAATTCATTTATATACTAGCATAGAATACGCATTAGCTAAAAGTACTGATACAAAGACTTTCTTTTAGATTAGTTTTGGTATAAACTTGTAAATTTGAAGAATTTCTGAAATTTGTTCTACGGTGCTGATTTAGTTATTTTTCCAGAAGAGATCACAGCTAAATATTTTCAAATAATGTTCCACAGCTTTAGCCTGCCAGTCAAATAAAATAATATCTCCGTATTTTTTAAACCTAATCGTTGTGTGGTGCGCACGCGCTATCAACCGCGCTGGAACGGCCGCACCACAGCCGTCCATCTCACACGCCCGCACAGACACGTGGGTTGGTCGACCGACCAGGGGCGACCAGATGGTTTTCCTCCATCCTCCCGTTCCCATCCCCCACTCCACTCCCCACTGCGCCGGTGACGAGCGATACCCCAAATCCCCCACGAAATCCCTAGGGCTTCGCGGCGAGCTAGCCGGCGACGAGTCAATTGACGGAGAAAGGAGACCCCCAGCGAAGGATTCCGCCCAGCATCCGACGGGTGAGGGCGGCACGCGCGTGCCAGAGAAGGAGGAGAAGGAAGCATCGACGGGGAAGGAGAAGAAGGAAGCGACGAAGCTCTGCGCGAAGCGACGGATGCCCCGGAGACGCGATATCCTGCTGATTCAATGCCCCAAGGTCTGTTTAACCTATGTTCCCCTCGTCCCACATCTCGTGGTTGCTGGGGTTTCGTCGTTGACGCCCTCGTCGTCATCAACGACCGCACGAGCGAATAAAATGGAGAGATAGGGTCGGGGTAGTGGTAGGGGGATGTGCTCCAGAGCTTTTTTTCATGCCATTTGGGATGCGGCATGCTTTGTTTTCCTCTTCCAGTACGTAGGCATAACAGTTTTGAGGATGTTTTTTCTGTAGGCAATTAAACACAGATAAGTATGCAAATAAGCGTTGTGTTTTTTGCAGGCAAATCAGAAATAGAGGATAGGCAATACTATGTGTTTTCGCACGCAAATCACAGATAAGTATGCAAATGAGTGTTGTGTTTGTTGCAGGCAAATCAGAAATAGAGAATAGGCAATACTGTGTGTTTTTCGCAGGCAAATCAGATAGAAGAGTAGTCCAATAAGCATTTTGGAATGATGTGGGTTTCTGTAGGTTATCAGATAGAGGGTAGGTAGGCAATAATCAGTTTATGGAATAGGCGTTCCTGTATTTTTGGTTTTAGGGAAATAATATAGAAGGTAAGCACGCAATTTTTGGTTGGCCGAGTCCTCCAGCAGGCACAACTAGCAAAGAGCTTCAGGTTAGTGGGTGCTTTTTTGGCACCTGATGGACATAGCTTCAGTGATGAGATTACATGCATAGTAGTGATACGTCTCCAACGTATCTATAATTTTTGATTGCTCCATGCTACTTTATCTACTGTTTTGGACTATATTCGGCTTTATTTTCCACTTTTATATTACTTTTGGGACTAACCTATTAACCGGAGGCCCAGCCCAGAATTGTTGTTTTTTGCCTATTTCAGTGTTTTGAAGAAACGGAATATCAAACGGAGTCCAAACGGAATGAAACCTTCGGGATCGTGATTTTCCAACCGAACGTGATCGAGGAGACTTGGACCCTACTCCAAGCAGTGCCAGAGGCGGTCATGAGGATGGAGGGCGCCTCCCTGGGCGCGCCCCCCTACCTCGTGGGCCCCCTGACGCTCCACCGATGTACTAAGTGTGAGTAGTTTACTTCAGACCTTCGGGTCCATAGCTAGTAGCTAGATGGCTTCTTGTCTCTTTTTGGATCGCAATACAATGTTCTCCCCCTATCTCGTGGAGATCTATTCGATGTAATCTTCTTTTTGCGGTGTGTTTGTTGAGATCGATGAATTGTGGGTTTATGATCCAGTATTATCTATGGAAAATATTTGATTCTTCTCTGAATTCTTTTATGTATGATTGAGTTATATTTGCAAGTCTCTTCGAATTATCCTTTTTGGTTTGGCCAACTAGATTGGTAGTTCTTACAATGGGAGAAGTGCTTACCTTTGGGTTCAATCTTGCGGTGTCCTTACAGTGACAGAAGGAGTTGCAAGACACGTATTGTATTGTTGCCATCGAGGATAACAAGATGGGTTTTTTATCATATTGCATGAATTTATCCCTCTACATCATGTCATCTTGCTTAAGGCGTTACTCTGTTTTTAACTTAATACTCTGGATGCATGTTGGATAGCGGTCGATGAGTGGAGTAATAGTAGTAGATGCAGAATTGTTTCAATCTACTTGTTTTGGACGTGATGCCTATATACATGATCATTGCCTAGATATACTCATAACTATGCTCAATTCTGTCAATTGCTCAACAGTAATTTGTTCACCCACCGTAGAATACTTATGCTCTTGAGAGAAGCCACTAGTGAAACCTATGGCCCCCGGGTCTATTCTCATCATATCAATATCTATCACTTTATTTACTTGCTTTGTTTTTACTTTGCCTTTTACTTTTCACTTTGCATCTATCTATCAAAAACACCAAAAAAATTATCTCTATCAGATCTCACTCTCATAAGTGACCGTGAAGGGATTGACAACCCCTAAGCGTTGGTTGCGAGTTGCTATCGTTTTGTGTAGGTACGAGGGACTTGTGCGTGGTCTCCTACTGGATTGATACCTTGGTTCTCAAAAACTGAGGGAAATACTTATGCTACTTTGCTGCATCATCCTCTCCTCTTCGGGGAAATCCAACGCAGTGCTCAAGAGGTAGCAAGAAGAATTTCTGGCGCCGTTGCCGGGGAGGCTCACACAAGCAAGTCAACAATACCAAGTACCCATCGCAATCCCCATCTCTCGCATTACATTATTTGCCATTTGCCTCTCGTTTTCCTCTCCCCCACTTCACCCTTGCCGTTTTATTTGCCCTCTCTTTCCCAATCTCCTCCTCTCTTTCCCGTGTGCCTTTTTTCGTTGCCTTTCTATTTGCTTGTGTGTTGGATTACTTGTTGACATGGCGCAAGATAATACCAAATTGTGTGATTTCTCGAATACCAATAATAATGATTTCCTCAGTACTCCGATTGCTCCTCTTAATAATGATGAGTCTTGTGAAATCAATACCGCTTTGCTGAATCTTGTTATGAAAGATCAATTCGCCGACCTTCCTAGTGAAGATGCCGCTACTCATCTAATTTTTTTATTGATTTGTGTGATATGCAAAAGAAGAAAGATACGGATAACAATATTGTCAAATTGAAGTTATTTCCGTTTTCACTTAGAGATCGTGCTAAAGTTTGGTCTTCATCTTTGCCTAAAAATAGTATTGATTCTTGGAACAAGTGCAAAGATGCTTTTATCTCTAAGTATTTTCCTCCCGCTAAGATTATCACTCTTAGGAACGACATCATGAATTTTAAACAACTTGATCGTGAGCATGTTGCCCAATCTTGGGAAAGAATGAAATTAATGCTTCGCAATTGCCCTACTCATGGTTTGAATTTATGGATGATCATACAAAATTTTTATGCCGGATTGAATTTTGCTTCTAGAAATCTTTTAGATTCGGCTGCGGGAGGTACTTTTATGAAATTACGTTAGGGGATGCTACCAAATTTCTTGATAATATTATAGCTAATTATTCTCAATGGCACACCGAAAGATCTTCTAGTAAAAAAGTGCATGCTATAGAAGAAATCAATGTTTTGAGTCAAAAGATGGATGAACTTATGAAGATGTTTGCTCCTAAAAATACTCCTCTTGATCCCAATGATATGCCTTTATCTACTTTTCTTGAGAATAATAATGAATCTATGGATGTGAATTTTGTTGGTAGGAATAGTTTTAGAAACAACGCCTATAGAGGGAATTTTAATCCTAGGCCTTATCCTAGTAATCCTTCTAATAATTATGGAAATTCCTACAACAACTCTTATGGAAATTTTAATAAGATTCCCTCTGAATTTGAGAGTAGTGTTAAAGAGTTTACGAATTCACAAAAGAATTTTAATGCTTTGCTTGAAGAGAAATTGCTTAAAGTTGATGATTTGGCTAGGAACGTTGATAGAATTTCTCTTGAAATTGATTCTTTAAAGCTTAGATCTATTCCTCCTAAGCATGATATCAATGAGTCTCTCAAGCCATGAGAATTTCCATTGATGAGTGCAAGGAAAGAACCGCTAGGATGCGTGCTTCCAAAGATGCCTTTATTAAAGCGTGTTCTTCCAATTCCTATGAAAATCAAGATGAATATCTAAAAGTTATTGATGTGTCCCCAATTAAATCTTTGTTTTGCAATATTAATCTTGATTAATTTGAATATGATCTTCCTTTACCTAGAAGGCGTTCTAAGAATTCGGTGTTTCTAGATCTTGATGATGAAATTGATGAAAGTGGGATTGAAATAAATAAAAACCATGATGTTGCTAAACCCACTATTTTGGATCTCAAGGAATTTAATTATGAAAATTGCTCTTTGATTGGTTGTATTTCCTTGTTGCAATCCGTGCTAGATTCTCCTCATGCTTATAGTCAAAATAAGGCCTTTACCGAACACATTGTTGATGCTTTGATGCAATCTTATGAAGAAAAACTTGAGTTGAAAGTTTCTATCCCTAGAAAACTCTATGATGAATGGGAACCTACTACTAAAATTAAAATTAAATATTTTTAGTTTCATGCTTTATGTGATTTGGGTGCTAGTGTCTCTACTATTTCCAAAACTTTATGTGATTTGCTAGATTTCCGTGATTTTGGTGATTGCTCTCTAAACTTGCATCTTGCGGATTCCAATATTAAAAAACCTATGGGAAGAATTAATGATATTCTTATTGTTGCAAATAGGAATTATGTGCCCGTAGATTTTATCGTTCTTGATATAGATTGCAATCCTTCATGTCCTATTATTCTTGGTAGACCTTTCCTTAGAACGATTGGTGCAATTATTGATATGAAGGAAGGGAATATTCAATTCCAATTTCCCCTAAAAAAGGTTATGGAACACTTCCCTAGAAATAAAATAAAATTACCATATGAATCTATCATGAGAGCCACTTATGGATTGCCTACCAAAGATGGCAATACCTAGATCTATCCTTGCTTTTATGCCTAGCTAGGGGCGTTAAACGATAGCGCTTGTTGGGAGGCAACCCAATTTTACTTTGTGTTTTTGTTTTTGCTTCTGTTTAGTAATAAATAATCCATCTACCTTCTGTTTGGACGTGGTTTTATGTTTTAATTAGTGTTTGTGCCAAGTAGAACCTATAGGATAACCTATGATGATAGTTGATTTGATTCTGCTGAAAAACAGAAACTTTTCGCGCATGAATTTAGTTATGATAAATCACAGGAACGTGATGTTGCGTTGATTCTTTGTGATGCTGATCAATAAACAAATTGTCCAGAACTTCCTATTTTTTTTAGAATTTTAGAGTTGCAGAAGTTTGCGTTAGTTACAGATTCCTACAGACTGTTCTGTTTTTGACAGATTCTGTTTTTCGTGTGTTGTTTGCTTATTTTGATGAATCTATGGCTATTAAAATAGTTTATAAACCATAGAGAAGTTGGAATATAGTAGGTTTAACACCAATATAAATAAAGAATGAGTTCATTACAGTACCTTTAAGTAGTCTTTTGTTTTCTTTCTCTAACCGAGCTCACAAGATTTCTGTTGAGTTTTGTGTTGTGAAGTTTTCAAGTTTTGGGTGAATTCTTTTGATGGATTATGAAACAAGGAGTGGAAAGAGCCTAAGCTTGGGGATGCCCATGGAACCCCCAAGATAATCCAAGGACACCAAAAAGTCAAAGCTTGAGGATGCCCCGGAAGGCATCCCCTCTTTTCGTCCACTTCCATCGGTAATTTACTTGGAGCTATATTTTTATTCACCAACATGATATGTGTTTTGATTGGAGCGTCTTGTATTATTTGTGTCTTTGCTTGTTAGTCTACCACAATCATCCTTGTTGTACACATCTTTTGAGAGAGCCATACATGATTTGGAATTTGTTAGAATACTCTATGTGCTTCACTTATATCTTTTGAGCTTGATAGTTTTGCTCATAGCGCTTCACTTATATCTTTTGAGCGTGATAATTTTTGCTCTAGTGCTTCACTTAGATCTTTTAGAGCACGGTGGTGGATTTGTTTTAAAGAAACTATTGATCTCTCATGCTTCACTTAGATTATTTTGAGAGTAATTAATAGCATGGTAATTTGCTTAATGTTAATATACTTGGTGTTCAAGATATGTGAAACTTTCTTTTGAGTGCATTAAATACTAAGATAAGTTTGATGCTTGATAATTGTTTTGAGATATGGAGGTGATAATATCAAAGTCGTGCTAGTTGGGTGATTATGAATTTGAGAAATACTTGTGTTGAACTTTGCAAGTCCCGTAGCATGCACGTATGGTTAAAGTTGTGTAACAAATTTGAAACATGAAGTGTACCTGGCTTGTGCATCCTTATGAGTGGCGGTCGGGGACAAGCGATGGTCTTTTCCTACCAATCTATCCCCTAGGAGCATGCGCTTAGTACTTGATTTTTGATGACTTCTAAATTTTTGCAATAAGTATATGAGTTCTTTTGACTAATGTTGAGTCCATGGATTATACGCACTCTCACCTTTCCACCTTTGCTAGCCTCTTCGGTACCGTGCATTGCCCTTTCTCACTTTGAGAGTTGGTGAAAACTTCGCCGGTGCATCCAAATCCCGTGATACGATACGCTCTATTACACATAAACCTCCTTATATCTTCCTCAAAATAGCCACCACACTTACCATGGCATTTCCATAGCCATTCTGAGATATATTGCCATGCAACTTCCACCATCATCATCATGACATACATTACTTTTGTCATATTGCCATTGCATGATCATGTAGTTGACATCGTATTTGTGGCAAAGCCACCATGCATTATTTTCCATACATGTCACTCTTGATTCATTGCACCATCGCGGTACACCGCCGAAGGCATTCATATAGAGTCATATCTTGTTCTAAGTTCCGAGTTGTAATCCTTATGTTGTAATCAATAGAAGTGTGATGATCATCATTATTAGAGCATTTCCCAAAAAAGAGAAAGGCCAAAAGAAAAAAAGAAAGGCCCAAAAAATATATAAAAAAGGGCAATGCTACTATCTTTTTTTCCACACTTGTGCTTCAAAGTAGCACCTTGTTCTTCACGTAGTGAGTCTCATAAATTGTGCTTCAAAGTAGCACCTTGTTCCTCATGTAGTGAGTCTCATAAAGTTGTCCTTTTTATACTAGTGGGAATTTTTCATTATAGAACGTGGCTTATATATACCTACGATGGGCTTCCTCAAATTCCCTAGGTCTTCGTGAGCAAGCGAGTTGGATGCACACCCACTAGTTTTCTTTTGTTGAGCATTCATAGCTCTAGTGCATCCGTTGCATGGCAATCCCTACTCCTCATGTTGACATCAATTGATGGGCATCTCCATAGCCCGTTGATTAGCCTCGTCAATGTGAGACTTTCTCCTTTTTTGTCTTCTCCACACAATCCCCATCATCATATTCTATTCCACCCATAGTGCTATATCCATGGCTCACGCTCATGTATTGCGTGAAGGTTGAAAAAGTTTGAGATTATTTAAGTATGAACCAATTGCTTGGCTTGTCATCGGGGGTATAGAAGTTGGGAACATCTTTGTGTGACGAAAATGAAGCATAGCCTAACTATATGATTTTGTAGGGATGAACTTTCTTTTGCCATGTTGTTTTGAGAAGACATGATTGCTTTGATTAGTATGCTTGAAGTATTATTATTTTTGTGTCAATATGAACTTTTGTCTTGCATCTTTCGGATCTGAATATTCATATCACAATTAAGAAGATTTACATTGAAATTATGCCAAAGTATCACTCCGCATCAAAAATTCTTTTTTATCATATACCTACTCGAGGACGAGTAGGAATTAAGCTTGGGGATGCCTGATACGTCTCCAACGTATCTATAATTTTTGATTGCCCCATGCTACTTTATCTACTGTTTTGGACTATATTGGGCTTTATTTTCCACTTTTATATTACTTTTGGGACTAACCTATTAACCGGAGGCCTAGCCCAGAATTGCTGGTTTTTTGCCTATTTCAGTGTTTCGAAGAAACGGAATATCAAACGGAGTCCAAACGGAATGAAACCTTTGGGATCGTGATTTTCCAACCGAACGTGATCCAGGAGACTTGGACCCTACTCCAAGAAGTGCCAGAGGCGGTCACGAGGGTGGAGGGCGCCCCCCTGGGCGCGCCCCCTACCTCGTGGGCCCCCTGACGCTCCACCGACGTACTCATTCCTCCTATATATACCTATGTATCCCCGAACAATCAGAACAGGAGCCAAAAACCTAATTCCACCGCCGCAACCTTCTGTATCCACGAGATCCCATCTTGGGGCCTGTTCCGGAGCTCTGCCGGAGGGGGCATCCACCACGGAGGGCTTCTACATCATCACCATAGCCCCTCCTATGAAGTGTGAGTAGTTTACTTCAGACCTTCGGGTCCATAGCTAGTAGCTAGATGGCTTCTTCTCTCTTTTTGGATCTCAATACAATGTTCTCCCCCTCTCTCGTGGAGATCTATTCGATGTAATCTTCTTTTTGCGGTGTGTTTGTTGAGACCGATGAATTGTGGGTTTATGATCCAGTATTATCTATGGAAAATATTTGATTCTTCTTTGAATTCTTTTATGTATGATTGAGTTATATTTGCAAGTCTCTTCGAATTATCCTTTTTGGTTTGGCCAACTAGATTGGTAGTTCTTGCAATGGGAGAAGTGCTTAGCTTTGGGTTCAATCTTGCGGTGTCCTTACAGTGACAGAAGGAGTTGCAAGGCACGTATTGTATTGTTGCCATCGAGGATAACAAGATGGTTTTTTTTTATCATATTGCATGAATTTATCCCTCTACATCATGTCATCTTGCTTAAGGCGTTACTCTGTTTTTAACTTAATACTCTAGATGCATGCTGGATAGCGGTCGATGAGTGGAGTAATAGTAGTAGATGCAGAATTGTTTCGATCTACTTGTTTTGGACGTGATGCCTATATACATGATCATTGCCTAGATATACTCATAACTATGCTCAATTCTGTCAATTGCTCAACAGTAATTTGTTCACCCACCGTAGAATACTTATGCTCTTGAGAGAAGCCACTAGTGAAACCTATGGCCCCCGGGTCTATTCTCATCATATCAATATCTATCACTTTATTTACATGCTTTGTTTTTACTTTGCCTTTTACTTTTCACTTTGCATCTATCTATCAAAAATACCAAAAATATTATCTCTATCAGATCTCACTCTCATAAGTGACCGTGAAGGGATTGACAACCCCTAAGCGTTGGTTGCGAGTTGCTATCGTTTTGTGTAGGTACGAGGAACTTGTGCGTGGTCTCCTACTGGATTGATACCTTGGTTCTCAAAAACTGAGGGAAATACTTACGCTACTTTGCTGCATCATCCTCTCCTCTTCGGGGAAATCCAACGCAGTGCTCAAGAGGTATCAAGTAGCTGCACATGGAAGAGTGCTCCAGCTTTGGGGCTTCCCTTTTTCTTCTGAAATCTGGGCGCTGCTTCATCGGCACTCTGAATTTGCTGAACTCGGCTTTTCTCCGAGACCAGTTCCCCTCGATCAGTGGCAGCAGCAAGCAAGAAGACAAAGGAGCATGCTCCATGTTAATCCTAGTGTGCTTGAGGTGGCTGATATGCTACTGTCGTTGTTTTGATTTCCAAGTCGTCTATGTTCATCTTTGTAGAAAATTTCAGACATGCTCTTTTGTTTCTCTCCTCCGATATTCATACACAAGTAGGCAATTTTTGGTTACTTTTTGTACGTGTTCGATGAACTGGATGTATCAATTAACCGCAGCCACTTTTCCATCCGGTTAGAATGCATTCTCGATACAATATCAGGAGCTTTGACTAGGTGAATTCTATCTGCATTCCACATTTTACCAGCTTCATTCTGCATTTTCTAGCTTAGCGTGATGAATTCACAGGTGTCTGCACAAGCATGTTAAGTGGATAAATGCACAGATTCTTTATCTTAGCCTCTTTTTAAGCTACCTATTTTTCTGACATTCACCCATACTGAGAAATCTGTTATATAGTTCATGCACTAGTAAGTAGTAAAAGATGAGGAGCTTGAGGATAGTGATTTATAGGTCTGAAATATATTTTTTCTCGTTTGTGCCTGAGCAACGATTGAGAGGCTGCATCTTTTACCCTTTTTTGCTTAAGATCTCGACTGATGCATATGTCAGAAATATTATGTCAATTGGTTGTCTCTTTTAATTTGTACGATGTTTTGTATGCCTTTGACGGTAGTAACATGCATCATGTGTGTAGTCGATGTTGATGCTCAATAACGGATAGGACTGATAACTAGCAAAACACGCGTATTTTCTTTTGCTGTGCTTAATTTGTATACATACATGATGCTTTTTTCCGATGAAACCGACAATGATGAGAAGTAGTGAATTCATGATGCTTTAACGTCGGCAAGGTTTGCTGCTTCGAGTAGTCGGCAAAGGGGTTTTTTCACACCTGTTTTCTAAATCATATTTCATTTCAAATGCAGGCAAAAACCAAAAGTGAAAAACTACGGGGGAGGGCATCTTTTTCAGTATCCCTCGAGTGGTAGTTTTTATGATGGATGACTACCAAGATCAACAGAATGGCGAGGTACAGTCGACACACTTTTTTGCTCCTTTTTCCTGTCTCCTACGTGTTCCCGCAACATTGCCACGACTTAGGAAGATAACAGGCAAGCCCAAAGCAAGATAACAGGCAAAGCCCCCAACACAACCCCCACCCCCAATACATCTTTTTCTGATATTTTCTATACACATATACTTTTTTTCTACCAACAATGGATTTTTTTAGGATTATTCCATGTGCTCACACCCCCCCCCCTTTCTTATAGTGGGCAGTAGCAAAAGTAGCCCACAACAATCAAGGATGCCCAAAATATACTGCCTAGACAC
>NC_041385.1:474875601-474878480 GCF_002162155.2 Triticum dicoccoides
GAAGGACGCGCTCGCCTTCCCGCCCCCTCGGCAACCCCTAGGTCGCCTCACCCGACAAACCAAGTCGCCCAAAACCACCAAACAACCCCAACCGAATCGCCAAACACGAGGACGCTCTCGCCTCCCCGTCCCCTCGGTGACCCCTAGGTCGCCTCACCCGACGAACCAAGTCGCCCAAAACCATCGAACACCCCCAACTGAATTGCCTAACACAAAGGATGCACTCGCCGTCCCCACTTCGATGACCCCTAGGTAGCCTTACCCGACGAATCAAGTCGTCTGAAACCACCGAAAACTCCCAACTGAATCGCCTAACGCGAGGATGCACTCACCTCCCGCCCCCTCGGTGACAGGTCGACTCGACCTGGCCCACCATCTGTTCCAGCCGGGCTGAACATGGTAGGTGCTGGCACGATAGTTTCAACAGTTGCAGACGCATCAGACGCACCAGTAGCAGCTGCCGCTGCAACATGAAACCCCACACCGACAACATCTTCGACAGGAGCAGAACACCAATCCGGCGGCTCGTCTACCCCCTCGATAGAAATAGGGACCTTCTCAGGTCGAGCTTGTGTGCAGTTCAGGGGACCACCATCACAGTCATCAAAGTCATGGGGGAGCTCATTGTGGTCAAGGCTGGACATCTGCACATTTTAGAAAACAAAAAGTAGGGAAGGAATTATTTCGGAAGGGACATAATGTAAATGAAAACACGTTTTGAGAAGAAAAAAACTCAATGAACAGGGGCATTTATTTTCAAAAATCACCAGAACACACCCAAACTCAGTGAGCAGTATTCATATGGATTCATGATTTTTTTTTACTAATAGTTTCAGGCTTCTTTCCTGGAGTTTTTATTTTGTGTTTTTGTAAGCAATTTAGTCTAAAGTAACTAGCTTTTTTTAAGCAACTGCCTTACTACAATAGCTTTTTCCTAGCTTTTTCTTGAAGCAGTTCTTACCATGCATAGATTATTAACACACAAAACTATGTTTCCTGTTTGTTTTGCAGAAGCAACGTGCAAGCCAATAGACATGATGTGTTTTCAAGAGGCAGTAGTTTTCCTTCATGCCAACAATATTTTCAGTTCTGCAGGTGTAGGGGGAGGCAAGAACAGGGGGACAAGATTCATGTCAGGTTCTGCAACAACAATTCGGTACAGGGGCAAATTTTGCAAGCAGTAGATCAAGGGGTAGGTACATAAAGGGAAACACACTAGTTCTAGAACAACCAAGGATGTTGGCAGATTTAATGGTGTGTTTTGCCTTGATTACCTTTGTTGTCGTCTTCCCTGGGAGTTTTTTGCCCAGCTTTGGCAATTTCATTGCCCACAATTTCTCCAAATTATTGCCTGATCAGCAAGTTTTTGCAGACATAATTGCAGTTTTTCCCCAGATTTTTGCTTGATTTTTTCTCCTTCCCCTGCTGTGTTTTCCGTTGTGGGAGGGGAGCTCTCCAACCACTAAGCCATGGCGTGCGGCGTCGGAAGAAGATGTTGCACGGGGGACGCTGCTGGGCGTAGGGTTTCCCTGGTGGCGGGGCAGAAGCGAGATCACGTGAAAAGGGTTGTTTTATTTGGCGTGACGTGGCAACGACAGAGGAGGTGTACCTGCCTTTTTTTAGCATGTGGGTGGGACCGACACGGGAAACTTTCCTTAACTGAAGGCCGCTAGATCGGCCCGCACAGCGCGCGGGCGCTCTGTAGCATCGTCCTTTTTTAAATGTTTGGCACGAACAAGTTATGCTCAAGGCATATGATCATCAATATGAGGAAGCATGCAAACTATTATGAGCAATGTCTGCATTAGTTTCACCAGATGTTGAGGAGATGTAATTGCAGAGCGAGTGAGAGGACACCGTGTGAACGTATTATTCAAAAATCATGCAAAACTCTAGCTGCAAATATGGTTGGAATGTTTTGGAGTTAATTTGGAATGCCATTAATTCGACTTCCAGTCAAGGAGAACAGCCAACTAGATAATTTTCTCTCGGTTTTGCTGAAACTCATTCAGCTGAGAATTTGTTTGGTCTCATTCATTTTTTCTACCGTCGGATCAAATCACTCTGGGATTCGTATTTTTGTCGAGGTGGAGAGCTTCCTAGCGAACAAGGCACAACCTATATGTTGTTCGGCTCGCAGGCCCTTTTTTCTTTTTTGTGTGGCACCATTTTTCTTGCCCCACGTTGGGTTTTAGCCCGCTACGCATGTGTGGGCTTGTGACTTGGGTCCGGTGTCCTAGGCTACACGGGACGTTTTTTTTCTGCATTGTGTTTTTCTTTGCTGTTTTATTTTTTATCCATTATTCCTATTTAACTTTCAATTTTAGCTGCCTTTTTCTATATTTTTTTTACTTTTTTTGTTGGGAGAGAACATGTAAAGATTTTTTAAACTTATTTATACTAAAATGAGATTGGGTTAATTTCTGAAATGTACTAGAAGATAAATTTTTATACTTTTATTTTGTGTTCTTGGTTTTTTCTCTCTTGTTTGTGTTTTCTTTTCTATGCTTATCATTATTCATATTTTAGATCCACAAAGAGGATGACAGCTAGATCCATTCTAGAATCGAAGAGAGCGTGAATGGAAGTAGCAGTTCCATCGATTTTCTTTATCTCCTCCAATTGCATTACAAGGGGAGGAGTAGTGGTTCTAGTTTTTTTTTTGTTTTTCATTGAAAATATTGGATTTTTGTTGTTGTTCTAATTTTTTGCAAGTTCATTTTTACTCGTGCTTCCCATTCTCATTTTATTTTTTATTTCCACTTGTCATTTTTTTCTTGCTGTTTTTTCTTCTTCGTCTATTAAAATACTTTTTGTTTCGTACTATATGTCGAGGGTCCCCAATTGCATGTCGACCATCGGCTCGCAACTAGGGTGTG
>NC_041385.1:474880151-474886195 GCF_002162155.2 Triticum dicoccoides
CGACCATCGACTCACAACTAGGGGTGTGTGTGGATGTGCTTTATCGAGGGTCCCTAGTTGCAAGCCGACCATCGACTCACAACTAGCTGTGTGTGTGCTCGTTTTTTGTCGTGGTCCCCAGTTGCAACCCGACCATTGACTTGCAATTAGGTGTGTGTGTTTGTGTGTGTTTGTCGAGGCCGCCAGTGGCAATCCGACCATTGGCTTGCAACTAGTGTGTGTGTGTTTGTTGAGGCCCCTAGTTGCATGCTGACCATCGACTCACAACTAGGGGCATTTGTGTTTATCGAGGCTTCCAGTTCCATGTTGACCGTCGACTTGCAACTACGGATGTGTGTGTGTTTGTCGAGGCCCCCAGTTACATGCGACCATCGACTCGCAACTAAGGGTGTGTGTCTGTGTCAAAACCGGCGGATCTCGGGTAGGGGGTCCCAAGCAGTGCGTCTTAGGATCAATGGTAACAGGAGGCAAGGGACACGATGTTTTACCCATGTTCGGGCCCTCTTGATGGAGGTAAAACCCTACGTCCTGCTTGATTAATATTGATGATATGGGTAGTACAAGAGTAGATCTACCACGAGATCGTAGAGGCTAAACCCTAGAAGCTAGCCTATGGTATGATTGTTGTTGTATCTGTCTATCGACTAGCCTGGCCCCGGTTTATATAATGCACCAGAGGCCTAGGATAACAAGAGTCCTAGCCGAATACGCCGGTGGGGGAGGAGTCCTTGTCTTGATCGCCAAGTCTTGTTGATTCTTCCTTGTATGCGGCAGCTGTCCGGACTGGCCCATGAGTATACGGCCATGGGGGTCCTCGGCCCAATCCAACTGATCGGGAGACGACGCGTTGAGTACCCCCTAGTCCAGGACACCGTCAGTAGCCCCCTGAACCGGTCTTCAAGTTAGGGACGCTCCTTGATTCTTCCGAACTGTTCTTCATCTTCGGTTGCCGGTCTTGAAAACTGGTTCAACAAATCTTCTCATCTTCTATCTTGAGGATCGCCGAAATGCATTCGACGAGTTTACGCGTTGGGTATCCGAGGAGCCCCTTTAAGTTTACGGCCTTTATCAATGCCTTGTTATTTTTATGCCATGCCTTGGGTTTGAAGTTGTTCCCGGGTGGCAACGTACTCTTGCGTCCGAGCTCCAACGCCGGACTACATTCGAGGTATCTTTTGCAGCCGAGCACCAATGCCGGACTGCTTCCCAGCTCTAACGCCGGACTATGTATCCGAGCTCCAACGCCGGACTGTATCCGAGCTCCAACGCCGGACTATGTATCCGAGCTCCAACGCCGGACTTTATCCGAAGTGTCATAAATCACCTTGGTTCAAAGAAGTTTGAAGGAGTTTAACCGAGCTTAATGCCGGAAATGCCGTCTAAGGAGCCAGCCACTTGCATCCGAGCTATATGTCGAACTGCTTCCGAGGTGGTTAAGCACCTCGGTCATGGGCTGATTTTGGTCAATGTTTTTTATTGATGCAATTTATTCTTTGACTAGATATATAGCCAATAGCCCTCAAGGTATGTATCGGTCTAAAACCCGAGATGCACCTGAAGGATGACATAAGACCGCTGATCCCCGTAGCCGCTGAGACTCAGGTTGATTTGCAAAATCGGTTTGAGGATCAAGTCGTAGCTCGGCAGAATACTTCGGGACATAAAAAGCGGCGTGCTCAGTCCTCGAGACTCAGGTTGGGTGCGGCCGACCAACCTGAGGATCAAAATCTCCTCGGAAACTGTATTGCACTTAAGATTTTCTGCATAGAACAAGCAATGCAGTAGCCCCCGAGACACTGGTCGGGTGGCAACACCAGATCAGGGGATCAATGTGCCCCTTTAATATTTGTAAATAATAAGCCCGAAGCCCAGTAGCCCCCGAGCCTTAATGCGGGCACGGGTGGCCGAATTAAGGATCAATATCCATAGTAAAATCACAAATTATGTGTAATGACTCAATGTATCCAAGTACTTTATGTCATTAATGCTCGGATCCGCATTGTACAAAACTTTGTTGACCGACCATGGGCTTCAACCTCCTCGGCCGGTAGCCGAGGAGTGTTTGTCCTACTTTATAAAGCCTTTATGAAGGCAAAGATTTACGACAAACAAGGCAATCTGGTCATACGGCTTTCTAAACAAAGGTACGCAGAGAGATATGTTATATTGTTGTTTAACAGAAGAAATGTCTTCCAAAGAAAATAGTCCCGCTATCGGTTCCTTTCTTTGGGTTGTCATGCTAAGCATGATCATGAAACCCCAGCTCCAATGTAAGAGCAAAAGATCGAGGATTTAGTTTGGGAGGCTAGTTAATAGCCCCCGGTAGTGTTCGGCGACAGTCGAGGTCAAGCCGGAAACACTTCGGCCAATGTTATGAATGGTCCGTCATTTAATATAGTCATCGGATCGCTGACCAGTTTACACCTATTGTGACAGTCAGTTTTCGGCTTTCTCCACTAAGGTGCTTAACCATGCGAGCTGGAAGCACAATCGCAGTGCTTCTCCCTGTGCACACCTAGCCGAACAAAGCGGAACGTAGGAGGCAAGCGCGGGAGCCGGGCAACCCAACTATTGACCGAAGACACAATTCGAAGCTGATGCATATATAGCAATATCCGAGAATGTTTTTGGCGAATCTCTAAAGGTGTCCGGCGTTGCACTGCGAGACTTGTGCTGAAAACACACAAATAGTTAAAAGTGCCAAAAGCTTGGAAAACCAAAAAACGTCAGTAAAAACATGACGTCCAAACAAGATCAAGTGTTCGGTGCCAATCCGAAAATTGGACTTTAGAAAAAAAAAGTGCTTCTGCCGTGCTTTAACTTTGCAACGACTAAGAAGAAAAACACTTAGTATGAAACGGCTCAAATAAACATAAGAGCCCCCAAGCGACTTGGGTAAAAGTTGACTATAAAATGTAAGGTGACATGTAGAATGCCTTCTAGCCGGATTGTAGATCGTTTGTCGTAGCGGACCTTTTCGCTGCAACCTCTGGACCCAATAGTCCGGAGTGTGTCCGAATACCCTCGCGGTTATAAAAACCGGGGCATGCATGGAGACCAGGCGTAGGGGTCACTAGTGCTTTATCAGACAAGTACCCAACTAGTTATGTTATATTACATGGTTAGTAAGAAATATCTTCCAGGGAGAATAGTTCCGTTAGGGGTTCCTTTCCCTAGGAGGCATGCCCTAAAGTGCATTTCCGGACTACGAAAAGAGCAGAAAAACATCTGAGGGCAGGTAAATAAATAGGTAAGAAATCATCTTTTAGTTCACCGACCGAGTATTCCCTTAAGAACGCTAGCTTTCGTCTTCACCCAGTCTGAGGTACACATCCGGCTGACCCGGCAATAACAATCGCAGAGGTGCTCCCTTTACCACCTAGCCGAACAATCGGGAACGTAGGGGTAAGCACAGGAGCCAGGCAACCCAGCTTGGCCAAAACTTAAGTCATATCGATGCATATAATGGTGAGTAAAAGCTACATGCGGAAGTGTGACACATGTGTTGAGCATAAAGCCCGTATTAATAAGCTTCTGTTAAAGAAGCCCCCAGGTATAATGAGCGCGGGTAGCGCGTCAAGTGTGTGCGAACAAAGTTTCGACAAGGAAATTTTTACAAGCAACTTTTTTACAAAAAAGTATAATTCTTGGTCGAACCGAACACAAGTTAGAAATTTAAAACTTTGAGCATGAAGGCAACTTAGCTGGTTAATGTGTTCGGTATTGACGACGCGGTCCGAGATTGATGCGGGACAAGGTTCCATCCCCCAAGCCGGTCCCGAGGTGGCGGAGCAAGGAGCTCGGCACTCCGAAGTGGTGACATAGCACGATCAATGCAGGACGGCAGAGTGATGCCGGAGTCCCCGGCATGGGGTAATGAAGTGTTGACGAAGCCCCCCGTCCAGTCGAGGTGACGTCAAAGGATATAGTCCGGCTGGATCATTTTCCTGTGCACAAAAAATAGTGCAGACCGGGGATAATAGTAATAATAGGAATTAAAAAAATGTTGCATAATAAATAATTTATGCAAAGTGAGTAGTAAAAGAAATATGGCCTGGCGCTGAAGTCGATGTCGATGCAGGTCGTCGGCGTAATGCAATAAAGGCGTGGCAAAGCCTGGATTCACAGGTCGGTCCGAGTTCCGGATGCGGCGTTCGCCGAACTGTGTACGGAAACTGACCGAACCATCATGCGACCGTCGATAATGCGGCCACCATTTGATAGACATGTATACATATGCTGGACTAACCAGAGTAATAATTCCTTGGAAAAAAATTAACCCAAACAAGCAAAAAGAAATACTAGGATTAATAGCACCTGGTTTATTTGTTGTAGCAATCCGAAGGAAGGTGATTCCCAAAATTGGGACTCGATCCGCGCACCCATGCCTGGTCGGCTAGTGACGCCGAAGTGTCCGGAGTAGGTTGATGAAGAGATGGCGAAGCCCCCGGTCCAGCCGAGATGTCGAAGTAGGTCGGCGTGATGGACACCAGCTTGAAGAAGCAATAGTGCGGCCCTGCCGATGCAGGTCATGACGTGGTCGATGCCGGCTTGATGAAGCGACCGTGCGGCGATGCCGGTATGCCTGCTCCGTGTAATCCGTGGGGCGGCGATGTTGGTGATGATTTATCCTTCGCGATGCCGGACTCTTGTTCGGATTGCCAAGATGATGATCCGAAAAAGTTGAGCTTGACTCAACAAAGTGACAACGTGTCTAGCGCAGGTCGGCAGCCGTGGAGCAATACTGCCGGACTGGTTTGACACCAGCATGATGTTGAAGATCATGTTCAAAAGATCTTAAAGTTAGTGGGATGTGTTCGGGAACAAAACACAATACCCCATACAAAACTTCCTTCAAAAAGGATGTCCGAAATCCCGTTCATAAAAAAGACGAACTCGGGTCGGATTCATTTTCGCGCAGAAAACAGATCCAAAAAGTGATGCACTAATCGGAAGTTTCCCAGAGTTTGGACGGTCGGATCGAGCTCAATTTTTGGCAGGTGGTAGATAAGGGAATTCCACAGCAAATCAACGGTTGAATCCTCCAAAGGACATCCGAGCTAGACGCTGGATACCACGCCCTAAACTCAACCGGATTCTTGTCCAGATTCAATAGGGCTCCGGTATATCGGAAATTGCCAGAGATTCCTCCATCGGAACTCGACGAAATTTTTGCAGGGTTGTTGTAGACTTAATTCCTCATAATTCCACCAAAGTAATTGTTTAGGCGACACTCGAGGAGGCGGTGGCGGCGGATACAAGTTTGTTGTTCAGAAAAACAGCACGGTCGCCTGAGGGCAATGTTGATGTTGAGCCCCCGAGCTTCATGGATGACTCCTCCATGATCTTGATAGAGATCGGAGTTGGTGTTGATGAAGGCCTTCATCCGAACATGACGATCGGAGGTAGGGCGCAGTCCTCGGTCAAGCCAAGGTGACCAGTCGAGCTGGTGACGAAGAAGCCGACGTCGCAGTTGACCTGCAGTCGAGCCATTGATCCTTTCGCCGATCACACAGCGGAACTCTCAATGAAAGCACCAATGTCGGTGTCAAAACCGGCGGATCTCGGGTAGGGGGTCCCAAGCAGTGCGTCTTAGGATCAATGGTAACAGGAGGCAAGGGACACGATGTTTTACCCAGGTTCGGGCCCTCTCGATGGAGGTAAAACCCTACGTCCTGCTTGATTAATATTGATGATATGGGTAGTACAAGAGTAGATCTACCACGAGATCGTAGAGGCTAAACCCTAGAAGCTAGTCTATGGTATGATTGTTGTTGTATCTGTCTATCGACTAGCCTGGCCCCGGTTTATATAATGCACCAGAGGCCTAGGATAACAAGAGTCCTAGCCGAATACACCAGTGGGGGAGGAGTCCTTGTCTTGATCGCCAAGTCTTGTTGATTCTTCCTTGTATGCGGCAGCTGTCCGGACTGGCCCATGAGTATACGGCCATGGGGGTCCTCGGCCCAATCCAACTGATCGGGAGACGACGCGTTGAGTACCCCCTAGTCCAGGACACCGTCAGTGTGTGTGTGTGTGTGTGT
>NC_041385.1:474888299-474891579 GCF_002162155.2 Triticum dicoccoides
TGTGTGTGTTTGTCGAGGCCCCAGTTGCGTGCCGACCATCGACTCGCAACTCAGGGTGTGTGTGTGTGTGTTTATCGAGGGTCCGCAGTTGCATGTCAACCATCGGCTTGCAACCAGGGGAGTGTGTGTTTGTCGAGGGTCCCCAGTTGCATGTCGACCATCGACTCGCGACTAGGGTGTGTGTGTTTGTCAAAGGGTTCCCAGTTGTAACTCCACCCACGATACACAACTAGGGCCGGACACATTTTTTTGTCCCAGTTGTAACTCCACCGTTGACATGCAACCGGGGTCTTCCATTTTTGTCTTAGTTACAACTCCACCACCGACTTGCAACGAGGGCCTGCCTTTTTTCTTTTCCCAGTTGCAAGTCGACCATCGACACGCAACTGGAGCCCAACCCATTTTCGTCGTCGTTTGCATTACACCCTGACATGCAATTGGGAGCCCCATATTTTGTGTCCCAGTTGCAAGCCCTTCACGAGTCTGCAACTCGGTTGCTTGACTAATTTTGTTCTAGTTGCAACGCCATCCTCGATATGAATTAGGACCCAACCCATTTTTTCAGTTGTAAGTCCACCCTCTACAGCACCTCGACCCAACCTGTTTTTGTCCGAGTTGGAAGTTCAGCCTCGACATGCAAGTGCATGCCGCAATAAGACATCAATTAAGGCCAGGAGGAAAGTTATCAGCCATTTGCATCTCCACATTTAAAAAAAATATTCATCATTTTCCTTTTTATCGTTTTCATCTTTTTTTCATAAAAGTCATTACATTTTCTTAAAAGTGTTTACATTTACAAAAATCATGGTTTTTTAAAAAAATATTTTTATTTTAGAAACATAAAGAGTTTTAAATTTCACAAACATTTTCTATATTCACTACGAATTTGTATACGTGATTGTAATAGTGTGTATGCATGCATGCAAAGACAAGTGATGATTAGTGCTGCTGCTACACAGCCTGAGTTGTCTTATCAATACACAGCCATTAGAAAATGATTCCAAACCCAGCAGCTAACACGAGCTAACAGCCCACAACTGAATTCTCAAAAAAAAAAGGACTAACAACTACATTGGGCCAGGCCAATAAAGCGAAAACGGACATCAATCAGTTGAAAAAAAAACAGACACCAATAACTGCATGCATTGTCGCGGAGGGTTAGAGCCAACAAAGGCCGACCAGGAAAGGATGACACGGACGGAGAGAACTGGCATGACGTCATCAATATGTCATCTGAATGAGACCAAATTAGATCTCATTCAGCTGAGTTCCAGGTGCTCCCATTTTCTCTACCGGCAGGCATGTACAGGTAAACCGGAGAGCAAAAAAGGAAACTCTCAAGACAAAACTGGAACCATGATGGATGGCTCGCATGCAGGATTTTCACGAACTGACGGGACTTTTTGTGAAGTGTTGAACACCGGCGGTTGGGGTTTCATTGGTAGAAATGAGCAGTGACAAGCGCTTGCGATCAACGATGGTGGCCTCGGAGTACCAGACCCACCACGGTTCAGCAGAGCAGTAAGGCTCGGATGGCTCTGGCACTCCTGGAAAAACCCAGAGGGAGCACGGGTGGGCACACAGTTGCCGTGCGATGTCGGCGACGGAGCGCTCTTCAGTGCATCCACCACGGTGAGCTACTGGACTGGCTCCAGCACTCTGAAAATGGACTACCCTGGGGTATTCAAGCATTCCAGAAGGAAGAACAGGCGGACAGTAAGGGCAGCACTGACAGATGACACTTGTCGCGGATCTCGCCCATGGCAACACTCAGCCTCTTTGGCCCGAGGTGATCAGACTGCAGCGATGGCTCCTCTCAAGAAGTCTGCAGCTCAACGATTAGCGCCGGGACACAATCAAATGGAACCATGAAGCTTCAGGCACTTCTCCACAAGCTCGGCTTACAAATTCCAATTTCATGGTCTGATCAAGCCAAGTTTCAGAAAACTTTTCTGGTAGGCATGTGCCCCTGCTGGCCTCAAAGTTTTTTGTTTGGCTGTCGCGCAAGAACAGACTCTGGTGCAACGATCAACTTCAGAGAAGAGGCTGGCCAAATGAGTATTCCTACTAAATGTGTTTGAGAAATTTAGAAAGCTCCGAACAACTATTCTGGAAGTGCAACATTTCACTCGCAGTTCACTTCTTCTTCGGTATAACCCCCCCTACACATCAACAGTCGAGATTACAAGATACCCCTTCGTGAGGATAAGTGAGTAGGGGTAGGATGGGAAATTTAGTTTGGGGCGGCGTACCGCGGCGTAGCGAGGCGCATGACCGTACGTGGCCGTACGGCCCGCTGTACGCCCGTACGTGGGCGGTGTACGCCGCGTGAGGAGGAGGGCGGGCCCACAGGTACTAACCCTAATTAGATTAATACATTAATCCCGGCGCGGTACGACGTGCGAAGCCATTAACGCCGGCGCAGTGAGACGTCCCGTCGGCGGCGGCGGTCCGCGGGCGGCGCCGATTCACACGCCACCGCCCGACGCCCGCCTGCGCACCCCACCGCTTGACCGCCCGCGCACGCCGACGCCTGGCCTCCTGCGCCATTGACAGCTCGGCATTAATCGCCGGCGCCGATTCGCACGCCGCCGCCTGGCCTTCTACGCCCTTGACCGCTCGGCTGGCCCGGCATTGATCGCCGGCACCCACCCCGCCCACCACACCTATAAAAAGCGCCTCGCCCCGCCACGGCTCTCACACCGCCCCTCACCTCCCCTCTCCTTCTCCCCCTGCCGCCGGCGTCGCCCCTCTTGCGCCCTACCTCTCCTTCTCGCCGGCGATGGACCGCTCCATCTTGACCCTCGAGGAGGCGAGGAGCTCGCCCACTTCGTCATCCCCGCCGCTCCCGACGTGCGCCTCCCGGCGAGGTGGCGCCTGAGCGTCGATGGCGTGCCGGTGGCGCTGGTGCCTGAGGTCGGCACCCACCTCTTCGCCCGCGCCGTCGGCCTGTACCGGGCGCGCCTCTCGCTGGAGGAGCTCGCCGACCCCCAGTACGCCCCCAACAACCCCGGCTGGGCGGACCGCCTCGCCGACGACCACCTGCGCCGCCTCCACGCGTACGCCGGCCCGCGCCTGCCGACGAAACACAACCGCGCGCGGCGGCACCAGCTCTGGGACGGGCGCACGTTCGAGGAGGTCGTCGTGCCGTACCGCGCGCAGGCGGCCGCCGGCGCCGCGCCCGCTCCGCCGAGGTACGGCTACACGCTGTTCGGCCGCGGCGAGGCTCGGTTCACCCGCGAAACCGTGGGCGCGCGCATGAACGTCGGCCCGCGCCCGA
>NC_041385.1:474891733-474893802 GCF_002162155.2 Triticum dicoccoides
GGCCCCTCGCCGGTGACCGCGGCGGCGATCATCGCACGCCCGCGCGGGACGGCGCCGGGTCCAGCTGCGCCCCTCCGCTAGAGCGGGCGCCAGAACCTGAGCTGGCGTTGCAGGCCGAGTACAGGCGGCTGGCGGCGGAGGCCGGCGACCCGGAGGACATGCCGGGCTACCTGACGGCGATCCGGGAGTCGGAGAACGCGCCGGTGCCGCCACCCCTCGTGCAGGAGTACATGCAGCTCGCCCCGGTCGCCGTCCACCCAGAGGACCCGCGGGACTTCCCCGGCTACCACGCCGTTGTGGCCAACTCGATGGCTGCGCCGGCCGCGCCAGCCGCGCCGATGGTGGACCTGGACGACAGCAACAGCGATGACGGCGACGACGGCGACGGGCTCTACGACGAGATGGACTTTGGCGGCGTCGAGGACGAGTAGTTTAGTTTAGGTTATTTTTGAAATAACGTTTAGTAATGTTTAATTATTTTCCTAATGTTGTTTAGTTCAGTCAAGTTTAATTTCTAGTATTATGTAAAATATTTATAAAAACTATGCTGAAATATCGAGTGTGTTTGCATGGTTTTAAATTATTATTTGCAAATTAAATGTTCGAATTAATACTATTATGTTTGCAAAAAGTTTGAAAGTTAGGATAGAAAAAAAAGAGGACAGCTAAATATTATTAGCAAAGTAGAATGAAAATAAATTTTAAAAACAGAAATGAGTTAAACTTAGAAATAAAAAAATCTAAAAATTAGGACAGGAAATAAAAAACGAAACAAAGGTGAACAATAAATAATAGTATCAAAAACAATGAAATTGTTCTCTTAAAAAAATTAGAACAGAAGTAATGTTGAATTGAAAAAATTATAAAAATGAAACAAAACAAATAAAAATGAAGCAATAAAAATATGAAATAATATTAGGAAAATAGATTGAATGAAAATAAATTTTTAAAAAAATGAGTTAAACTTTGAATGCAAAAAAAATATAAACATTAGGAAAGGAAATAAAAAACGAAACAAAGGTGGAAAATAAATAATAGTACCAAAAATAATGAAAATGTTCTGTTAAAAAAATTTAAAATTAAAACAGAAGTAATGTTGAACTGAAAAAATTATAAAAATGAAACAAAGTACATAAAAATGAAGCAATAAAAATATGAAATAATATTAGCAAAATAGATAGAATGAAAATAATTTTTAAAAGCAAAAATGAGGTAAACATTAGGAAAGAAAAGGAAAAACGTAACAAAGGGCGTAGAGGGACGTTGTGGGCCGACTGGGCCGCCTTTGAGAGGCGCGCACGGGCGGTACAGGGCGCAGAGGCGCAGGGGGCGGTGTGCGCCGTAGTTTTTAGTCCCACCTCGCCCGTCGAAGGGTGCCCTGACCGGCTTAAATAGGCGGTTCCATGCATCCTAGCAGATAAGATAGTTACTAAAAATATGGATTGACTTTGCACTGCCCGGGCAGCGCTATCGCCGCTGACCGGATAGTGTTACGCTGTCCGGACAGCTGTGGTAGTGTTACCTGAGCATTGTAAACTCAAATCATATATTTACTATCTATCTTATTTTTGATAGTTTAGCACTTTACGCAAGTTTGTTTCATTAATACCTACATGTTTATAAAATTTGTCACACCTAATTTAAATTGGGTTTATTTGAAGTTTGTCGGAAAAAAACTCCTTTTCGAACAGGGCCTTTGCTCCTACCCGAACGGTGTCCAGATAACGAGGTCAATTTTTTGACATCTTCAGAATGGCCTGAAATTTTGCATGTGACTTAGTATGCCCACTCCCATACGGAATCCAATAAGTGAGCGTATTTCAAAATGAAGAGCACGTTGCTTCACGTCCGGTCAGTGTTTTACGTTTTTTGACCGAAAAAATTATAGAAAATTCTAAAAGTGGTAAAAAGCCATGAAACTTGTCATGCATCCTAGTCATGATGATACAACATTACGGAAAAAAATTGGGCTCATTTGAAGGATGTCGAAAAAAAACTCATTTTCGAATGGGACCTTTGCTCCTACCCGAACGGAGTCCGGAGAAAGAGGTCTATTTTTTGACATCTTC
>NC_041385.1:474894588-474900296 GCF_002162155.2 Triticum dicoccoides
CTACCAGAACGGTGTCCGAAGAACGAGGTCGATTTTTTGACATTTTCAGAATGGACTGAAATTTTGCGTGTGAGTCGGTATGCCCACTCCCACACCGAATCCAATAAGTGAGCGTATTTTGAAACAAAGAGCACGTTGCTTCACGTCCTGTCAGTGTCTTATGTTTTTTGACCGAAAAAATTATAGGAAATTCTAAAAGTGGCAAAAAGCCACGAAACTTGTCATGCATCCTAGTCATGATGATACAACATTAGAGAAAAAAATTGGGCTCATTTGAAGGATGTTGAAAAAAAACTTATTTTCAAACGGGGCCTTTGCTCCTACCAGAACGGTGTCCGGAGAACGAGGTCGATTTTTTTACATCTTCAGAATGGCCTGAAATTTTTCAGCTTATTAACAAATATTAATGAGTTTATTGTTATAACTAATAATTTGGAAACATGGACCATTCATAAAAAACACTATTTCACATAGAATTTATTAAGTAGTTAAACTAAAAACACTAGTTAATACAGAATTTATTAAGTAATTATATTAAAAAGAGTACTTAATACAGAATTTATTTTGTATTGACATTATACGTAAGAAAATTTACTATTGTTATCTTTGCGCAAATTGACGAGTTGATATTAAAAAATAAGATAGTAATAATGTTAGTTAACTTTAGTTAAAGTCATATGACATTATTACTACCTTATCTAATAAATCACTCAAAGGCGGCTATATAAGCTAGTCCCGGCATCCCTCGGCGCGCGAGGTGGGACTAAAAAAGCGCCCCCTCCACCTCCCCCCGCGCCGTGAATCTAAGAAGGCAAAAAAATAGTGATGAAAAAAATAAGCCCGCCTGTGCGGGCCGCAACTGCGCCTAATCGGTCCGGCCCGATCTAGCCTGGTGGCGAAAGGGCCGGCCTTTTGGCCCAGCTACGGCTGGCAGCACAGGCCAACGGGGCAGCGGTGGGACGGGGCGGGGATCAGAGGAGTTCGGTAAGGGCGGTAGGAGGTGGGCATATAAGGCGGTCCCGGCGTCGTTCGGCGTGTGAGGTGGGACTAAACTTTAGTCCTCACCACCGCCGACCCTGCGCCCGCACCGCGCCCACACTGAATGGGCCGGCCCACGCGCGCCGTCGCGCACAGTCACTGGGCCGGCCATCGCACGGCGTCGTTCGGCGGGCGAGGTGGGATTTTTTTTTATATATTTATTGTTTAAAAAATAATATTAAGTTGTTTAATAAATGTTCTATAATTAATGAAAAGCCCTACGTACTGTATAAATGTTCTATAATTTATGAAATGTTCATTATTTATTTGTATTAATGGCTACAATTGTTTTCATAATAGTAAAGTGTTTTTTGTTATAATTTATAATTAATAATAATTTGGAAAATAATATTCTTAAAAAACACTACTTGATATGGAATTTATTAAGTAGTTATGTTAAAAACAATACTAAATATAGAATTTATTATGTAATTACATTAGAAAACTACTTAATATAGAACTAGTTAATATAGAAAACGTCAACCCAATTTTATTATTTAGATATATTATAACTGAGCATCTTTCCAGCCCTCCCAGGCTATCAGTGTTTGCACTCGTCGGATCATTACTTTTGGATGTTTCAACCGTCCGATTAGCTGTGAACCAAACCACCGAGCGCTAATTCACAGAGCCGCTACTCCCGTAACAATATCGAAAGCCTGTCGTGAAATTGGGCCTGATGGGCTTTAACCGGCGTGGGGCGAAGTACAGCAAAGAACACATCGACGGTTCAGCCCCCCTTCTGCTTCTTCAACCTTGGCACGCCCATGATCTTGCGATTAGGGTTGTGTTTGCCGCCGCCACTGCTTTCCTCCTGCGTCGTGACAACTGCATCGGGTCGCCGCCAAACCCCACAGTCCCCTCCTGCATCGTCGACAGCTGCAGCCACCCCGCCGCCTCCTCCTTCCCTTCCCCGGTCCCTTTCCAATTTTGTCCGCGTCGCCTCCTATCCTCCTTGCTGCGTCCTTCCATCATCTTATCTCCTCCTTGCCTCATGGTTCCCACAATGGCGAAACCCTTCTCATCTAATGGTGGCGCGAGGAAACCGTGATGAGCACTCCCCGTCTGTCTTAGTGGCGTGAGGATGAAGGCAATTCCTAGATGCATACTGAATCAAAATCTCCCCCAGTGATCTTCTCGAGAGAAAACTCCCTGATGTTCCGCCTTCCCAATGGATCTCCTCTTGCGTCATCCCACGGCGGCCGTCGAGCAGGTATAAGCATCAGTTTCTACATTTTAGATAGGCCGGCGAGGTAAATTTTCACCATGGAGAAGACTGAATGATGGTTTCTCTTTGTTGTGCACTATCCTTCAGTGCAGTACAAAATATTTCGCCTGACAGGCAGAATTCAGAGAACTAGAATGGGGCAAGGACCTTTATGTATTGGCTAACACAACAACAGTGCCCAATGACATTCACCGGTCCATCGATTCCAACCTTCAACTCCAAGGCCCTGCTTTCTCAGTATTTTGCTACCTTTCATACATTACCAACAATGTGCTTTCTTTCTGGCTGCATAACAGCCCTTTGTGGTCTGGACTCTGGAATATGCCTGCAACAATCGAACCAAATGGATATCTACTGAAGTTTGCAGCATTTATGTAAACGGCAGTTTTTGATCTTTCATACCACCATTGTTTTCAGATGTATGTATTAACGTCTTTTTTCTTTCTCCCATTTACAGCGCAAAGAAGTTGGAAATTTCTATACTCCCCAAGTAAATCATTGATCAATTATATATTGCTCTTTGGTTTTAGAAAAATTAAAACATACTCCCTCTTTGTGCTATATATACCGCTCAATATTTGTTACCATCAATAATAGAAATGATAGTGTGTGTGATTTCCCTCTTTGTGCACAAATACTTAACTTGCATTTTGGTATTGGCCACCCTTTGGTTACTACATACTTATCCAGTTGACTGTAGCACGTCTTTTTTTTGTGGAACTATAGGAAGTCTCTGTTTCATAGCATTCTATCATTGCTTTCCTTTCCTCTAGAACAAGAACACAAAGTATTTTTTGAGATCTTTGGCTCTTCCTACATGAAATTTGCCAGGTAACTATGGTTCCTGAAAGTACAACATAAATTTGTTTATCTAGACTCGTATAATTTATTACTTGGACCAATAGCATAAGCATATTGGACTATGGCAATGTTGCTGCAGATTCCAGTGTCCGCATTTTCCACCTTGATTTCCTTTTAGACGGTTTTAATAAGACCATCACACAGGTTAATTGGTCAGGAGGGGCCAACATCCTGCAAGATATGGTGCTGCAAAATGAATGTTGAATTTATCTAGCTAATCAGGTGAGTGTAGTATAGTACCCTCGTCTGTTCATATCTTTTTTTTTCTGTTGCGATGGTTGATTTCCTAATTATGTTGCTTAGTTGTGGTAGATTGCCATACTGCCCATACATGTGTTGTATCTAGAGCTTCAGAAACCTATGATGATACAGGTTGCTTGAATGGTCCAGTCCATTGCTGGCTATCTTTTAATCTTACGATGCTTCTTGCATTATGTACTTCAGTGAGCAATTGTTATATGCAAAGAAATTAACAAGCTTAAAGTTAACTTAGAACAGACATGAATACATTCGGTCCAATAGTCAATTAGTATAACACCGGCAACATTTGACTTGCTACTTCTGATTTTCGAGTCATCCATTAGTCCTATGTGGCTGACCAGTGCAATTGCTACTTAGGATCGGACTGCATTTAGCCTATCATGCTATCAATTGTTTCAGATGTTGTCTCTAGATGTGTGCTTCATCTTCTTACTGCATGAGACGTCTTCCAATATTTATCTGAACGAACTAAGTTACACCAAAGATGTCTTATGACAATCCATCTTAATCAGCGCTATCTCTATCTCGCTCTATCTTGTTGTCTATTTCTGATTTGACTTTAATGGGGTCCAAAACCCTTAGGTGATTCATCCACGTTTGATATTATTTACGGAGTATGAAATGTTGATACAAACAAGCGTATTTATTTAGTACATGTATGTGTAATCAGTTTCCTGTCGTTTTAATACTCACATCACCTGTCAAAGGTGAAAAAGATATCTATCTTTAGTTCTTCACCGACAGTCCATGGTTCTCGGGAGTCTGTACTGAAACGCCTTACAAAGAAGGTAACAAAAGCTTACAAAACTTCTTTGTAGTATGTAGCTTTTCCTTTTATCATTGTATATTTGTAGATGATCTTTTACAACATTGTGCGCTAGATGATGATTATGTGCATTTTCAGTACAAGCTATACTGATGTGTTGAAGGTTGTACTCGTAGTAGCAACATGATGATCCTTTTTCGCACCCTAAGTATATGATGATGGTTCATCGTGTTTCCCATCTGTGTCAAATGCAGTGGTGTATTCATGTTTCTTTTGGGTTGTTGCCGGGATTATTACCTCGATTGTTACCGAGCTAACGAAGGAATTCATTGGAATCCGCTGGTACTTGTGCCCATAGGTATAGATTGTGCAGTTCAAGAAGGTCGAGATAATATCAACTTCGGACGTTCTTATTTTGTTGTTACTTGGTACGATTGTTGAGTATCAATACATGTTGTTTCCAGAAGCATGTTTGACCTCTTTCCTGCGCATGCGTAGTTTGGGGAGAGCTTGTAAGACTTGCAGGAACGACCAAAGAAAGCTTGAGATCTCCATAGTAAAGGATTTTGCTTTTTACTGTATTTGTGATAAAAACATGTTCTAATCATTTCAAGGGAGTGTGCAGCAGAGGACGTGTTTTTCAGAGGGATGCACCATGTATGCAGCGTGAACATAATATAAAGATTTTACTTGCATCCTCGTAGTAACTATTGCATTTGTATCTTTTCTGTCCCTATGATTGGATGCAAAACTGCAAGAATGTGCCAGCTGCGGGTCAATGTTTAAGGTTATTGCTGCCATTGGTTTACTAAGTGAAATATATGTCGCTTTGTTCCAACTTAGTACTCTCTGCTCTGAACGGATATACAACATTTTTTACTACTGTATTGGGTGTCTTGTTTCAAAAGAAAATGAAAAACTTCGGTGAAATAACTCATTTGTGTCTTTATTATAAATTCAAGATAGACGGGCGCAGCAACGCGCGCCATCAATGATCTAGTTTACTTTATAAATAAGAATAATAAGTTGTTTATTATAAATTATAAGTACTGATAATTAATTATTTAAAAATAATTGATTATGACTTTTTCGTTACTGCCTAACATTTGTGAGTTTATTAAAAAATTATAATGAAAGAGTTGCTATATTAAAAGCACTACTTAAGGTAAAACGTATTGTAACCCCAGACCGACACCTTTTTGATGGTCAACATGAACGAAACGCACCCAATTTTTGCGTGCGCGTGTGAGTGACCCCCACTGGCTCGCTCGCCTATTTTGGACGGAATCGGAGTATGAACGCAAGTTGGGTCACGTCGGGAGACCTTTTTTGGGTATTTCCACGGAGAAAATCGTAGAAAATGCATCGACTGTCGAAACACACCCCAATTTTGCATGCGTGCTTCCATGGCATCATGTTGCGTGTGAAAAAAACATGGCAACATTTCATGGCTTTGCGAGAGGGAACACCTACTTGAGGCATGTAACCCCTGACCGACACCTCAGGTTTGTACTGTGACTATGTGCCAACATGGACGAAACGCACCCAAGTTTT
>NC_041385.1:474900604-474925932 GCF_002162155.2 Triticum dicoccoides
AAGTTGCATCACGTCGGGAGACCTTTTTTTGGGTATTTCCACGGAGAAAATCGTAGAAAATGCATCGACTGTCGAAACGCACCCCAATTTTGCAGGTGTGCTTCCGTGGCATCATGTTGCGTGTGAAAAAAACATGGCGGTGTTTCATGGCTTTGCGAGAGGGAACACCTACTTGAGGCATGTAACCCCTGACCGACACCTTAAGTTTGTACTGTGACTATGTGCCAACATGGACGAAACGCACCCAACTTTTGCGCACGCGTGTGAGTGACCCCCACCGGCTCGCCCGCCTATTTTGGACGGAATCGGAGTACAAACGCAAGTTGCGTCATGTCAGGAGACCTTTTTTGGGTATTTCCACGGAGAAAAACGTAGAAAATGCATTGACTGTCGAAACGCACCACAATTTTGCAGGCATGCTTCCGTGGCATCATGTTGCGTGTCAAAAAAACATGACGGCGTTTCGTGGAAAAAATAAAAAATAATAAAAAACAAAAATATAAAAGGTCCCATATTGCGGACGGAGTTACTTACGAAGATTAATGTGAATTATTGTTGTGACACTCCATGATTATGGAGTGCCAGAGCATAATTTACGTTAACCTCCTTAAGTGATACCGCCACACTAGAGGACTTGACATTGCAAGCAGAGTGCGGTATTTAAACAGGTGAATTAGCATGACAAGAAGCAATGTGGGACTAAATATTAGCATGTTCGGCGGTGGCCGCCGTCGCTATAGGTTGGGCGCTATAGGTTCGGCGATATCGGGCCTGGCCTAGTCGGCGAACTAATTTTTTTCCTTATCCATCGCCGTATACCGCCACGCACGGCGGAACCCTATCCAAACTACTCTCCCCCGTACGCCGCCCCGTGCCCCCAGTCGCCCTACCACAATCGCCCTAAGGCGCAACGACCTCGCCGCACGTGCAGCGCCCTCCATCGCCGTCCACAGTCAACGGCGCTCGTTGGCACAGACTGCCCCACGCCCGCAGGTGCAGATCGCCGACGCTTGGCTGCCTGCTTTCGGCTCCGCTACAGCCGTTGTTCGGCGGCTGTCGCCCGGATTAAGGTCACGTGTCCCGCCTCGAACTTTTTCTGTTGATGCTATTGCGTAATCATATGTATTAATAGGAAAATATTAATGCAGTATGGACATCGATGGTGTGATTCCATGTTCCATAGAGAAGTGGATAAGTCTCGTTGAAAAATTTACCACCGCTCAGCGATTTAGGTTCTACGAAACAGGCTTGGAAGAGATGTTGATCATTCCGTCAGTACAAATGAGAGATTTTTTGCTGCATTTTATGATGTTAGGTTATAACCCAAACAACAAAAAATTCATGATACAAGAAGATAGTGGCAGTAAAGGCCTTATTTCACTTAGACCGGACGATGTGTTTTCAATATTTGAGTTTAAGAATGAAGGTGAGGATGTTTTTGGCATTCTTGCAACGGAAGGAAAAGAGTTAATAAAGAAAATTCCTATTCAGTACGTTCACAAAAAAAATGGTCACATAATGATAGATGACTTGATTCAAAAAATTGTGAGGAATAAATCCGCCGACGATGAATTTCTTCGGATGGTTGTTCTTGTTTTGCTGGGGACCATTATTGCGCCTATGTCGGCTGTCTCCATACCAAAGGAGTACTACGCATTGGTGCATGACATGAAGCGGATAAGCACGTTGAATTTTAATGTGTTCACTTTGCGAACTTGTTTGACGGAGATTGGTAAACTCAAGCAGGACGGCCGTGTGAGGCAATGGCCATGTGGCAACCTAGCCCTTCTCCAGGTATGCTATTAATTAATGCTATTTCATATTCCTTTCATTTATGCGTTCGTAACTTATTTTGTCATGTGTTTTGTAGTACTTATATTGGGAGAAGGTGCAGCGAACCACCGGCCCGAAAAATGACCCGTTGTCGTTGCAAGTTCCCCTAATGAAAAATTGGACTGAATCTAAAGCAGAGAAACGAGACAAGTACGACCTGGAAAATGGTCGTGGCCATGGATTGGTAATATTATAACGCTTATTTAGTAGTACATTGATTATGCATCGAGAATGTTATGTACTCATGTTGTCATTGCATACTCATTTTGAAGATTGATGACTGCATTACGAAGGAGTATAGAATGAAAAAACTTGCAGATGAACAAGCTGAAAGCAGTAAGAAACATAGTAGCCGAAAGTCATCCATTACGGGAAAGAAAAAAGTGGACAATGTGTCCGAGGTCCCTGCTAATCTAAAGCCTTTTATGGACCAGGTTATGAATGATATGAAGGAAATTCGTAAGGAATTGTTTCGTATGTCGGAGTTATGCGCATAGGTAAAAATGTAATAACTCTGGTATGCACTTTATTAAACTCGATAAATTGATAAAAAGATATAACATGTGACTGAGCTTACTTTTGCAGAGACTGTTAGAGAAAATGAATAAAACAGGTGTACGATACAAACCGGGCACAATGACAGAGTAGAAAGAAAATCTGTATGGACAGAATAGTGAGTCCAGGTATGAAAACAAGTATCCTAAAAAAGAATTTTAGTATGATGACAAACACACACCTAATGGCCGAAATGGCAGTGGGCATTATGATTTGGATTCTGAAGAAGGGGATTCGTTCAAATTCAGTACTGGTAACTTGATTAGCTTTAAAGGTGAGAAGGAGGATCCTATAGATATCCCGGAGCAGTCAGAAAAAAAAGAAGCATCATCTCTAAAAACCGATGAAATAGAAGCTACAAGATGGCAAGTGCAACAAAATGAGCAAGAAGTGTCACAGGCCGTGTCAGATGGTAATAGCGAGGTAGAAGAGAAGAAGGACGTGATTCCAGCGAAGCGAATAGCGATGTAGAAGAGAAGAAGGACGTGATTCCAGCGAAGCGAAAGCGGTGTGCGTCAAAGTACACGAAATCTCCTTATGTTAAAAAGACTCCGAGAAAACGTGCGAAACATTCCGCAAAAACGAGTAAGTTAAACATGCTATGAATATATTTTTGAAAATTATGTAGTACAAATTTATACTTTAACTTTATTGACTTGTGTTGTAGTACTGTTTAATGAAACAACCCCTCAATTTGATCATTCTGTGGATGATATGGTGTGTGCCGCTGTGCAGTACGTGAAAGCGTACGAGCACTCACCAAAACATAAGAACCATGAAATATTCAACAACGGTAAAGATGATGGACTTTCTGCGGCAAGAGTTTGCCAGATACTTAACCATGCATGGATATCCGGTAATGTATGTTTTTTTTATTCTCATGCTTATGTCATGCGTTAAGTATGTTGCATCAATGTTAAATTTAGTCATTTATTTCAGGTAATTGACGCTTATGCGACGTACATATCGGATTCAAGTATCGTCAAAGACAGGTATCTTGTACCCACACATAGATCTTACTGGTTATTGAACACTCGGTCAAAGTTAGTAAGACGAGGAAAGTCGGTAGACGATCCAAAAGGTTTAGCACATGCAAATGAACCTCTCAACAAATGCATGGCAGAATATTTTGCAAAACCGAAGGTACCGTTTATATTGCAAAATTGTATTTTCATTACTATCTTATGTGAAAGCCGAGCTTACCAACAATATTTAAGTTATGAAATAGGCTTATTTTGCTTTAAATAAGGATAAAAACCATTGGATTACATGTGTTATGCACACTAGAAAGAAAGAGTTCCAAATTCTTGATTCTTTGAGGGGGGAAGAAAATATCTCTGGAACTAGCAGGAAATTCGTTGAAATTTTTGTAAGTTTCGTATTCATGTGTGTACAATTAACCATATAATTTATTTACCGTATGTACTCAATGTGTTCATATTTTTTTATCAGAGAGAGCAACTTGCAGGAGATATTCAAGATGTAAATGACAGTGCTATTATGTCGTTCCCGGATGTGTCCGCATGGCCTATAGTCCCCTACAACATGCCTCAACAAGAAGATGGGTGAGTTACATGTAGCATGTGCTTTTCAAATACATTAAGTGATCAAGTGCTATCTTAATTAACGTGATTTCAAAATTGAACTTATGTTTTGTTAACACAGGAACTCATGTGGACTATTCGTCCTTCGCTATTTTCAATACTGGGACGGAGAAAAATTCATTACTGCTATTTCTCAGGTGGGTACATTTTTAGTATGAAAAATGAGTACATTATATCATATATAAGTGATGAAAAAAAATTATTGTTATTACTTTTCAGGAATCTATTGATAGTTCGAGAGAAAGAATGATAGCTGAAATTATTATGTCCCCCGAAAATAAGCTTACAGAAGTGAAGAACAAAGTGATTCGACTTGCGAAGAGGAAACAAAAATAAAAATATCATATGACTATTCTACGTGATTGTCAAAGTATTATTTGTTCGAGGATTGTGTGTGGATGCTTTATTATGTGAGTTTCAAATATTTTTAGCATGTCAAGTTTATGTACCCTGGCAAATTTATTAAAAATACATTTTAATCATTTCTTATTTTATTATTTAATTTATATTTTATGTTCAATGAGTGTTCTCGCGAATGTACGATTTGGGGTTTTAAGATACTCAGATGATATAGCAAGACGATATCTGACAGGCGAGCGCCGCGCGCGCCGGACGAGGCGAGCGTCGCCCGAGCAGCACGTTCGCTGCTACATGGCGCACGTGGGCCGCGTCATCTGGCCAGCGGGCCAACGCCGCGCGTCGCCTCAGGGTTGGCCGTTGCCACCCCCGAAGTTGATTCTGCATCGGCCCTTTTTCGCCCCTCTGCGCTCGAGGGCGGCGTCAGCCTCGGGATCGTCCTCCGCGGCTGGATCCTCCTCGTACGTGTGCCCCTCTGGGGCCGAGGGCGGCGTCAGCCTCGGGACCACCCTCTGCGTCGGCTCCTGAATCCTCCTCGTACGTGTCGCCTCTTTGCGCCCGCTGGCGCCACTCGCGGGCCAGTCACGCCTGTTAACGTTATTTTTTTAAATTAAAGCAACCGGCGGCTGTGCAGCGCCTCTGATCGCCCAACATGCATGATTTATACACAAAATCATATATTTGTACGAAAAAATGTATACATTACATATCATGTAAAAAACAATGCCTATAGCGCCAAGAAATATATATTATAATATAAAATTTGTATGTCGCATATCATATTAATAACAACGAGTATAGTGCCAACAAATATGACATAAGTAAACGTCGATTACAAGTCTCCCATATCAATATAACGAAACAAATATGTAAGTACTATTTTTTAAGACAACCAAATAAATCGTCAACTGTAATCAGAAGTTGTTCTTTTTATTCAAACATTTCTTTGCTATGATCATCATGCCATATTCCTGCATAGAAAGATTGTAACATACGTCAAAATTTTGTAAAGTATTAACTAAACAAGAAAATAATGTTAATGAAATGGTGTGCACATACTTTGGATTCTGAGGACAATTGTTTTTGAAATGACCTTTTCCTCTGCATAAACCGCATAGACGTACAGGAGGTTTCTCATCAAAACCTTTGGGTCTACCGTTTGTAGTCACGCCAGGTTCCTTACCACGGCCTTTGTTATTCTGCCCTTTCGGTGCTCCTTTCGTATTGATTTTTTCTGGATCACCAACAAAAATATGATTTTGATTCGGCACAAAAGCATCATCATGTGCAACTCTATGCTGTCTCACATAATCTTCCTCCTGAACATCCTTGTTTGCTATCACATCCTCTAGAGCTGCCTTCAGTTTATCAAATAGAAATGGTTTATGACATGCCGCATGATTTGCTTCCGTAGACAAAATAGTTAACTCACTGTACTTAGTTCTATCCACAGTACCTGTCCATCCCCATGCGAAGATATCGCTAGTGCGTTTCACGGGCAGTCCACCTCTAGCATTCTTGCTGAATCTTCGCAGCATTAAGCACCCAGGTAAGTCCTGCACGTTCAACCTGGCTAAAACATAAAGAACATGCTTGCATGGAAGACCTTTACGTTTCATACTATCACAACTGCACTTCATTGTTTCTTCTGAATTACTAGGTGTATAGTCCACTTTGAATCTCAGTTGCCTGTTATTTTTCCATGCCACTATGAATCTCCTACTGACGGCTCCACTCAGTCTATCTATGATCTCAAGATCCGCTGCCTTCTTCATTTCTTTCTGCAAGAGGTAAAAGTTCACTGCAGTGAAGTCACAGGCAGCGGCTTTTTCAATGCATTTGAACTCGTCGAGTACTGCTACAGGGAGTGTCTGTGTGGACATGCAGTCGTCGTGTGACTCATTCTCACGGAGCCGAACAATGCAGTTCTCATAATGCACAACCATATCAACAATTGTCATGCCAGAGTCAAGATGCATATGAAGGCAAGAGTTCAGGCTCTCGCTCCTCTGGTTACTCCGCATACCAAGGAAGAACCCACCGGTGAGATATGACGCAGCCCAAAGCCTTTTCTTCTGGTACATCCTACACAACCATGTTTCAGTTTTCTCCGACTCCCTTAGCTCTAAAAGCTGCCCATCTCGCCTCAAACTCATCATGTGTAGTGTCATAATAAATAAGAGACCTGAACTCCTTAAGGGACTTGTGGTGGAGGTGTTTTTGCATGTTTTTCTCAATATGCCACGAACAAAGTCGATGCCACACGTCAGTAAGGACCTTCCTGACGGCCCTTATCATGGCTGCGTCTCTGTTAGTAATTACAGACCTCGGCTTCTTCTGACAATGAGCTCTTAAGAAGGTATGCAACACCCAAACGTATGTATCCTCCGTCTCATCTAACACAACAGCACAACCGAACACAGTGGTGCAACGATGATTGTTTAGACCAACAAAAGGTATGAATGGCATTCCATACCTATTCATCTTGTAAGTGTTGTCGAAGACGATTACATCACCAAAGTCAAGGTAATCCCGACGTGACTGAGAATCACACCAGAACATGTTCTTCAGCTTTCCTTCTGCGTCAACAGTGTGCTCAAAGAAAAAGTCTGGATCCCTTGTCTTTCTCGTCATCATGATACCAATCGCAGTGTCCGCATCACCCTTTGCTAGCAACTTCATTTTCTCCCTATAACACATGTTATAAAGCTTCCTCCTCCTGAAACCAGCCCGTGCATATGATCCATACCTACTAACGAAGTTGTCATAAATCCAATGTTTTTTAAGCCCAGCACCTACCATTGCTAAGATCTCGAGCTTCTGGTATTCCTTTATCTGATTATGAGATCGAAGATATATAACTTCATCTGGTCTAGCAAGAGTGTGACTATGATCATCGCTAAAACTGCTGACATACCAAATGGAGCGCTCTTTGTCAACCTTCACAGTTAGATGGGCCTCGCAATAGCACCGAGTCTCCGCTCTCAGCTTGCGCTTCTTCCCTTCCATGGTACAAAACTTGGCATGTCGTTTCCCAGACCTTGAACAGAGAAACCTCCTCAACCGCCTACGTGCGTCCATACCCTTACTATATTTCAAGTTGTCCTTCCTAATGTTGAAGCCGCGCTTTTTTGCATAGTCGTTATAGAAATCACATGCCTCCTCGTCTGTCCTGAACGTCCTGGACATCACCGTCCAATGCCTGTCCAGTGATTCTTGTTGGTATTCATCGTACCCAGTGTCAAAATTGCACTCATCACCATCGGCATCATCATCATTTTCGCACTCGTCACCATCCTCTTCCTGAAAAAAAGTACAAACAACTGTATATGTCAGTAAGTAGTTGTATAAGGACTATCGTATGTATTCACTTTCCACTACTTACTTTGCTCGAGCTGTCATTATAAGATGCATCGATATCGTTTTCGTCATTGGCATCATCGAAAAAATTCCACTGATAGTACCCTTCCACTTCCATCTGCGCAAATTGTAAATATGATATGTAAGACTTGATGCGTATTTAATTTCACTTTAAAATAACCTACATAAATCTAAACCTACATGGCTTCCGCTTTCAGCATATGAATCATCTACATCCATATCTTCATTGTCATCATCCCCTCCTATTTGTGCACAGTCAAACATGTTATTGTCATCGTGCATGCTTGTATTTAATATGGTTGAGAACATGCAGACCACTTACATTGCCACTGTAAGGCTCATCCAAACTCATATAATTTTCGCCGTCATGTTCGTCTTCATCCAATGACAATGATCCGTCCTCGCTACCGCCATCGTCACCGTCATATCCTATTTCAGTCTCAATCTATACACGTTCATATATAATTAAATATCCATTCAAACATCACATAACATCTTCTCAATTAAAATCTGTTCTTAAATTACTATGTCAGCGCCTCGCGTACCTCGTTGCCTTCGTCAGACATGAGGCGGTTGTCGCCGGATACGAGCTGACGGCGGCGGAGGCGTCTGCCCGACCTAGGCGGTTGTCGGCGTAGCGCACAACGCGTATGTTTTTTTTTGTCGGCCAGGTACTGCCAGAGATGGCGGCGGCGGCGGCGGCGCGAGAGGAGGCGGGTGAGGCGTCTTGAGGATAGGGTTCGCCGATCATTTTTTTAATCACTCGGGCATACGCAGCAGGCGCGGGCGGGCGTGCAGGCGGACGTGGGCGCGTACGGGCGGCCGTACGCGACAGCGTCGTACGGCGACGCAGGCGCGCCTACGGCGGGCAGGTATTTTTATACGACGCGTGAAAATGACCGCCCCTACCCTTTATACGTTTGGGGGGGGGGGGTACCGAAGACCACCTCCTGGCAGTTTGGTCAAAAGCGGCTGAGGGTTTTGGATGCAGCTCACTTCATCCAGACTCTTGGCAGAGCAAGACAAAGGCAACCGAGATCACAAAAGCAATGATCAACGGAGCAATACCGGAGCACAAAAAGGCGGTAAGATCAATGATTCTTATGATACTTGGGGAAATATGGCAACAAGGAAATGAGTGCACATTTAGAAGCAAGGTCGCCCGCTCGGTGGATATTACAGCAAGCATTAGAAGAACCCTAGAGCTTTGGCGACAGGCAGGGGCAACCCCCTTAGGGCATCTCCAGCCGGCCCCCCAGGATGCCCCCCACTAGCACTTTTTGGCCGCCGGCGCTTAATTTTTCTCCCAGCCGGGACCCCAGGAGCTTAGTTTTCGCCGGATTTAGCGAAAATTAGCGTCGGCGCGCGCAGGCGAAACCCAGCCTGTCGGGGGGCTCTTGGGGGCGGAGAGAGAAGATTTTGCATGCGCTTGGCCCACATTCAGCCTCCCACTCCCTCTCTCTCCTACCTTTTTCTCTACGCGGGCCCGCCTCCCACCTGTCGCCTCCCCGCCTCGCTCGCCGCCTCCACGCCAGGAACCCGTCGTCCTCGTTCGTATCGCCGCAGCCGAAGGCCACACCGGGGAGCTCCATCTTGGCCAGCGTCAAGGACTCGGCGGCCAGGAAGTCGTGGTCCAGGAGGCCGGGAAGCCCTGCGTCGACGAGGCGTGCGGCCGTGGTCCAGGCGGCCGGCGACGCTGTGGGTGGGCGCGGGTGGCGAGGCCTGCCACGGGCGGCCCCGGCACCGGGCGCACCGGTCACGGGCAGCCCCGGAACCCGCCGTCCTCGTTCGTGTCGCCCCGTCTTGGCCACGGGCGGCCGTGGCCATGACGAGCCACACACAGGCGGCACCGGTCCCTCGCACGGGCACGACTGGCGGCGGCCGGGCTCCATGGGCGCGCCGGCAAGCGGAGGACAGGGCGGGAGGCCGGGCGGCGCGTGGGGCGTGGCGTGCCGGGCGCCCCCCTTCCTCCTCCTCTTCCTCTCCGTCCTCGGCGGCGGCGGTCAGTCGCCAGGCTCGCCGCGGGCAGCCTCCTCCGCTCCCCCGTCCGCGCTGCCGACGGGTTGGGGTCGAGCTCCAGCCGCTCGCCGCGGGCAGCCTCCTCCGCTCCAGCCCAGGAGCACGCCCCTGTCGCCGCTCGCCGAGTCCGGCATGGCCGGCGTGGCGGACGGGCTGGCCGTGCCCTGCTTCCTCCCCGCCTCGTCGCGTGGCGGACGGCGCCGCGCCCTGCTTCCTGGACACCGGGCGGACGCGCGCGCCCTGCTTCCTCCTCGTCGCCCGGCGTGGCGGACGCGCGAGCTGCGGGACGTTGCGGCGGAAGCGACCGCGAAAGGCCGGCGAGACGCAGACGTCCACGTAGAGAGTAGCAGCCGTCGGCGGCGGCATCGTCGTCGTCGTCAGGAAGCAGCCGCTGTCGCAGAGGAGGGGAGCTCGAGGAGAGGGGGGGTGCGTGGGGTGCGGAACGAGTGGATATTTTCTCGATCGCAGGCAAAAAATTTCGCCGGCAGCCCCCAAGAGGCGATAAAAATGCCTCCTGGGGGCCTCTACGGCTGGAGATGCCCTTAGAGAACCCCTTTGGGAACCCGCTGTGAGAAGTTGTGTTTCTACATCGCCTGAGGAATGTATTTTTTACTGTTCTTCTTTTTATCTCCTTGTAGGTCCCTGGATAGAATAGAACGCCACCTTTTTTATTCCCCTATGCTCTTTACTAAAGATCAATATAGGCCAGCCATCAACGATGGATCTTTCAAAAAGAAAAGCGCTTGCGGCACGGCAAGGAGCCAAAGACACCTCCAGGAAATCTGAGTGTCCTACATTCTTAAGCCCAGGTACTACTTCATGTTGTGCGAATCACTTCAGCCATGGGATATAGGCATGCATGTAGGAAGGTGGAGCTGGAAATGGATAAATGCATCAAAGATGAAGTTACAACAAAGAATTTAAGCCTTGTGTGTTGCTTAGGATGGTTGTATTCTCTTTGTGCAGCGGAGGTCCTGTAGCTATGTATTTTTTTTTTCGAAACGGAGGCATAAGATTTGCCTCATCTATTAAATAAGGAGAGAATAGAGTTTAGAGTTTTACAGGACACCCCATACAAGCGACATGACAATTACTCACATACAATGATAGTCCCTAACTTCTTGGCGCCGGCAGTAACCCATAACTTTGCCTCACCAATGATGGTTTGGAGGAGAATAGGTGGTGGCGCAAATTTTTGCCGAAATACCCTAGCATTTCGCTCGTTCCAAATGGTCCAAGAGGTGAGCATGACGAGAGAGGACATGGCATGCCAATTCGGGTTTCGGTCATCGGTACGCTTGACCCACCACTCCTTGACGGATTCATCAAGATGCCAATCGGGAATGTTGACGTGAGGTAGCCCAAGCTTCTCGATGATAGATCTTCAAAGCCTAAGAGTGTAACGACACTTGAAGAAGAGTTGTGGCCCCGTTTCTTGCTCTCTCTTAGCGCATGAGTTAGAAGGGCATGGCGCTCTGTTAAGGGATGGCAACCAAATGTTTTGGTTGGTCAATTACCTCATTCTATAGTCGACCTATGCGCTGGAGATCTGTCCAACATATCTACCTAATGGAATGCAGAGTAGCGCTCCTTTCAAAACAAATCTTTAGCTGGAGTGCTAGTTTACACCAGGTTGTAATTTGTCATATCCATATAATAACGAAACTATCGTTTCTTCTTATAATATACTCCCTCCGTAAAAAAAATATAAGAGCGTTTAGATCACTACTATATAAAAGCGTTTAGACATTCTTATATTTGTTCATATATTACAGAAAATGCTATTAATTTATTGGAAAAACGGAGGTGCTGCAACGCGCACCACCATATGATCTAATATTATTATCGATGACACTTTTGACAATCAGATGCAAAAAGCAGCATCTTAGATCATTTGCCAAAGCAAGACATAGGTCTAGCAGCTGTGGTTGCATGTGGACATGATAGGCGGCGCGGCGAACGGGCCGTCGAGCATCCCGCGGGCCATGAGCTTGTACGCCGCCTCCGTCATGTGCAGGCCGTCGAAATTCACGTGCCTCGAGGGGTCCAGGCACGGCACCGCCGCCGACCCGGAAATGAAGACGGGGTAGCACGCCTCCAGCACCGTTTCCTTGTCGAAGCCTGTCATGCACAGCACGAAAATATACAGTAAGATCAAAGCCATTCTGGACATGATGTGTTGCCATGGTAGGATTCTTTCTAGGGCTTGCCGTTTTGTGTGGGCGCTGTGATGAGGCCGAGGACGTTGTCGTAGGAGTTGACGTAGGTGATGGACACGCTGGGGTGGTCGCGGCGGAGCTCCTCGAGCTTGGCTTCCAGCATGTGGTTGTGGACGAGGATGAGGTCGTTGAGCCCCCGGATGCAGCCCGTGGCAGGGTCGCGGTCGTCGCCGGGGAAGAGGGAGAGGTACAGCGGGGTACACCCCAGCGGGAAGATGCCCGGCACGTACATGGTCTTGGCGCCCAGCTCGATCAGAGCCTCGATGGACAGAACGATGGACCTGATGACCTGGGGCACGAGGGGCCTGACCCATTCCATGGTCTTGTTCTGCAAGAAGGGGTGGTTGTAGTCGTTGAGGCCGATCTCCCCCACCAGGAACAGCGAGCTCGCCATCACCTCATTCCTCTCTGCATGGCCGTGATGCGGTGATGATATGGTAGGAGATAGTATGGTCAGCGCGTTTGCGTAGCCATGGCACCATGCGTGCACTTAATTGCTCTGGTTTTGTTCTACTTATGTGGTACACGTTACCTTGGTCCGTGGAGGCAATCATGGCGAGCACTTTCTTGAACAAGTCGATCTGGACGCCGAGGGAGTAAGGGGGGATCGGGCTCGGGGTAAGCAGGTCCATCGTTCTTTTTCAGGAAGAAATCCTGGCTCAGCGCCGTGGCGGCCGCAACCGCAAAATTGGCGCCGTACCGGAATTCCTCCGCCGGCGACTTCCCGGCTGCCCCCTTCAGGTACGCCGGCCAGTACTGGAACCCCAGCCTCTCCACTGCGCGAAACAATTGTCATGCATCATGCATGTAAGTACTAAGTAGATGTCGACGTGTCGTCCACGTCCATACACTTACCGATGAAATCGATGATGAGGCGGCCGTCGGACCATCGGCCGGTGGGGTGGCCGAAGAAGGTCTCGCCGTATGGCAGCGCTAGGACGGGCCCTGACGCGTTGGAGTAGTGGATGATGTAGTTGCCGGTGTCGGTCAGAGAGTCGCCGAAGCTGAATAGACGCTTGTAGCAGCTGCTCCGGTTCGCCGGCGCAGGCGACGAGGACGCTGTAGTGGACAGGGACAGCGCAAGAAGCGCGGCTACGACAAGCTGCAGAGGCGGAGTCGACGCCACCGCCATTGTGGTGTATGTGGATGGAAAGTAATGGTTTCGACCTCGAGCTAGACTCAATCAGTTTCTACCCTGCTGCCCGGCCGGACTTCAGCTGGAAGGCTATTTGTAATGTCCTACGTAGCGCCTAGCCACCTTCCGTTAGCCACATCTTTTTCATCACGATGTGAGCTCTAACATTTTGAAATCCTCCGTACCCATCGGCCGGATACGACGACTTCGATCGATCGGTGTTGTCAAAGTTCTGTGTCGCTTGCAAAATGGAGCTCGTGGAAAAAAAAGAGGGATGCCCCTTGGCCTCTGCATGCATCGAGTGACGCGCACATCTTGTATTGATTATGTAAGTTCAACATCCAACGACAATAAATTTCAACAAAAGCTATCACACATAGCTGCTGCCCCAAAGGTAAATTAGAAAAATAAAATAAAATCATAGAGACATGAGTCTCATGCATCACAATTCTTATTAGTAGGCCGCCAACCAAGTTGATTGGATAAACCCCGAGCGACCATCTCACATCGGCTGCACCCAAAGACGATGCCCTATCCTCACCCTTGCGTAGTAACGACCACGTATGAATCCAGCTGATGGCCTTGAAGATAACCTGCAAAAAAAACTTTGATTATATTAAAAATACAATCATTACGAATGTTCCAAATGACACAAAGTAAAGTGCAAATTCCCACACGATTCTGACACTTTGACTTCGGATGCACCCTAGTAACCAATTTCCAAACATATTCTTACTACTCGTGGGCGGTGGTAGATTGAAAGCTATATGAACAGATCACTATATAATAGCTTGGCAAGTGGACAGTGAAGGAATAGATGTTGAATCGACTCTTCATCACTACAAAAGCAACACTTAGTACATCCTTGTCAAAAAAAATTCCAAATTATGTTTTTTCAGGATGACCTTCGATCAAAATCATTAATTAGGGAGTGGTGTATGAATAATTAAATTGGAATTAATCGATCGATCGCCGGGCGTGCAGTTGACTTATACAATGTGATCCATGTATGGGATCGACCGAAGGCATCTTGTTCGTGTGCTAGGATTAATTAGAGATGACCCGCGTGTTGCTGCGGAAATCGATTACAATGATTTCAATGTGATTTGGTTGTATGAAATATTAGTATTTAGATTAATAATACGAGAATAGAAACTAAAGTAAATAATTGCATAGTTATAAAATATTTATTGAATATGAGTAGCATGCATGGTGCATTTTAAATGTGGATCCTTTTCATGCCTGTTTGCATGGTGAGTTGATATAGTTGTATTAAAAATGTGTGTTCCATGCATGACAGCATGCTGAGTTGGCATAGTTGCATGTTGAGAGAATTAGAATTGGTGGGGATCAACTATTTAGACCTCCTTCAATGTAAAGGTGCTTAGATGAGGTGTTAAGCGCATTAAATACCTTAGCAACCCAGCTCCCCAATGCATAGGTGCTTAACTTGTTGTTGCTAAGCACACCATATTTAATGAGTTAACACCTAAAGCCTTTCATTCATTGGTCAAGTTGCTTCATTTAAGTGGTTTGCCTAGGTTCACGCGCTTGGCATTGGTTCTTCCTGGGGTCACCAAAGTGCTCTCTCTCCTCCTTAATTGTTGTGCCATGTCATTTTTTTGCTTACGTGGCATGCTTAGCACCTGTCCACCATGGAGCACTGGGAAGGGTCTTAGTGTGTGTGTGTGTGTGTGTGTGTGTGTGTGTGTGTGTGTGTGTCTATATATAGCGTGCATGACACTGATGAAAATATCTGACATGAGGCCCAAGCTTAAATAATGGTGTAGATGTCAATATAAGAGGTTTGCAATGAACAATTCAATCAAATTGAACACTTGTATAGATTTCAAGATTTGAAATTTCCTAAACATATAGTTCATTGCCACGTTACATATGTATCGTTGTGTTGCAAGGCTTTTATCTCTAGAAGTTGTTAGGGAGAATCCTCTTATCTTTCTATCTCTTCTAAAAAGGGGCCATATTGCTAAAATTGTCTCTGGCGCTATGCCGAGGACAATGCACGCAAACAAAAAGTTGTGGCTGCCGTAGACACATCATACGGGGTAGACACAAGTTGGTACATGGACTCTGTTGCCATGGATCACATCACTGGCAAGATCGAGAAAATCACCATGCATGAAAGATACCACGGTTAACAGCAAGTTCACAACGCAGACGGTGCAGGTGAGAGGATAGATCACGTTGATAATTCAATTATTAAAATCCCTCATCGTGAAATTCATCTAAACAGTGTCCTACATGTTCCTAGTACCTCCAAAAATCTTATTTCAATCCATGCGTATTGCCCTTGACAATAATGTGTTTCTATAATTTCACCCATTTTTCATTTTGATCAAGGATCGGGTCACAAAGAAAATCATTTATCACGGCAGATGTGTGGATGGACTATACACATTGATTCCCAAGTTTAGGAGGTTCAATAAACAAGTCCTCGGTGTCATCAAACTGTTATTGGATAGATGGCATCATCGCCTTGCTTGCTGCCGCATCCATGCCACTAAAATTTTGGGATGAAGCTTTTCTTACTGTTGCGCATCTCACTAATATTTTGCCTAGTCGTGTTGAGAAAAGAGCAAGCCAACGCGAGCAGGTATAATATATGCATACTTACTTTTCTCACAAATTTAATTAAGTCAATACTTTTATTCGGTTGGTTGCACTTAAGCTTCGTTCCCCACGTTAGTTGAATATCAGTTAGTTCTAGCTCCCATTCTGGGTCTTGCAAGTGAAACTTTGATGTTAACCATTGTTTAATTTTGTAAAATTGGGAAGAAATATATTTTGCGGTCATAATTTGAAGAGAACTAGCACTTAAGACACTCAACTCCATAAGACTTAATTTGATTGACTTGATAGTACCTACTAATAGAGTTGTCTAGAGGAATGGAAATTTGAGGTGATCGAGATTATGCCAAAAAACAGTTTTGCAATGCATGGTATATAGCTTTATGCGTGTTCATGGCATGTCACTATATGTTGCTTGATGTCATCACCCCGCTCGAGTTTATGCTGACGGCTCCATTGGCCAATGAACGATCCACCAGAGTTTTTGCTTGGATCTCAGCTATGAGTTGGTTAATGTTCGCAATGGCAACACTGCAGCGAATATTATTCGGCTTTCTCTTGAGAGTGTGTGTATGCGGTAATACCGAATATTGATTGATGCACTCGAAAGAGACGATCTTTGGTCCATAATATTCAACTTATGCCATAGCGAAAACCCTCAATATGCATGTATCATTTGTTTGGCATAATTCCGTCACCAAAGATAGAAGTTCCGATGGACAATAACTGAAGGAAGTACTTGAGAGACATGATTAAGTGGTCCTAGTGGGTGTTAATGACATACTTGAGTACTATGTTTTCTTCTACCAAAACCCCTAGCTCATGTTTATGTTTTAAAAAAGAGCCAAGATGCGAAAATCCATTCTTGTGAGAGAATATCTTTTCGCTTGCTCTACCCTTATTTATCTATCAAGGTTTATTTTGTGAGCTAGAACTAGTGCTATGAAACTATTTGCGGCTAGGCAGCAAGTTTAAGTGCAACCATTCAAATGAAGTATTCTCTTAATTAATATTGCAGGATTTGTGAGAATGGATATACTACCCCTTCACAAGCCGGTAAACCATTTTACTCATTTGTCAATCTTCCTTTCGTTCTTCTTATTTCTTGGTTGCTTGAGGACGAGCAAGACTTAAGCTTGGGGAAGTTGATGGCATGATATTTGGTTACTTTTACATGGGTATTTTGATGGGGTTTTCAAAAGGTTTTCATCAATTCTCATATTTTCCTTACGCTAATCTTTCTTTCTTTTTTTGCGAAATAACGGTAATCTTTCAAGAAAGAAGAATTTTTTGTTGTCTTAGTTATGTGCGTAATTATATGCTGTTGGAAGGAAACCAATCAAAATCCCAACAAATGAAATTAAATGGAGCAACTTCCCTTTTGGGAGCATATTCATCAGAGGCACCAGATCAAAGACGGTGTCTAGTACGAGTGTGCCCGCTCGTACCAGTGGTCATACCACACGGCGCCGCCTCCCCCTGGACTATACAAGTAATTGTCGTGAAGGGGAGGCAGAGGGATACCGAAAGGAGCTGTTGCCACAACCACCAGAAAAAAGAAAGAAGAGATCCGAAGAAGGAAGACTCCCGAAGATCCATTTCGTCTCTTCTGCTACAACCCCACTTCATTCGACGCAAACATCACCGTAGAGAGAGAGAGAGATTCCAAGTTGTAAGATTAAGGTTTGTAACTCTATTTGTATTCACTTTGAGTTCAAGACTTGTTTAATCATTCATCTTATTGCGGATCTTTGTCATATTAATGAGTTGATTTCCATTTGTTTGATCTCCGATTTATTAGATTATTTCCCTTTCAGGCTTGAGAAATCCCCCATATGCATGGGAGATGTAGGGGATTGGTGAGATTCATTTTGTGTCTATTGTGTATGTCATCATTTGTGATAAAAGTTAATGAGTGATCAATAAGTTGTTTATTTGGTGAGTGTAATGTGTGTTGTCCAATTTAAGGGCTCGGGCGGCATGATCCAAAGACCTACATAGGTAACAGATATTGTTTGACAAATCTGTGACCTCCAGGTGATAGGTTTTGGTATCTACGAGGAGCGAAGACAATGTGGGGATAACGGGGATCCACCGCACTTAATGTGTTGGACCAGCCTTATGCCCTTAATTGCGAAGACAACCATGCTATAACAACGTTGATGCAAAACAATAAAAGAGAACAATTTCAACACGGAGGAGTTCGGCCACTAAAGAGTGAACCGCCTACAAAACAAACAATGTATTGATTACAACTACAATACAAGGTAACTGGTATTACTGTCGCACTGGTACACTTATGTACACCATGGTCCCAAGTTTCTTCATGCCTAACCTCTTCATCACATACAACACATTGTATACTTTCAATCGCTATACTTGCGTCCTTTGCTTTTACGCTCCTTATTATTCTGGCTGTAATCGTCAACTCTTTCACCACTCTGGTAATTTGTTTCATGGAACAATAACAATCCCATTCTGGGTCATGATTGATTAGTTTAAACTTTTATAAGTACGCCGCCACAACACAGAAAATATATACCACGCTGACTTGCCAAGAGCCAATGCTGTTCATTGCACGGTCTGAACAGTTCCGATCGAAGACGCGATGCGGTCCAACGTAGCAAACTAGTAAGCGCGCATGCCTTGAACGCGTCTCCACTCCGCCTCGCCACACATCACTCTATACGTACGTACACGCCAGACGTGAGGTTGCATCGCAAGTCCGCATGTCCCAATGTAAATTATACCACCGGCCGGACGCCCGAATTTCTTCCGTCACCGAACGCTACCTCACATTCGTTGCTTGATTTGATCTATAGCTAGCCTTTCTATCATTAGCAGTTTATAATTGCCGGTCAAAGTTTCACAACCTAGCATTTCTTTCCCGCTGGGCTAGAATAAACATGGTCTCTACGTCTACAGCCCAACAACTCCCTCGGAGACGACCTTTAGCAGCATCAGGTGCTACCCATTTCCGACGTTCACATCGTACGCACATTGTCTTTCAAAAAAATGCATGCCCACATACACTCATCCATATACACGTCTGCACGGATTTTTTTTTCCTATGCTTTGACGTTCACACATACTCCCACTAAGCGCACATTACTAAAAGGCCTGAAATTAATCCATAAAATGTGATCATCAATTTTAAGTCTGGAATTTAAACTCTGACAAGTTGGTTCCACCAAAAACCCTAACCATCTGAACAACACAAGCACGTCTGCTTTGACTGCTCCCACACCTAGCGTGAGCTCCAGCTCCTTCCATAAGGCCCTTCCCAGTGCTTCAAGGTATACAGGTGCTAAGGATGCCACATAATCAAAAAAAATGATGTGGCAAGCAATTAAAAAGAAGAGAGAGCATATGGTGACCTGGAAAGAAACAGTGCTAAGCACGTGGACCTATGTAAAATGACTAACAACCAATACATGAAGGAGTTTAATTATTAAACAATTTCATGAGGGAAGCTTAGCTAAAAAGCTAAGCACCTATGCATTGGAGAGACTAGTTGCTAAAATTTTAATGCACTTAGCACCTCATTTTAGTACCCATACATTAGAAGAAGCCTAATCCGTCTATACAGGCGGTATGGGAGCGTTCGACTGCACAGGCCTCAAATTAGCAAGGCCCTAAATTTTGCACATGATAACACTACTACTAGTACTCTACTAGTGATGCTAATCAATGCATTTTACGCAGACTAATCAATGCATTTGACCAAGTAAGTGCTTGGAATCAGTACTAAGAACTCCCAAAGCCCATCTCACGCACGACTCCTTCCTAGAGAACTCTCTTCTCTTTCTCTTTCTGTACCACTTCCAGCGCAAGTGCTTAGAGCATGGTTAATAATATAGCCAGATGCTGACTATAACATGTTGCCATGTCATTTATAGTTAGTGTAATAGCTAACACGTAAAATTGTTGGCTATAAGAAAGTACTGCTTTGTCAACATGTGTCTCATCTTCACTCTCACAAAGCTTTCTGGAGTTCGTGCTGCAGCCGGTTGTAAGTCCGCTTCCCTTCTTTCTCCTCTTCTCTCTCTTCCACCTCAGCAATAATACAATATTTAAATCCTTACAGCTCGCTTACATCATATTATTATACTTGCTTTTAGGGCATCTCCAACGTGGACCCTCAAACCACCCGCAACCGTTTGGACCGTGTGGTCCGAACGTGTATTGGCATCCAACGTGGGCCTGTATCGGTCTGCGGGTCGGCCCGGATGTGCTTTTTCTCGCAAATCAAAGACAAACTAGTGGGAGGGGCTTTGTGAGCGTCTGGACCACCGCCACGCCCATTCCTAACTACCCTGGCCCACCAAACAACCCCTCCCGCGCTCACACGCTTTCCCGCCCGAAGCCAGCTGCCTATATTAACACCGCTCTAGAGTGGCCACTCCGCAGTGAACCCGGCCCAGAACGGGCGTGGCCGCTCGCTGGCGTCAGCATTGAAGTGACTCGCCGGCCGGGGGCGTCGTCCCTGCCGCGTACCCGGTCTCCGCGCCTGTTCAATGCTGGAGAGACATTTACTGGACTGGATGGGACGGGATGGGACAGTATCTACCATGCCCTTTCTATGTCCGCGCCTCCGTCTGCCGCCATTAAACAGGCTCCCGACTGAGGAACCACGCTCTGCCTCACCGAAAACCGCTATTTAAAGGACGACCACACCTGGCTCACAACACATCCGCTCCACATCCTCCTCCTGTGCACTATATCCACCATGACCGCGAGCGGTAGAGCTTTGGGGAGAGTCTGCCGACGGAGCAGAAGCACAAGGTTGCCGCCCTTGCAGCCGCCTGGCAGAGCCGTCGTGCCAGGCGGATCGAGGTCGGCATGCTGGCCAGCTCGCCCAAGGTCTCCGACAACACGATCCCACAATGGAGACAGTCTTTGACGACACTGCACCGGAACCATCGGCTGTGCATGCCAGCATCACCATGGAGCAGGTGCACTTCACCTCTGCCATGGCGGAGGAGCAGCCTGTGTTGTCTCCTATGTTGGTGTTCCCGCAAGCGTAGGAGGAGCAGAAGTACAACCTATTCCTTCTCGAGCAGCACCAGCTAGCGGAGGGCCAAAACTACGGAGCACGCGAGCGACGAAGCCGTGGACGCCAGGGCCACAACAAATCCCCCAACTTCGTCTTCGGGCAGTAGGTACTCTACGAGGCCACACACGCTCAAGCCGCTGCTTGCACCACACAGGCAGCGCAGCCGGACACAGATGCGGAGGCGACACTGGCTACGCAGTCGATCGTGGGCCAAAACACTGCCAGTTGCGCGTCCTATGCACTGCCAACGAACTTTCAGGCGCACCGGTGGGACGATGAGAGCATCGGCCCCTCCATTTCCATCGTGGACCTCACGTCCACCAACGATGGACAGGCCACGGACTCCTCCGAGGATGAGCAGGGCATGGGAGGCGGCAGGGCATTTGCGTCCCAAGTGGGCTGGTCCATCTCCCATGATCTACTCTTCCTTGGCGGAGACCGCACATTCACTTCATGGGTCTTGTCACCACCGCTCATGGAAATGACAGATGAAGGATGTGGTCGCCGGAGGGGAACAAGGACTTGGACGATGGGCACCGTTGTAGTCTAGGTTTAGGTCCCCTCCCCCCCCTAAAATGAAAATTGTTCGAAATGTAATGAATGTGCTCTGATTTGTATGAATATCATCCAGTTTGCATGAATTTCGTTTGGTTTGTTTAAACTTGGTTCGAAATGTATGTGGGTAGCATTTGATGGCTGGCTCCCACACCTGTGTCTGCAGGCTGCCCCCCCACCCCCTGGCTGCAAACGGATGCGGGAGGAAATTTGGGGATCAACGTGGAGATGCCCTTAGAGCATCTTCAACGCATACCCCCAAAACTCTGGATCGAGCGGTCCAGACGCAGTTTGCCATCCAACATGGTATCTCATGGGTGCATGGATCGGTCTGATTGTCTATTTTTTTCAAAAACCAGACACAAACCAAGGTGTTTTACGAGCATCTGAACCGTAGCCATGTACGCGTACGATACCTCGGTCTCACCCAAAAACCTCTCCACCCTAAAAAACCTCTCCACGCGAAGTGGTTGCCGCACATTCATGTCAGCCAGCGCTGCTCCAGAGCGGACGTGACTCCACGGCATTCATGTCGGTCAGAGCAAGGTGACTTGACAAGAGGGCGGCGCCATTTTAATGCCAACATAGTGACTGAGAAGCCTTTGGTCGTTGTGCCGCATTGAAGTTAGCCTCCCATCCCTTTGCTTGTTTGCTCCCATTAAGCATGGCTCCGGCGTCGTCCACACCGCATCGCGACACTCCTCCGCCTCTCCGCTCCCATCCTCTCCCATCCTCTGTGCTCTCGCGCCATCCATACCACAATCCACACCATGTCAAAGTCATGGTTCTTCGCGATGACAGCTCCGGGGCGCACCCCTTTCGGTTCAATGATAAAATAGAGAAGCCGAGGACATTCATATTGACCCCTAGACCCACACAAGAATATATCAAGTGAACCTGTTGTTCACGTGTGATATTCCCTTTGTTCCGAGATACTTTATATAACCTGAGGTGAGATTTATCGACATCCCCATGAGCCAACAACTTGATCACTAAAGCATGCAACATAATCTTAACATTACATAAACATCTTGATCCCACACATATCATCCATGCCATCGGACTACCAAAAAATGGCATGCTCTACTACATCATATATGCTATCGGACTACCAAAATTTGGCATGTTCTACATGCTAAAGCTATGGAGAAAGTTCATCCACAATTGTCCTTGCTCTTTTTGTCACTCTTGTCGTCTTCGTGGCGGAAATAGCGGTCGAAGACACAAAATGGATCAAGCCAGATCTGCTCATTGCCATAGTTGTCTAACTCGCCATTGGCCTCCTGCTCCTCCTCTTTGGGAGGTCAGGCCGGCCATGACACATACTTCCAAGTTTTGCTCCCGGGCGAGGGCGCGTGTTGTCCTCCTTTGCCGCTTCTCAATGATGCGAGCACGAATCGCTTCCTCGTCCAAGGCGGCTACAACTCCGCCTCTGCCACTTCGGCCTCGAGGGTTGTCGCAACCTCCCACGCCCTCTGCATCAAATGGCTGGCACGCCGCACCATAGCACCGGACAACCTATGACCCATTTCGGGGTTTACCTCCGACTATGAGCCTGATTCTGTGGGGATGCGGCACCACCGAAGGGGTTGCGCCGCCACCCTAGAGTTGGGGCACCAGACGGTGATCACTATGTCCGACAGGCCACAGTCACACGCCTCGAGCCACCAGCCTAGCAAATTCGAGGGTCATTTAAGCCGACACAAATGGATTCCCACCGGATCGAGCCCGGCCGCAGTCGGGCGCACTCCTCCCTGGAGCAGCGGAGAGCCATGTGTACACCATCTCCTCATCCACGCATGGGATGAGGTCCCAATCGATGGATTGGGAGAGCTCTGGGTCAGTTCGCTGCCCTTCATGCTTGGAGCGGAGTGGTGAGTCTAGGGACTCGTCAAGGATGCGCATATGGACAAATGTATGTGGGGTCGAGGTGGACCAGCGTGGCCGGTTCTGATGTGGAAAACATGCCCAGGCGCGTCTGCACCTCCCGACATCTGCCTAGATATGGAATGGATATGAGGGGTGCCGGTCAGCAGTGCCGGTATGAGGGGTGCGGCTAGGTTAAGATGTCATGACCGGCCACTAACCGGGCAATCCGCATGAACGTGTTGGGAGCATTTGAGGACTACGACTGTAGATGCTCTTAGCTTAGCTAGCTGGAGACCACAAAGCAAGCATTGAGCGGGCAGGAATAATTAACCAGATGGGCAAGGTGGGGCTGTAGGTGGTGTTTTGGCGGCCGACGTCTTCGCGAATGGTGTGGGAGGACTACCACTAGCTGTCATCATCGGCCAAGGAGACGGTGGCCACCACGCGGATGCACCCTAGAGGCTCCAACGGGGGGCACGACTTGTCGTGGCAGCAACAAGGGGGCATGGCGAGTGGTGGCTACATGCCCCTCCATGGAGTAACCTATCGTGTGGCCCTCATGGTGGTGGCTTGTTGCAGTCTTGCTACGACGCCTGGACATCTCCTATACATATGTCGCCTTTCTCCTGTAGTGGCGGCCCTGTCCCAACAGTGTGTCCTTCCAGGAGCACTTGTCATTGTCGTAGTCATTGTCGTTGGAGTCGTGGCGCGCATCGGCCTGGGGGAAGCTGTTGCAGCCCGAGAAGACCTTCGGAGCGAGGCGGAGGCCATGGTTTTGCCGTCCTCCACACTAGCGTTCTAGGTCCCCGGCTTCGTGAGCGGGAGCGAGCGATTGTAGTCGTCGTTGGAGGAGGGCGTCCCACTCGGTCTCGAGTGCGAGGAGCGAGGCGATAGCGGCATCCAATCTTCCACTCGGTCCATGTGCACCAGTAATTCGTAGCATTGCACGTCGCACGGCGGCGGCACGTTGCAGTCTGAAGGTGAGGAGCTAAGTATCTCTTTGACTCGGTCAGCACCCCTATTCAGCACCCAGAGCGCAGCTTCGTCGGGATGTGGGCAATATCCCACACTCACGGCCAACACACGGAGGTCTTCATGTGGCCATGCTCGTGTGTGCGGCTTGTGTGGAGGTCGACGCGGCCAAAATCACCGAACACCTCCTTTACGCCTTCCGAGGACTAGAACTGCATTGGTAGGTCCTCGACGATGACGTGAACATGCAGGGTGAGCTTGAGGATCGTCGTGTGGTCTTCCATGTTCCATGCCCTAACGAAGAACTTGGTGTCATCCACCTTGATGATGTCGCAATGCAGGGCATTGTCACAGTGCGCTGGCAGATCCAAGTGCACTAGGAAGGCCCCCGGGTGGTGCGTCATGACGCGTAGCTGGTTCAGCGGGGTGCAGAGCTGCTCCTCAATTGCCTTGCCCATAGCCAAGGGGTTGGTGGCGTGCGTCCTTTTCATGGCAAACAGGGTAGTCGCGTGTTTCCACATAATGAACTCGGCGTGCTCCAGAGCGGGGGAGATGACCATCATCTTGTGGCTGGTGTGTGGGCGCCTCGACGAGTCGGTGTGGAGGAAGCGATCCATGGCCGAAGCAGGGGCGGATAGAGGTGACGACAGATGGGAGCTAAGGCGCTCTTGAACCTATTGGGGAACGATGCATGGAAAACAAAAAATTTCTACGCACACGCAAGATCTATCCATGGAGATGCATAGCTACGAAGATGGGGAGAGCATCTACATACCCTTGTAGATCGCTAAGCAGAAGCATTTATCAACGTGGTTAATGTAGTCGTACACCTTCACGATCCGTCCCGATCAAGTACCGAACGTATGGCACCTCCACGTTCAGCACATGTTCAGCTCGATGATGTCCTCGCCTTCTCGATCCAGCAAGAGAGGCGAAGTAGTAGATGAGTTCCGGCAGCACGACGGCGTGGTGACAGAGGTGACGAAACTATCCACAAGGCTTCACCAAGCACAACGGGCGTGGACTGAGGAGGAACTAGAACTAGAGGGAGATGGGGCACCGCACATGGCTTGGGGGTCGTGGTGTATCTTGCCCGACGCAGCCTAGGGCGCCCCCAAGCCAGTGGCCGCCTTGGGCTCCTGCCCAGGCCGCTGCCCCTTCCTTCTTTGGTGACTGGGGAGAAG
>NC_041385.1:474926176-474945351 GCF_002162155.2 Triticum dicoccoides
GAAGGCAGGCGGGGCTAGTCCTCCCCCCTTTCCTTTCCTAGGGTTGGTGGCCTAGAGGTGGGGCGCACCGGCCCCTTGTGGGTGGGTGTGCTTCCCTCGTTGGCCCAATAAGCCCAATAACTCCCCGTGGCCTTCCCGGAACCCCTTCCGGTGATCCGACAAATACCCGGTGCATTTTGAAACCTTTCTGATGACCAAATAGTATTGTCCTATATATCAATCTTTACCTCCAGACCATTCCAGAGCTCCTTGTCATGTGTGTGATCTCATTCGGGACTCCGAATAACATTGGGCCACTATTTCACATAACTCATATAATACTATATTGTCAACGAACGTTAAGCGTGCGGACCCTACGGGTTCGAGAATGATGTAGACATGACCGAGATGCTTCTCCGATTAATTACTAATAGCGGGACCTGGATGCCCATATTGGTTCCTACATATTCTAAAAAGATCTTTATCGATCAAACCTTTATGACAACATACATAGTTCCCTTTGTCTGTTGGTATGTTACTTGCCCGAGATTCGATCGTCGGTATCTCCATACCTAGTTCAATCTCCTTACAAGCAAGTCTCTTTACTCGTTCTATAATACATCATCTCGTAACTAACTCCTTACTCACTTTGCTTGCAAGCTTCTTGTGATGTTGTATTACCGAGAGGACCCAGAGATACCTCTCCGATACACAGAGTGACAAATCCCAATCTCGATCCATGCCAACTCAACAGACACCTTCGGAGATACCTGTAGAGCATCTTTATGATCACCCGGTTACGTTGATGTTTGATAACACACAAGGTATTCCTCCGGTATCCGGGAGTTGCATGATCTCCTGGTAGAAGGAATATGTATTTGACCCTAAGAAAGCAGTAGCAATAAACTGAACGATCATATGCTATGCTAACGGATGGGTCCATCACATCATTCTCCTAATGATGTGATCCCGTTATCAAATGACAACTCATGTCTATGGTCAGAAAACCTTAACCATATTTGGATCAACGAGCTAGTCTAGTAGACGCATACTAGGGACTTGGTATTTGCTTATGTATTCACACATGTATTTAAGTTTCCGATCAATACAATTCTAGCATGAATAATAAACCTTTATCATGATTAAGGAAATATAATAATAACCACTTTACTAGGGCATATTTCCAACAGAACCAACTCCCTGGGTTTCACCAGACCAGGCCTAGCATAGGGCAGCCCCTCCTAGGCCACCGTTTCTAGGATTTTGAGGGCACTCTCTATCGAAATGCCCCGACACCTCGTAAATGATTTAGCACAGGGGATCACGGCAGTCTTTTCTATGGTGGTCTTTGTCGGTGTCAAAACTGGCAGATCTCAGGTAGGGGGTCCCGAACTGTGTGTCTAAGGCTAATGGTAACAGGAGGCAGGGGACACGATGTTTTACCCAGGTTCGGGCCCTCTCGATGGAGGTAATACCCTACCTCCTGCTTGATTGATCTTGATGATATGAGTATTACAAGAGTTGATCTACCACGAGATCGTAGAGACTAAACCCTAGGAGCGAGCCTATTGTTATGACTGTTGTATATGATCTATCGACTAGCCTGGACTCGGTTTATATAATGCACCAGAGGCCTAGGATAACAAGAGTCCTAGCCGAATACGCTGGTGGGGAGGAGTCCTTGTCTTGATCGCCAAGTCTTGTTGAATCTTCCTTGTATGCGGCAACTGTCCGAACTGGCCCATGAGTATACGGCCATGGGGGTCCTCGGCCCAATCCAACTGATCGGGAGACAACGTGATGAGTACCCCCTAGTCCAGGACACCGTCAGTAGCCCCCTGAACCGGTCTTCAAGTTAGGGACGCTCCTCGATTCTTCCGAACTATTCTTCATCTTCGGTCGTCGGTCTTGAAAATTGGTTCAACAAATCTTCTCATCTTCGATCTTGAGGATCGCCGAAGTGTATCCGAAGAGTTTACTCGTTGGGTATCCGAGGAGCCCCTTTAAGCTTCCGGCTTTTACCAATGCCTTGTTATTTTTATGCCAGACCTCGGGTTTGAAGTTGTTCCCGGGAGGCAGTGTCCTCTTGCATCCGAGCTCCAACGCCGGACTACATTCGAGGTATCTTTTGCAGCCGAGCACCAATGTCGGACTGCTTCCGAGCTCCAACGCCGAAATGTATCCAAGCTCTAACGCCGGACTGTGTCCAAGCTCCAACGCTGGACTATATCCAAGATGTCATAGATTATCTTGGTTCAAAAAAGTCGAAGGAGTTTAGCCGAGCTTAATGCCGGAAATGCCCTCTATGGAGCTAGCCGCTGGCGCCCGAGCTTTATGCCGGACTGCCTCCGAGGTGGTGCACCACCACGACCGCGGGCTGATTTTTTGTGAATATTTTTAACTGGTGCAGTTTATCCTCTGCCAAGGTACATAGCCAGTATATGTATATCTAGTAGCCCTCAAGGTGTGTATCAGTCTAAAACCCGAGATGCACTTGAAGGAAAACATAAAACTGCTGATCCTAGTAGCCCCTGAGACTTAGGTCGATGCGCGAAATCGGCATGAGGATCAACTCCTAGCTCGGCAGCATACATAGGAATAAAAATGCAATGTAATATATTAGAGATAATAGTGATCAGCGAACGAGCTCCTAAGAGAGGGTTGTGAGAAGCTTGATGTCAGATAGGTCCAGATGGTACTTATTGTTGTCCAAAGACGCGCTTTCCCACAGTTCGATCAAGCCGAACACTGAGCCCTTTGAATTTCCTGCATTGAATAGGCAAGGCAGTAGCCCCCGAGACACTGGTCGGGTGGCAACACCAGATCAGGGGATCGATGTGCCCCTTTAATATTTGTAAATAATGAGTGCAAAGCCCAGTAGCCCCCGAGCCTTAATGTGGGCACGGGTGGCCGAATTAAGGATCGATATCCAGAGTAAAATCACAGATTATGTGTAATGATTCTATGTATCCAAGTACTTTACATCATTATTTTGACTCCATTGCGACCATTTATTAGTTGAAAGTGTCCCATCGTCGGCTTCTACCCCTTGGTAGATACTATGCAGGGTGTTTCCGAAATAACAAAACAACCCTTAGCCGATGTCTCGGTGCCCGAAGGCGGTTGTGTTAGCAGAAACGAGGCAATCAGATATGCGGGCTTTATAACTTTCGCTTAGTCATAGGAGCTTTAAACTGGGGAAGCTAGCTATGAGCCCCCGGTTAGTGTTCGGCGACATCCGAGGTCAAGCCGTAAACACTTCGGCCAATGTACGAATGGCCCGTCGTTTAACATAGTCATCGGATCGCTGACCAGTTTATGCCTATTGTGACAGTCAGTTTTCGGCTTTCTCCACTGAGGTGCTTAACCATGCGAGCTGGAAGCACAATCACAGTGGTTCTCCCTTTGCACACCTAGCCGAACAAAGCGGAACGTAGGAGGCAATCACAGGAGCCGGGCAACCCAACTATTGACCGAAGACACAATTCGAAACCGATGCATATATAGTAATATCCGAGAATGTTTTTGCTGAATCCCTAAAGGTGTCCGGCGTTGCACTGCGAGACTAATGCTGGAAATGCACAAATAGTTTAAAAGTGCCATAGGCTTGGAAAACCAAAAAAACTTCAGTAAAAACTGGACATCCGAACTAGATCAAGTGTTCGGTGTCAAATCGAAAATTGGTCTTAAAAAACAAAATTGTGTTTCTGTCGTGCTTTATCATGACACATCCTATCTCAAGACGTCAAGCGGGTCAGCCTACGGCTTCAACCTCCTATCCCGAACGCGGAGTACTTCTCGTTAGGCCAGTGTAGCAAACTAAACACTAGCAGCTTTGAGAGAGAAATTAGGCTCCCCGGCTAGTGACCACACACTCGTGTTAAAAAAAGGAGTGATAAATAATAATAGAAAACTTTGCAACGACTAAGAAGAAGAACACTTATTATAAAACGGCTCAAATAAACTTAAGAGCCCCCAAGTGACTTGGGTAAAAGAATGATTGTGTGTACCGAAGTGCTTATATCATATCTACGTTCACCCAAACTTTAACCGCGTCTTAACCGACCGTCGGCTTCTCCCTCTTCAGTCAAGGACCGAAAAGTGTTATGTACTCCACCTATCGAGAATATCGACGGTGTTTCCGATAACCAGGCAATCAGGTCATAAGGTTGTAACAGACAAAGCGCGCTCAGGGAACTTATGCTATATTACTAACGAAGTATAAGAAGCATCTTCGAAGAAAATAGTACCCCACCGATACCTTTCTTTGGTTGCTCATTGTTGTTATGAGACTTGTGCAATACTCATGAGTTCCGTTGTGTGCTGACCATAATTGAAAACAATAAGAGCGCTTGCTTTCGGCTTCACCCAGTCTGAGGTCCGGCTCGGATGACCCGATCGTGACAATCGCAGAGGTGCTCCCTTTACTCCCTAGCCGAACAATCGGGAACGTATGGGTAAACACAGGAGCGAGGCAACCCAGCTTGCAAATCGCTTAAGTCAATATGGTGCATATTGTGGCGTAATACACGAACAAGGAACGAAGCCGTACAAGTATAATCATATTCAAGAGGAAAGGCTTCATAAAGGAAGCCCCCAAGTGAATTGGGTATTTGAGTTTGTGTGTCACAAACAACGTTTTGACAAGGAAAAATGTTTTACAAGCAACTTTTTTCCAAAAAAGTATAACGCTTGGTCGAACCGAACACAAGTTAAAAATTTAAAACTTTGAGCATGAAGGCAACTTAGATGGTTAACGTGTTCGGTATTGATGACGCGGTCCGAGCTTGATGCGGGACAAGGTTCCATCCCCCAAGCCGGTTCCGAGGTGGCGAAGCAAAGATCTCGGCACTCCGAAGTGGTGACATAGCACGGTCAATGCAGGCCGGCAGAGTGATGCCGAAGTCCTCGGCGTGGGGTAATAAAGTGTTGATGAAGCCCCCCGTCCAGCCGAGGTGACATGGTATGTCAGTACACCGAGTTGACGATACTGCCCAACCCGGATCATTTTCCTGTGCACATAAAATAGTGCAAAGCAGAGATAATAGTAATAATAATAATTTAAAAAAATTGTTGCATAATAAATAATTTACTAAAGTGAGTAATAAAAGAAACATGGCCTGGCGCCGATGTCAATGTCGATGCAGGGCGTCGGCGTGATGCGGCAAAGGCGTGGCAAATCCTGAATTCACAGGTCGGTCCGAGTTCCGGATGCGGCGTTCGCCGGACTATGCACGGAAACTTACCGAACCACCATGCGACCGTCGTTAGTGCGGCCATCATTCGATAGACCTGTGTACAGATGATGGAACAAACCAGAGTAATGATTTCTTGGGAAAAATAAACCCAAACAAAAAACTACTGGGATTAATAGCACCTGGTTTATTTGTTGTAGCAATCCGAAGAAAGGCGACTCCCAAAATTGGGACTCGATCCGCACACCCATTGCCTGATGGGTGATAAAGCGATGGCATGGCGATGCTGGCAAAGGTTGGCTTGCCGAGGCAAAGCCCTCGATCCAGCTAGCGTGACGAAGCTGGTCGGCTAGTGACGCCGAAGTCTCCGGAGTAGGTTGATGAAGAGATGACGAAGCCCCCGGTCCAGCCGAGGTGTCGAAGCCTTGATGTCAGCCAATGAGTCGAAGTAGGTCGGCGTGATGGACATCGGTTTGAAAAAGCAACAGTGCGGCCCTGCCGATGCAGGTCGTAACTCGTGACGTGGTCAATGTCGGCTTGATGAAGTGACCGTGAGGCGATGCCGGCATGCCCGCTCCGTATAATCCATGAGGCAGCGATGTTGATGATGATTTATCCTTCGCGATGCCGAACTCTTGTTCGGCTCGCCGAGATGATGATCCGAAGAAGTTGAGCTTGGCTAAACAAAGCGACGACGTGTCTAGCGCAGGTCGGCAGCCGTGGAGCAATATTGCCGGACTGGTTTGACACCAGCATGATGGTGGAGATCATGTTCAAAAGATTTTAAAGTTAGTGGGATGTGTTCGGAAACAAAACACAATACCCCATACAAAACTTCCTTCAAAAAGGATGTCTGAAATCCCGTTCATAAAAAAGACGAACTCGGGTCGGATTCATTTTCGCGCAGAAAACAGATCCGAAAAGTGATGCACTAATCGGAAGGTTCCCGGAGTTTGGATGGTCGGATCGAGCTGAAATTTTGAGGGATGGTAGATATAGGAATTCCTCAGCCGATCAACGGTTGGATCTTTGAAAGGACATCTGAGCTAGAAGCTGGACACCACGCCCTAAACTCGTCCAGATTCCCGTCCAGACTTGACAGGGCTCCGGTATATCGTGGATTGCCAGAGATTCCTCCATGGGAACTTAATGAAATTTTCTAGGGTTGTTGTAGACTCAATTCCGCACAATTCCACCAAAGCAATCATTAAAACGACACTTGAGGAGGCGGTGGCGGCGGATACAAGTTCGCTGTCCAGAAAAACAACACGGTCGCCCGAGGGCAATGTTGATGTTGAGCCCCCGGGCTCCCTGGATGATTCCTCCATGATCTTGATAGAGATCGGAATTGATGTTGATGAAGGCCCTCATCCGAACATGACAATCGGAGGTAGGGCACAATCCTTGGTCCAGCCAAGGTGACCAGTCGAGCCGGTGACGAAGAAGCCGATGTTGCAGTTGATCTGCAGTCAAGCCATTGAGCCTTTTGCCGATCACACAGCGGAACTCTCAATGAAAGCACCAATGTCGGTGTCAAAACCGGCGGATCTCGGGTAGGGGGTCCCGAACTATGCGTCGAAGGCTAATGGTAACAGGAGGCAGGGAACACGATGTTTTACCCAGGTTCGGGCCCTCTCGATGGAGGTAATACCCTACTTCCTACTTGATTGATCTTGATGATATGAGTATTACAAGAGTTGATCTACCACAAGATCGTAGAGGCTAAACCCTAGGAGCTAGCCTATTGTTATGATTGTTGTATATGATCTATCGACTAGCCTAGCCTCGGTTTATATAATGCACCAGAGGCCTAGGATAACAAGAGTCCTAGCCGAATACGCCGGGGGAGGAGTCCTTGTCTTGATCACCAAGTCTTATGGAATCTTCCTTGTATGCGGCAGCTGTCCCAACTGGCCCATGAGTATACAGCCATGGGGGTCCTCGGCCCAATCCAACTGATCGGGAGATGACATGATGAGTACCCCCTAGTCCAGGACACCGTCAGTCTTTGTTGAGGCAACAAAATCATATGCCCTTGAAGTGGCTTAAGAAGGCCTTGCGATGAGGTGCGACATCAATGTCTCGACGCCAGTCCGAGCAGCACAATGCTTGCACGCATGTTTCTTCTGGATTGGACCTCCGTCCATCCCTCCCACTCGCCCGAAGAGGAAATGTTGACCGGGAGGGAGGGGTGACCACAATGGATTTCAGGCACTGCTGCTCAATCTCAGGCGACGCACCCATATCCGGTGGACCGCATGAGCGCGCGGCGTGGGATGGCTCTCCATGTAGCAGGATTCGCAACGACGAGTCCAGTTCTACCACGGACACAAGCGTAAACTAGTCTAGGGCCCGCGTCAGACCATTGGGCAAGGACGAGCTTGCACGAGGCCGCGCCCCGTGGCTTGAGCCGGATCCAAAGCGTGGCCTGGGAGGGGATGAGCGAGCCATAATGGCAGAGTGGGTGGCCGCCATGGCTGGGAAGGGGGGGTGAGGAGGGAGCACTCTCACTCTAACCTAGCTCTCCAAGCTCTCGCCAACCCATGCAAAAAAGAGCATTTTTTTAGGAAGGGGGGATGTTAAGCTTCATGCACTAGCCAACGCAACCAAAAGTCCAAATTGATGGAAAGAGCTAGGCAATCCACATATACACTTCGACACCCCCTCTCACGTGTGACACAAAAAGTCAACACATGAATTGACTGACAAGCATGGATCAAGAGGCCTATACGTGGACACAAAGGGGGCCGCAACAATTTTTGGATAAATTGCGAAAGTTAGGACTTGAACTCAAGACCTTAGGCCCTGATACCATATTAAGCTTCATGCACTAGCCGGTGCAATCAAAAGTCCAAATTGATGAAAAGAGCTAGGCAAGCCATGTATACATTTCAACAACAAAAAAGCATATATAAGATGTAATGATTGCTTCTACTAAATAGTAAATAGGAGTTTCCCTCAAAAATTAGTTAACAGGAGTTGAAGTTTTATGGCAAGTAAATTGGAATCCTAGAACTGCAAAGTCCGGTCCCTCGGAAATTTCGTCAAGTTTCCCATAAAAATATTACATATACTCAAGTTTATTTTGGTCCATGTATAAAAAGAAACAGACATGTTTTGTTCTTCAGACTTCATAAATGAGGTTGGACTTGATACCCTTGCCATCCACATATGGCATATAAATTATACTCACTACGTCCCAAAATAAGTGTCATTGATTTAGGCTAGTCATAGTGGAAGTAACATAATGTGGGGACCCCGATTCATAAGTCGTGATCACCGAATGCACGTGTACAGTGATCCCAGAGATCAATGCTCACTGAACACACAGAAGCTGAATAACAAGATGCTTACATCCATACATACCGTATTACACAAGTAGGACCATTATGGTCAAGTCTTGAGTATAATATTGCAGCGGAAATCTTCGTCGATAACTTGGACCCATGCCATCTGCCTTAACCCTACAGGCATTCTGACTGGGAAGCGTCCTAGCTCGCATGTTCGTCTCCAAAGTATTCTTCATCATATCCTGTTCTTTCATGCCTGGCCAATAAAATAACCAGTGGCAACCAATGAGTACTTTGAATGTACTCGCAAGCAACCCATGTTTTGGTTCAAGATACAACAATACATGATATAGCTAAATTTTTGCAGAAAGCTAGTTTTGAGTGCAATGACATGTTCAGCAACTTGTAAGACATGCATCAGGAGAATTCAAGTAACCATGAGGACATGTTATAGATATCAACATAAATAGAGTGGGCTTCAACCCAACTCAATCATGTCAAGTCCTTTGACTTGACCCAAGTAGATCTTCCCACTTATCCAAAAACACACGCTGGTTTGTAAACATGTGGACGTAGCCCAAGAGCGGTTACCCAACTGTCCTTGACCGTGGACACGGCTATTCGAATAGTTTTACACTCTGCAGAGGTTGCACACTTTACCCACAAGATCCGGGGAACTTCCGTGTCATCCACGACCCGCGGTACCTCAAGTACCCGGGGTAAGCACCCGATCACTATATTTCCCTAGACGACACTAACAAAGAGTCCACTCGTTGTTCCGCATCCTCACGATGTACATTATACGAGACTCACCCGAGATCGTAACATCCGCGAGGGGACACAACGGTGTATCTGGTGCCCTGTGAAAACAGTCATGGCCGCCCTACCTGGCACGACCCCGTCCCGAGAGAGAGCACCAACTCTCCCCCGTCACTAATAATGCGGGCTCCAAGCTAGTATTGGCCTAGGTAATCAATAATTCCCTTTCCCATATAAGGGTAGAGTGGTTGCGCATGTAAGGTTGGAATAACGGTCGCAACTTAAACCAATCTGTTTTGAAAACAACGCACACACTTGCCTCAGTACACCACTTCGTCATCAAGTGGCTACCCAACTCATCATCTCCCCCGGGCATAAGTGGCACCCGATGGGGTTTTCGAAAAGTCTTTTGAAAATACTTTGTCTCCATCACCATGCATATTCCCGTTCCTTTTTGCGTAGCACTACTTTAGCATCCTATCTACCCCCACCGGCATAACCCTCATAAGAAGGTAGGGTCATGCATAATGCAAGTATCAACGAGGAAGTATGGTGGCAAACCATCAAAGTGGTTACCACCTCATCATGATTCCGTCGCAACAACAATATGGTGCTATATGACATGCATAAAAAGGGTTTCATAGACATGGTCAAAGGGCTGCTTGCCTAGTTCATCCGAGTCTTCAAGCCTTCTGGTCCATCTCCGAGTATTTCGTCTACTTCGTCAACTAACGTCGGAAACAATCATAGTAAGCAACGCAACAAGGCAGAAAATAAAAGTGCTCTAAAAATATTAATTTGATTTTTCTAGGACATCTCTGGTTATATGAAAAATAACCAGAGTGGTTTCATTGGAATTGGGTCAGTGGATACTTCTCAACATTTTGATATGATGGACTCAAGGTGTTTATAGATTTGTAAGAAGTGTAAAGAAATATATTTTTGAAAAATGAGCAAAGGAACCCATTTAACAAAGGATGATTTTAGAAGCATCTAGGATTTAGTTTCACTGGATTTGGAGTTCAAATGATTTTCCTATAAATTTGCAAAGTTGACAAATATGAAGAAATGGCTCATTATTTGAGGTTGTACAGAAAGTATTAAGAAAAATGTTCATAAACTAAGTTATGAACTTAGAAACATCTAGGAATTTGAATCATGGCATTTGGATCAATTTTGAGCTCTCTGTGATTTTCTAAAGTTCATCACAGATATGGAAAATGGGGTTTTGATAAATATTTCTGAAGAGAAAGTTTCTGAAAAAATGTGCAAATGGCACCATGTGATAGATCATGATTTGTGGAGTCACTAGAAATTTGAATCATCAAATTTGGATATCATTTGGATTATTTGAGGATTTTACAAGTCATCTGGGAAAAGAAAATAAGAAAAAGGCTATACCCTTATTCTGCGCACTGGGCGGGAGATAGGCATTGGGCCAGCCCAGCGCTCAGCTGCGCGGGTGGTAGGGCGACGTCGAAGGCGCCCCGGACGCAGTACGCCTTCGCTGCGCAGGAAGCGGGTTTACTCCCGGTCCGTCTCCACTTAAACGGGCGGGGCCCGCCCACCGGGTCGCTGACGAGCGGGGCCCGGTGCTCAGGCCGTCTCCTACCTCCCGCTCGAATAGAGCAGAGGCAGGGGAGGCGAGGCCGAGCGGGCGCTGGCGCTCTCCCGAGGGGCACGGGCCACCTCCGGCGGCGCCCGACACACCGACGGACTCAGCGCGCCGCGGCGCACCCGTCCATGTGATGTACGCCCATGGGGGAGCCCGGGAAGAGGAGGGCTTCGGGTGCGGCGGACCGGGGCTGACGGCGAGGTTTGGCAAGGCGAGGAAGGCACGAGGAGGAGGGGATGGAGTGCGGGGCAAGTCGGTGGTGGTGGTGAGGGGGCACTGGAGTGGCTAGGGAGAGAGGAGAGGCTCGGGATAGCCCGAACTTAGGCAGAGTCCGGCGGCTCACCTCCGGCCATGGGGAGCGACGGAGGGCTCGGCGAGAGGGTTGGCTGGGTCTGGGTGACGTACGGGAGGGAGATAGGGCGAAAGGGCTCCAGAGATAGGCCTCGGGAGGCCTTATATAGCGAGGTCGTGGCTCACTGTGGACGTGCCTACAGGCACCCGCGGAAATGGCCGCAGTGGCCACGGGAGGAGGCTCGGGGCTGTCTACGACGTTCGTGGGAGTCGAGTAGGGCGCCAGGAAGGGAGAGAGGGAGCGGGGCGAGCTCCGGGTGGAGCCACAAGCTCGCACGCGCATTGGCAGGCTTGGGCGGCTCTGGGCACGCGCGTCACGGGCAGGACAGAGAGGGGAAGGAGGGGGCCAGCATGGTGGCCGTTGGGGAACGTAGCAGAAATTCAAAATTTTCCTACGTGTCACCAAGATCTATCTATGGAGAAACCAACAACGAGGGGAAGGAGGGTGCATCTACATACCCTTGTAGATCGCTAAGCGGAAGCGTTCAAGAGAACGAGGTTGAAGGAGTCGTACTCGTCGTGATCCAAATCATCGGAGATCCTAGTGCCGAACGGACGGTACCTCCGTGTTCAACACACGTACAGCCCGGTGACGTCTCCCATGCCTTGATCCAGCAAGGAGAGAGGGAGAGGTTGAGGAAGACTCCGTCCAGCAGTAGCACAATGGCGTGGTGGTGGTGGAGAAGTGTGGCAATCCTGCAGGGCTTCGCCAAGCACCGCGGGAGAGGAGGAGGACTTGGGAGAGGGGGAGGGCTGCGCCAGAACTTGGGGTGCGGCTGCCTCCCACCCCTCCACTATTTATAGGTGGGGGGAGAGGGGGCCAGCCCCACTAGATCTCATCTAGCGTTGGGGGCGGCGGACAAGGGGGGAGGAGTGCCTCCCAAGTCAAGTGGAGGCCCTCCCCCTTAGGGTTTCCCCTCTCCCATGCGCATGGGCCTTGGGGGGGCTGGTGCCCCTGGCCCATTAAGGCTAGGGCGCCCCCTTACAGCCCATGCTGCTGCATTGGACGTGGTGGAACAATTTCCGGACCTCCGGACCCCTCCGGAATCCTCCGGAAGCTTCTGGAAGCTTCCTGGTACAATATCGGAAAAACCCGAACCTTTCCCGGAACCCGAACAACAACTTTCCATATATAAATCTTTACCTCCGGACCATTCCGGAACTCCTCGTGACGTCCGGGATCTCATCTGGGACTCCGAACAACATTCGGTAACCACATACAAACTTCCTTTATAACCCTAGCACCATCGAACCTTAAGTGTGTAGACCCTACGGGTTCGGGAACCATGCAGACATGACCTAGACGTTCTCCGGCCAATAACCAACAGCGGGATCTGAATACCCATGTTGGCTCCCACATGTTCCACGATGATCTCATGGGGAGCGACGGAGGGCTCGGCGAGAGGGTTGGCTGGGTCTGGGTGACGTACGGGAGGGAGATAGGGCAAAAGGGTCCAGAGATAGGCCTCGGGCGGCCTTATATAGCGAGGTTGTGGCTCACCGTGGACGTGGCCTACGGGCACCCGCGGAAATGGCCGCAGTGACCACGAGAGGAGGCTCGGGGCTGTCTACGGCGTTCGTGGGAGTCGAGTAGGGCGCCAGGAAGGGAGAGAGGGAGCGGGGCGAGCTCCGGGTGGAGCCACGAGCTCGCACGCGCATTGGCGGGCTCGGGCGGCTCTGGGCACGCGCGGCACGGGCAGGACAGAGAGGGGAAGGAGGGGCCCAACATGGTGGCGTGTTGCGGACGTCGAGGCACCTCGACTGGCGCAAGGGGGAGGCTCGAGGTGGTCGGGGGACGCGGCGTCAACGCTCGGGAGCACACTGACGTGCTCCAGAGCGCACAAATGGCCGGCACCCACGGCTTTTTCTCGCGTCCTCACACGCCCACTTGTGTCTGGCGTCTGAAGGAGGAATAAACAAGAGGGGTGGGGGCCTTGGATGCTCTGGAACTTGCCAGGAGTGAGAGAGAGATGAGAAAGGGAGGGGGGGTGGCTGTCCAGAGAGGAAAAATGGGTCTCTGCCCCCCTTAATCATTGCCCCTTGGGCAGCCAAGCATGCAGGAGGTAAAGGAGGAGCAGATGAGGCCGTGGGAACAAGTTGAGCTCATGGAGATTAGTGGAAATGGACGAAACATGCATTTTAAGTTTCTGCCAGAAGGTGTTTGATGGTGGTTTGGGCAATCAAATGGATTCCAAATGATATTAAGATTAATAGGATCAAGTGTCATATAGAAATGAGGTTGATCACCAAGTTGGAGCTCATATGAAGAAAGTTGACAATGCAACTTTGGTAAACCCTAGAAATCAACAGAAATGGACTTTCCAAGATTTAGCCATGCAAATCTATTCTCCTTGATGCACCACTTGACATAGTGTCATCATTTGAGGTTCTGAACATGTCCACAAAAGTTGAGATCAAAAGGAGAAAGTTGCCAATGTAGAGTTGTTCAAATTTGGTACTGGACAGGAAGGGTTTTGGGGCACTTTGATCAATATAACATTTTCTCAAACTTGTACCATTTGGTCTAGATGAATTATTTGACCATTTGAGCATGTTCACAAGGTTTGAGAAGATTTGGACATGTTTGGCAATGTAAAGTTGCTCAAACTTCAAAATGGACAGAAATGGTTTTGAGGGGATTTGATGATGTTATATTGTTCTACAAGACATGATACTTGTCAAGATCATCAAACATGTCATATGTGACATGATAGAATTTTCTTGAAATTTTTCGAGAATATTTCCTTTGTAAATATTTCAAAATCTTGAAATGTCCAGGAAGGGTTTTTGAGGGATTTGACCAATATTTTGAACATGACCATGTGCTGAAACTCTTATATATGGAAAATATATGTCCATTGAGTTTCCCTGATTTTTCTCAAATATTTTGAAGCTTTAAAATAATTTTAACCTATTAAAGACCATTTCTGGACTTAAGAAAAAGCCTTTAAATAAAATAGGAAAATAACTTTTAAAATTATATTTTTATGGTTTCTGGGTGTCCTATATCTAATAGGAGTCAAATATATTTTTGGAAAGATTTTTACTGCCCTTAATTAAGTACTTGCAGTGCAAATCTCAATTCAGGGGTTTTTGGAAAACTAGTTTTTAAAAATACTATTTGGCCAAATTATTTTTGTAAGAAATTGTTTTTATGTCCTATACACATGGCATGATCATTGGGCAAGGTTTTTGGATCAAGGGGAAGGAGTATAAGGGTTGGAGAATTTATTTGATTTTTTAGAGCACTTGCAAACAACAGTCAAACATTCAATCAAAGCAAAGACAAAACACTCAAAAAAATTTGTCAAACCACATTTTAGCATGATTTATTGACTTAAGTGTTGTGGCATGAAAATCAGAGTGTGACACATAAGTACTAACATACATTGCCACATAAACAAAAAAGATGATGTGTCACGAATTTAAAGAGGATAGAGATAAATAAAGTAACACAATATGTTACCATCACATAGCGCTTTCCAATGCAAAATGAGTCTATAAACTAACAAATGAAGATATATTTGTTTCTACACTTATGACACTTATTATGAGATGGACGGAGTACGAATAAGAAATAACTGACCTAACTCCTAAGTTGACTTTAACAACCATTCAGTCTGAACAATGAAATTTTGTGCTGAGTGCAAATGGATGAAAAATGTCTTGATCATAGTTGCCAGAAATCTGGGTCGATCGGGTCGAGGAACGGGGTCGCGGGACGCGGATCGCCACAGTTGAAATCGAGGGTCGAAGAGGGATACTCTTCTTTGGGACGCTCTTTTGGATCGCGGGACGCGCCCCGTTACAACCGGGTCGAAAATCCGGGTCGATATATTCTGCGGTGATACTTTCCTAAGTTCCCCATAATTTCTCTCAAACAACTCCCCCAGAATTTGTGCGTCTAATAATTATTTCCCTTAAATTATCATCATTAAAGGCTCATATGTCAGATGACGGCTGCTTCGGCGTGATTTTCTCAACTGCATGTTTCTCTTTCACACGAAGCGTGATGTTCCTCTCCAATCCCTCCATTGTCTTCTTCACTTCGTTGGCAAAGCTGCAGCGAACCAGTACGGCATTGATCCATGTCCAATCCTCTAGCCGTCCAGCACTGTCCACCTTCCAGCCACGGATTCTCAAGCAGGTTACCGATCTCGTTCGATGTTTGGAGGGAGCGGGACGGGAGAGGCCGAATATGGCAGCGGACAGCTCCATGGCCGGCCGCCGGCGAGCAAGTGGCAGATCGCCGTAGTGCCCTGGTAAGCCTCAATTTCTGACGAATCTTCATACATATTCTTTGCTTCTTCCATAGTCCATACCAATCTGGATCAGCACCCATCGATCGGGATCGCGACCCATCCAGCGACCCAGCTCGACCGTACCTTGTCCCCGACCCTCGATCCGGGTCGATCGACCCCGGGTCAGGGATCGCACCATCGACCCGCGAACCAGGCTACTATGGTCTTGATCGCAAGGCAACTATGTCAACCAAAAAATAACTTCTAAATTGGTTAAGTTATAGTCATTCCTAATATATTTATTTGTTTTATGAATGCAAGACTTCGCAACCTTTCGCTGAACAAATGTCCTCACATGCATACGGAAGCAGGCAGCCTGCATAACTGCAGCTCAATTTTGCCTGATCGTACACACTGGGGAAGTAGTAATTTCTTTGCACTTCCATAGTCCATACCAATCTGGATCAGCACCCATCGATCGGGATCGCGACCCATCCAGCGACCCAGCTCGACCGTACCTTGTCCCCGACCCTCGATCCGGGTCGATCGACCCCGGGTCAGGGATCGCACCATCGACCCGCGAACCAGGCTACTATGGTCTTGATCGCAAGGCAACTATGTCAACCAAAAAATAACTTCTAAATTGGTTAAGTTATAGTCATTCCTAATATATTTATTTGTTTTATGAATGCAAGACTTCGCAACCTTTCGCTGAACAAATGTCCTCACATGCATACGGAAGCAGGCAGCCTGCATAACTGCAGCTCAATTTTGCCTGATCGTACACACTGGGGAAGTAGTAATTTCTTTGCACGCGGAAGACTCTTATCATAGCTATGTGAGTTGGCTAACCATGGCAGTGTGAACTGGCTGCATATAATTCAGTTTTGCGGCATGTACGAACCCTTTTAGACTAGTCACAGTGGAAGTAATATAGGTAGTAACACATATGTCACATAAGAAAAAATATGATATGGCCAATAATTAAAGAAGAGAGAAAATAAGATAACATAATATGTTACCATCACATAGCGCTTCCTAATGAAAAATGACTCTACAAAACAATAAAAAAGGTATCTATGCTATCACACATATGACACTATCCATTATAAAAATAGTAACATATACATGTTATTAGTCTAAGTTATTCCCCACTATGACTGACCTCATGGTTGCCCAGATCTCAGGAGCACAAGTAGTGCACAATACCTGATACACCGAGTGACACGCTTACGTCCACGTCCACCTTTACACGGCTGTACGGCTTGCATGGATCTCAGGTGACGTTTGGATTTTCCCGATATAAATTACAAGAAACTAAGGCCCCGCTTGGAATGTAGTTTTTCCGCCACCCCTGTAATATGTTACACCTGTATTATACCGGCCTCCAAGAGAATACATTCTGCAGGGTTGTATTTTCAATCCGATTGTAATCTGCGCTTGGCTCCAGGTTTCAATCCGGTTGTAGCAGCTGGTTCCAGGTTTCAACTGACGGAACTAACTACCCTACGCCTTACGAAACTGAATTCTTGTGAAACTTTGGCAGCACTTGTTAACTGGCAGGAGGGTTCGGGCTAATCATCAGTTCATCACCAAGCAGGACGACGCATCACCTAGGAGGAGTGCTCCGCCGCCGGCTGACCGGGAAGGGACGGGGAGGGGGAGCAGAGGACGAGGAGGAGAAGGGATGATACTTTGGTGGAGCAGAGGAGGCAGCTTGGAGGAGGAGGAGAGATTCGCCGTCACGGTCAGATCACGCCTACCTGCCAACGTCGCCGTCGCGGCCAGAAGCGAGTCACCGTCGCCGTCGCGGCCAGGAGCGAGCCACCGTTGTCGACGCGCCTAACTCCCGTCTTGGCCAACGTCTTCGGCGCCTCAACACGTCGCTGTCGTGAACGTTGTCGCTTCACCCTCTCGTAGACACCGGTGCCTCCCGGCGGCGTAACCTCGATCTAGAGGCTGTTTGGATTGGAGCCGCCCGCTGCCCTGCCAAAAAATCGGTAGTTGATCAGGCTGAGGGTAGTCGTTTGGATCGGCACCAAAACATTGGTGCGCCAACTCGCCTGGGCTTCGCTCTGTTCTTTTGCGCCAAAAAGTTGGTCGAATCCAGGGTGGCCGATTTGTCCGCCTATTTTTTGGCGCACCAACCGCGCGGGAAACCCTATTTGGCGCTGCAGGCGCCCGTTAGCCGTTATAGGCCATTTTGCTAACGGGCGCCTGCAGCGCACACCCCCTGCCACGATTTGGGCCGGCCCAGTTCCCTTATGCGTCCCTGTAAAAACTGGCGAAAAAAGGGTGGCCAGCGACGGAATCGAACCCGCGACCCCTCGGTCGTTAGCGCCACGCTCTAGCCATAAGACCATCGAACCTTTCGCACAAGATTCCTTTACTTTTCTTCTCTTATTGCATTCTGACTTCGGTTTTTATTTCTTTTTCTTGTTTTTTATCCTTTTTTGTTTTCTTTAATGCACGCTTTTTAAAGATTCATAATTTTTTTTCTAAATTCACGAACTTTGTTTCATATTCGATGAACTTTTTTCAAAAGCGTTGAATTTTTTAAAAATCGTTGAACTTATTTTTCCGAAATTTTGCCAAATTTGATGAACTTTTTTTCAAATCCGATGAACTATTTTTTCAAATTGGATGAACTTTTTTTCAAATCCGATGAACTTTTATTCAAATCCGATGAACTTTTTTCGAATCTGATGAACTGTTTTCAAAATTGATGAACTTTTTTTCAAAATTCGATGAACTTTTTTCAAAACAGATGAACTTTTTTCAAAATTTGATGAACTTTTCTTCAAATTTGATGAACTGTTTTCAAAAATCGATGAACTTTTTTCAAATCTGATGAACTGTTTTCAAAATCAATGAACTTTTTTCAAATTTTGATGAACATTTTTCAATTCTATGTGAACTATTTTTTAAAATTGATGAACTTTTTCAAAATCACTGAACTTTTCTTGAATTGGGCAACACTTTTTGCATGTTCGTGAACTTTTTCCGAAATACGTGAAGATTCTTTTTCTTTAAAGAAAATCATGTATGAGCAGCTACAATAGTTGTTAAAGATTGACCGATGGATTCTGTCACTTGGAAGTACGTAGCCTAGTGGTTAGCCGATAACTTGTATGCAGTGTAGATCACGGGTTCGATCCCATCGCGCGTCTGTAATTTTTTGCCCATTTTTCATTAGCATTTTGTGTGGTGTCCATTCGTGGGCCGGCCCACTTGGCACCATAGCGGGCGCCACTTCTCCCAACCGGCGCTGATTAGGAGCTCCCCAACCGCGCCCACGATTTGGCAGGGCGCCCATCGGCAGAAACCAAACAGCCCATCTCGAGCGAGAGGCGAGGTGGGGAAAAACGACGGGAGGTGGCCTGTATCGGATACCGGCCTAATACAGGTGTAAACAGGAAAACCGGTGTAAAATTTACAGCCCATAAACGACATGACAAGCACCAACGCGAGGCCCATCTGTTTTTAATTTACAGGGGTATATTTTACAGGTGTATTGGGCCACAAAACGAGGAACCAAGCGGGGCCTAAATGTAGTTTGAGCATTTCGAGACTTGAACACAGATCAATGAATTGTCTTCTGGTATAATTCAAGTTTAAATTACATAGTTTGAACTAAGTTTTGGAACTACCAACCAATTGTCGAGTCTGAATCTGAAAAACGGAAATATTCCCTCTGTAAAGAAATATAAGAGCATTTAGATCTAAATGCTCTTATATTTCTTTA
>NC_041385.1:474945695-474969733 GCF_002162155.2 Triticum dicoccoides
GAAAATTCAGTGTTCCAAGTATAAACTTTCAAAGTTGGACATGCCGGATTTTAGATTTTTGGAATTTAAATTTCCAAATTTCACAATTGTGATATAAATTTCAAGATTTCGAATTTCCAAATATAAATTTAGAGTTCAAGTATGCAGATAAAGGAATATTCTAATTTAAATTTACGTTCAAAATTTAAGCTTACCCCCAACTTGCTTGGCACAAAAGGTTTTGTTGTTGCTGTTGTTCAAAATTTGAAACTAGCTTCGAAACATGTGATAAAAGTACAGCAATGAAGGTTCTTTTGGCACAAAGATACGGATAGAAACTGTTTTTCTATGGAAAGGTTGTTTTAACAAACATATAAGACTGCAAAGAATACATGATAATTATTAGAAGATCCGCCAAACAAACCCTCCCTTGTGCAAATTCGGTTCATTTAATTCAAACTACTAACAACATGCAAAGAGAAATATGTGTGACATAGCCTGATCTTGTTGCCTATCTTTCGAGTGTCTACGTTGACGAATAGTTCAATTCTCAGTTGAAGAATTATACTGTGTAGTAGGCACGCTCAAGTGCCAATGCGCTGGCCCAGTTCCTAAATGAACAATACTCCATTTTGTTTTGCAGAAAAGGAGAACAGTGGTATGCACAAGTTAGGTGCAAGGTGCAGCGATCCAACTACTGAGAACATGGCGTGCTCTTACCACAATAATGCAGCAATGCACTGCGCATTCACATACAGTCTTGATAGAAATGGAAGAGACTTCAGCCAGCTACTTCACTTAATGAATTCTTAAGTTACCAAATAAACCTGGTCGATTATGATTTCTCGGCTGTTGACCAGCTTAATCACATAAGCGGACATGAGCAAATGAAAGCTCCAGAATATCAAGCAAATTACTAAGTGAATCCGCATCAACTCTCTTCCCCTTTGATCTCCGATGTGAAACTGAAAAATTCTTTTGCTGCCAAAGCTCTGAAAGAGAACATAGCATGGAAGGAAAACATCACTACATTGATTATAAGTTGGAAAACAAGTAATTTGTCACCTTATTCATTACTGAGAGTTGAAATCTGGAAACATAGTTATCCAAATATTTAATTTTACCTTCGAGCAATGGTGATGCATTCTCTATCTACAAAACCAACCAAGATTCCTCCATCCTGATGATTAACATGTTCTGAAACTACAGGAACCTGGTCCATTCCATGAGAATCCATAATCTTTTCAGCAGTAGTAAGTGGCATCTGAGGTGTCACAGACCATATTTTACATCTAACGGCTCCACAAACATGAGACATCAGACATTCATCTACCTGTTCCAGCATGAGCAGAAATGAGTAACTAAAATAAGAACCACATCAAGTTAGATAAACTTAACACCCTGTCACGAACTCATCTACGCTCTAGGGGATCAGAGAGGGGAATCGGGATGAGATCGAGACTTGGGAGAGGGGATTTCTTCCAAGGGAGGAGATACAGTTTTGGGGAGAGTTCAGAGATAACACTACACACAACACACACTTGCCCATTGGCTACAGCTGGCTATAAAGCCGCGGTCCACTTGTCTCTCCTGCCAACTGGCTGGTGGGGTCCACCGTCACGCGTCCACCGCATCGCTTCCTAGCGATGCAGGTGTGACATTCCCCTCTTCTTCAGAATGAGCTCCTTCTTCAGTTGCAGCTTGCTGGTCGGCCTCGTCGGCGGCTGGTGTGTCCCACGCCGGTGCGTGAGGGAAGCGGCGGCGCAGAGTGTCGTAATCCTCCCATGTCATTGTCGTCCGGTCGTGGCGCCAGCGCACTTTGACTTGCACCAGAGCGTTGTTGCCACGTTTAACCATGCGCCGCTCCAGGATCTTCACTGGTTCTTCGTCTTGGCCGGTGAGGTCTGGCGGTCGTGGCAGCTCGGCGAAGACCGGGGTGTAGTTGGGAGTGAACGGCTTGAGCTGGGATACGTGAAAGACAGGGTGAATCCTGCTGTCTGCCGGCAACTCCAACTTGTACGCCATCTTGCCGATTCTGTCGAGCACCACGAAGGGCCCGAAGTACTTGTAAGCCAGCTTAGCACAAGGCCGGTTCGCCACGGATGATTGTGCATAGGGCTGGAGCTTGAGGAGAACATGATCACCCACCTCGAAGGAGCGCTCCGTGCGGTGCTGATCAGCCTGTTTCTTGAACCTGTGCTGGGCACGAAGAATGTGCTCGCGAAGCCGTGCCGTATGCACGCCCCAGTCCCAGGGCTCGCCATCGATCATGGGCACCGTCTTGTCATCCCAGAATGCCATGGCGCCGATGTTGGGCTCCACACCGTACAGAGCCTTGAAGGGGGAACATTTGATGGAGGAATGAAAAGATGAGTTGTACCAGAATTCCGCGGTCGGCAACCAGCGGCGCCATTGCCGGGGCGCGTCGTGCACCGCGCATCGCAGGTACATTTCCATGCACTGATTGACTCGCTCACTCTGGCCGTCTGTCTGGGGGTGGTATGCCGTAGAGAAGAGCAGCTTAGTGCCTGCGCTGGCAAAGAGCTCGCGCCAGAGAGCACTGGTGAAGACACGGTCACGGTCGGAGACAATGGAGCTCGGAATGCCGTGCAGCTTGACGACATGATCCCAGAAAACCTTGGCCACTTGGGGAGCTTTGAATGGGTGACGAAGCGGAATGAAGTGTGCTGACTTGGTGAGCCGATCCACTACCACCATGATGGAATCGAAGCCCTCCGATGCTGGTAATCCTTCCACGAAGTCCATGGTCAGGTCGCGCCAGGGAGTGGTTGGCACGGGCAATGGCGTGAGCGTGCCCGCCGGCTTGGATTGCTCGTGCTTGGCGTGCTGACACACTGGGCATTGTCGCACGTAGTCGGTGACATCGGCCTTCAATCCATCCCACACAAAAAGCTTCTTGATGCGCTGGTAGGTGGCCGTGGCGCCAGAGTGGCCACCTATCGCGCTGTCGTGCAGCGCGCTGATGATCTTGGTGCGCAAGGCCGTGTTCTTGCCGATCCACAGGCGCTCCTTGCGGATGAGGCCCTTGTAGAGCTCGTAACCCTCGTCGTCCGGGCTGTGGATCGCGAGCTGAGCCAGACGATCCTATGCGTCGGCGTCCATGGCGTATGAGTTGGCCACCTCCTGAACCCATGCGGGCTGGCACAGGGAGAGCGCGTCCAGGTTCAGCGACGCGCCCACGCGGGAAAGAGCATCCGCGGCTCCGTTTTCACTGCCACGACGGTAGCGGAACTGGAATTGGAGTCCGACCAGCTTGGCCATGGCCTTGCGTTGCAGGTCCGTGGCGAGCTGCTGATCCTGCAGGTTGCAGAGACTTGTGATCGGTGATGATGGTTAAGGGGCCCCTTTGCAAGTACGCTCGCCACTTCTCGATTGCCATCATGACGGCAATGAACTCCTTCTCATACGCTGAGAGCCGTTGGTTGCGCACCCCCAGGGCCTTGCTGAGGAACGCCACCGGGTGCCCTTCCTGTGCCAGCACCGCGCCAACGCCGGTGTCGCAGGCGTCCGTCTCAATCGCAAACGGGCGCTCGAAATCTAGGAGCGCGAGCACGGGCGCGGTCACCATTGCTCGCTTGAGGAGATCGAAGGCCACCTGCGCCTTCTCTGTCCACTCGAAGCCCTTCTTGGTCAACAAGCTTGTGAGCGGCTTGGCGATGATGCCATAGTGCGCGATGAACTTGTGGTAGTAGCCGGTGAGGCCGAGGAAGCCGCGAAGTTCAGTCGCGTTTGTTGGAGTAGGCCACGCGACCATAGCCTGCGTCTTCTCGGGGTCCGTGGCGACGCCCTCCTTGGAGATGATGTGGCCCAGGTAGGAGATACTGTCCTGGGCGAACGAACACTTGGACTCCTTGGCGTACAACTGGTGCTCCCGGAGCAGGGCGAGGACGAGACGAAGGTGTTCCAGGTGCTCCTCCAAGGTTTGGCTGAAGATCAAAATGTCATCAAGGAATATTATGACAAACTTACGGACGTACTTGGCGAAGATCGCGTTCATGAGGCACTGGAATGTTGCCGGAGCATTCGTCTGGCCGAATGGCATGACTTTAAAGTGGAAATGGCCATGGTGGGTCTTGAACGCGGTCTTCTCCTCATCGCCCACGCGCATGCGTATCTGATGGTAGCCAGCGCGAAGATCCAGTTTGGAGAAGAATGTCGCGCCCGCTAATTCGTCGAGCAGTTCATCGACAATGGGCAGGGGAAACTTGTTTTTGACAGTGGTGTCGTTGAGCCGGCGGTAGTCGACACAAAAACGCCAGGTGCCGTCCTTTTTCTTGACGAGCAGCACGGGCGCGGCGAAGGGGCTCATGCTGTGCTCAATCACGCCGGACTGCAACATCTCCTGCACCTGGCGCTCGATTTCGTCTTTCTGTAGTGGCGAGTAGCGGTAAGGGCGCGAGTTCGCCGGGCGCGCGTCGTCGACGAGGGTGATTGCATGGTCGTAGCGGCGATGGGGAGGCAAACCCTTCGGGTCAGCGAACACGTCCGCAAAGTCCGTCAGTACACTCTGGACACTGGGTGGCATCTTGGTAATCTGCGGCTCCGGTGCACGGGGCAGATCAAGGACTGCCATGTACCAAATGTCATTCCCAGCTTGCCATTTGCGCACCTGATCGGGCTCGATTTCTTCCAGCTTGTCGTTCTGCTTTGGACGAACACCTTGCAGAGTGATCATGGCGCCTTGGTGCTCGAACGTCAGTGTCTTCTCCAGCCAGTGACAAGTCATCGGGCTGAACTGCTCCAGCCAGTCCATGCCGAGCACGCCGTCATAAGCACCCAAATCCAGTTGCCTCATGTCTGTGGCGAACGTGTGTCCTTGAATCCACCGGTTCAGTCCCTTTACCATGCTGTTGCACGTCATGCGCTCGCCGTTGGCCACCCAGACCTCCACCGCGGGCACGGGCACAGAAACCGCGTGCACACGCTCGGCGAACTCCTTGGAGACGAAACTGTGTGTGCTCCCGGAGTCGACTAACAGCAGCATCACCTGATTGCCGACGAGCGCGCGCAGACGGATGGTGCGCAGCGACTCCGTGCCGGCAACCGCGTGTGTGGAGAGCACGCAACATTCCGGTGCAGGCTCTTGCTCTGCTGGGGCGTCGAGCAGGTCCAGGGCATGCACCGCGTCATCGCTGAAAACCTCTCCATAGTCGCCGACGTGGATTGTGAGCAACTGAGTTGCAGGCTTGCACCGATGGTCGCGGGAGTAATGATCTCCACACTTGAAGCAGAGGCCGTTGGCACGCCGGTGCTCGCGCAGTTGACGCTCTCGCGCCAGATCGTCGTTGGGCACGCCCACGGCGTCAGGCCGCGGCGCCGTCGGGGCCCGCGGAGGAAGCTGTAGGGGTGGTGGTGGTGGTGGCCGGCCCACAGGAATAATGCGCGGTCGAGCACGTTGTGTGCCCACTTCCTCTTCGACGATCCGGGCCAACACCGCCGCGCGTGTGAGACTGGACGGCTCCTGGAGGCGGACTGCCGCCCGCAGATCGTCGCGCAAACCCAGCAGGAACTGCGTGACGAACAGCTTGGGATTGAGCGACGCGTCGAGGGCGAGCAGGTGGTACATGTGCGTCTCGAACGCCGTTCTGTACTCGGCGACGGTGCCGGTCTGACGAAGCTGGAGCAGCTGGTGCATCTCTGTCTCGAACTCGTCTGGCGCGAATTCGCTGATGATGGCCGCGGTGAACTCCTCCCAGTTCGGCGCACGGTGTGTCTGCCTGTATGCCTGGTACCAGCGTGCCGCATGGCCATCGATGTAGAGAGAGGCCGTGGTCACCCAACTGTGCGGCGGAACTCGGTACAGCTTGAAGTAGGTGATGCAGCGGTCGATCCAGAGGCTGGGCGAGTCGCCGTCGAAGTGAGGGAAATCATGCTTGGGCGGCTTGACCATGTACTCGTCGCGCGGTCCGTGGTGCGCGTCGCGGCCCGCCATGAACGCCGCCGGCTGCCCTGCGCCCGTGAACTGGGGAGGATGCCGCAACGGCAGCAGGGGCGGCCCGTTGTTGGCGAGGCGCACGGCAGGGCACTGAGGAAGAGGCCCGCACGCGTGCTCCATCGAGGTGACCGCGGAGGCCTGCGTGTCGCCGTCGTGGTGGTCGGCGTCCCTCGGTCGGTGAGGCGCAGTGGCCGCAGGTGAAGGTGATTCGCGCTGCTGCCGCACCTCGTCGACGTCGGCCTAGGTGAGATCCAGCTGCTTGCGGATATGCGCCAGATCCGCTGAGACTTGCGTGTTGAACGCGATCTGGGCCTCGCGCTGCTTGTCGCCCGCAAGCGTGGTCTCGTCGAAACGCTGCAGCAGCGCCTGCAGCAGCGTCTTCAACTCTCCCGTGGATTCAGCCATGGCGGTGATGATGTGGCGGGTTTGAGCCGAAGGTTTGCTGGGCGGCGCCGTCGCACACGCTCTGAATCAAGCCAACCCCGCTGGGGATTTCGCGCAGATCTCGCCGGAGCGAAATCGCACCCGCAGCGGTGGATTTTACAGCTCGATCGAGAGGGAAGAGTGGCGGCGGAGCAAAAATCTGGGCCGAAACCTGAGCTCTGAATACCAACTGTCACGAACTCATCTACGCTCTAGGGGATCAGAGAGGGCAATCGGGATGAGATCGAGACTTGGGAGAGGGGATTTCTTCCAAGGGAGGAGATACAGTTTGGGGGAGAGTTCAGAGATAACACTACACACAACACACACTTGCCCATTGGCTACAGCTGGCTATAAAGCCGCGGTCCACTTGTCTCTCCTGCCAACTGGCTGGTGGGGTCCACCGTCACGCGTCCACCGCATCGCTTCCTGGCGATGCAGGTGTGACACACCCTTTGGATTACCATTTGACCTCTTAAGGAAATAAGAAACCCATCTTTTTCTCTGTTAATAAAAAAGAGTTTGAAGTATGTATGAACCACAAGAACTTCAGTGTTTAGAAATATGACAAATATATTTGAACCTATTGGACTTGGGAGAGGTGTAACTAAAGGACTCTTGTATTAATTCCAACAGACTGGATCCTATTTTCACCGAGGGAGGACAGGTGGGGAACCAAAAACTACTCCCTCTGTTTCTTTTTGCATGGTGTGTTTTTATTGGTTAAGGCAAGACTTTTACCAAGAATTACTCGGTTAATAAGTGGTTTAGTAATACGAAATCACAATCATAAATATTTCTAAATAGGAAACTAATTATATCAACTTTATGTCACATAAATTACATACTAATATAGTAATTGTTGGTAAAAGCCTTTGTCTTAAACCAATCAAAATACGCCCTACAAAAGAAAAAGAGGGGTCGCCCAACCCAAGTAATCAAGCAATAGGCAATCTCATCCAACCAAGATAAAATAATTAGGGCGCCAGATTAGAACCTAGGTTATTCTTTAGCGCAAGACTTTTGTGTATATAGGGCAAGGATCTAAAGGTCCTATGGTTCAAACAGGTTGTGAGAGAGAATTCAAATCCTTGCACTCTTTTGGAGTTGTGATAAGGAATTTGCAGATGGCTTCGTCATCATTTTTCTATTGTCATGATTATTCCATCACAGATTGAGAGACGGAAAGTGGTCAAGGACTCGGAGCTCCAGGGACTAATTAATTTGTGCAGAATATATTTGACATGTTCGGATGTTCCAATCCATCACAAAAATAGGATTCTTCATATGTGATGGTCTGTTGGCTGTTATGTGATAGTTTGTGAGTTGTTTCTTTGATGTATCTGAACTGTGATGTGGTTTACAGGGTTAGACTGAGTATGTCTCCTTTTGGTTTTGCATCCAAAATAGCCATATGGATGCAAATACTTCGGACACTAGGTATCTGTCATGAAACTTGGAAATCAAAAAGGACAGAAAAGAAGTGTGCACAAATAAGTATGTCTTCCCATAAACTAAAACATCAAGGTTATGCAAATAGAGAAAATGAACCAGTGGAAAATGGTGGTAATTCTCACCTCAAGTTGCATCCTGGTACTTTTTACAGTTTTGCAGAAATCCTGGAAATCTTTGACTGTTAGCAAGCCTAATAAAGACTTATTGCTGTCAGTTATCATAACAAATGGTTGCTTCTCCACAAGCATAAGATTTAGTGCCTCAACTACTGGAGTTTTCAATGAGACAGAAATATATCTAGTTTTCATAGTCTCTGCAACAGTAAGATTTTCCAGCACGTTATCATCTTTGACATCATAGACACAAAGCGAGCTTTCTAGTTTACATAATTCTGCAGTAGCATCAACACTATCCACAGAAGTGAGTTGTTGGGTTTGAGTGGGCACATTTTTCGCCTCTTCAATGGTGCTTGTTTTCTCCTCCAATGAATCCAGCTTACCCTTACTGCTGGTAGAGAACCTTTGAGAAGAAGCGATCCAAGAAGATAGTCCAACAGCACCAAGCAAAGGCAGAACTATACGATAATCCTGCGTTAGTTCAAACAGTAGGAGGACAGATGTCAAAGGCACCTTGCATACACCGGCAAGTGTAGCTGCCATACCAACCTGCAAAGATAGAAACAAAGGAAAACAAACATAAGCAATGATAATACTGCTTGCATAATATCTTCATTAGTGTAACAGCGCGCAAAAGGAAAAAAGTTAGAACTTGAAAATCGCTGAGCAGTGACTACAAAACAAGCACAAGAGATGGAAATGCCACCACATGGTTGCAATATCATTAATACTACAAAAGCATACAAAGAGACATTGAACTTCTCCCTCCGTTGCAAAAATGGGAGGCAGGATTTGACTTGGCATGATCTGCAAAACTGAACAGTGGCCATTTGTTTCTTTGGAAGTATTTGTTGATCACTACATAAATAATGATCATACACAGATGTTATAAAATATGAATCTAACAGTATCACTTTTCTGTAATTAAATTTAAATATGTATATTGCTGGACTAATTGTTGGTCAAAATTTACAAAGTTTAATTTTTGAGATGTACTGGTGCTTTCTAAAAATTAACGGAAGGAGTAGTTGAGAAGAAGAAAGGTAATATGCTGATGGGCATTACCAGACCATATGCTTGAGGTGACGCTACGTCTAGGAAGGGGACATGAAACAGTGCTTCAGAGCCAGTAAATGTAAACCTCATGAACTTGCCATATGCCATGCCTGTAGCTGCACCAATAAAAAGGGATGGTGCATAATAACCTCCAACCAATCCAAAAGCCCTGCACAAAGACGTCGCCAATATTTTTACTCCAATGAGCTGAACCAACACTGCTGCTGAGAGACCACTTGTAAATGGCCGTGATTCCAGTAAAATATCAACATTCTCAAAGCCCCAATACAGAACTTCAGGGTATACAAGAGCGAGAAGACCAACAATAAGGCCACCTAAGGCAGGGGATACAGCCATCGGCAATCCTGTTGTCTTTTGTAAGCGTTCAACCATGTCCATAGTTAGTGCTGTACACCTAGATAGGGTGATTGACACCACTCCACAAAACCCGCCCAGCAAGAGATATAGAGGAAGTTCTGACATTTATGAAGTCATGTAAATATCCTCATACTTTCAATCTCTGGAGCACGAAAAACAAAATGTAAAATGAGAGTACCATTAAAAGTTACTGAGAGCAACCTACCATCTGGAAGATTGTATAGGCATTCTATGTGACTATATGAGGCCAAACAAATTGCAGAACATCAGGTTGGTTTAGGAGTATCGGGTAGTTCAAGAGCAAAAATGCGCAAGATTTGTTGGTGTCCTGTTTTAGTAATTTTCAATTGCAGAACAGCAGGTTGCTTTAGGAGCATCAGGTAGTTCAAGAGCAAAAATGTGCAAGATTTGTTGGTGTCCTGTTTTAGTAATTTTCAGCTGGTACAGTACATGATTTAGCAAATGGCTGCACCAGTTGCTGACTGATGGATGGTGTCTGCCATTGTCCTTGCCCTTCTGGCTTTTAGTTTTGCTTTTGATGACTATTTGGATACTCATAAACTTTGCAATAATCTATTGAGGGATGTGTGCATCGATTGATGCTGAGGCTGGGGACTACTACCCTCTTTTTGAAAGAAAAAGAAACAGAACATGACTTATTTCATCTCAACATATGAAGTTACTTGGGAAATGTTATTGGCGGGAACAAGTTAAAACAGCAGAGACTTCATCATAAGAAACTGTGAAGCATAAGAACCAATATTGCAAGATGCAAGGAAGTACTTCATATTCATAAACAGAACTAAAAATCTCAAATATAACAAACATTAAGTACCTGTTGGGGAGCGAAAATCATATTCTGGAACAGTGAAAGCAGGATCAGAACCAAGACCAATCTCTGAAACAACAGACGCTATCACTGCACTGAGGATCACCATAGGTGTTGAGTTGGAAAGGGATGAAGAATCGCCAGATGAAGGCCACAAAACAGACTCCACCGCAAAAAAACACCCAGCAACAGCAGCATTAAAACCTAAAATACAAGGAAATCACCTGAAATATAAGTAAAATGGAATCAGAAAGCAGAAGACACGGAATATTTTGACTTTACCATTGGACATGTTGACCATATCAGAGTACTCATAACAGGTGAATCCTTTTCGAAAAACAATAACAGGTGAATCACATACTTGCGGCTAGGTAAAGTTACATGGCGCAGGAACATTCCCTAAAATTCCACCAACGCATGCAACTAAATTATAGTTATATTACATAAATGTATACAGTATGTATGATTAACTAATTATAGTAGGCCAACATCAAAATGTGAATATATGTGGACAAAACTATCTATAGGGAACTGATTTTCTTTTATGACAGGATACCCTGTTAGTTTAAATTGATTTGATATAAGCATGAAGAAATCAAGCAAATTATGACATGCTTACCCAATGGTTAATCCATCATACTGATGGAACATACCTTGTAACAAAATATATAAACAATTGGGGATGTAGAACTTACCAGATGCAATGCCAGCTGCTGACCCAGCTGCCACAAGAGACAGCTTTTTTCCGCCTTCCCACCCAAACACATTTCCAAATCCTTTCGCTATAGCAGAACCTATTTCCACGCTGGGTCCCTCAGGCCCCAGAGAGTTGCCAGTTCCGAGAGTGAAAGATGCCGCCACAGCTTTCAAGAATGGCCTAAACACACCTTTTATATTAGAAACAGAGCCATCTGAGTTTGTTTTGATAGAACTTCTTAGCGTATTCAGCCCTCCAACTATGATGCCTCCACTGACGGGAACAAATATCACTCTCTGCCAAATTTCAGCAGTGGGTTCTTCCCTCAGCCACGAAGCGCCTCGCAGTGGTATGCCATCCCAAAGCAGGTCCCGTATTTCATGAACCTATGGTAAAAAAAAAATACATCCAAAGAAGCAATAACATGTACTTAAACTAACAACGTGAATATTTAAAAATGATTCCCATCAGTAGCAAAATGCAACAAGGTGCCTAAACTTTCAAATTGTATCATTCTGACTTAAGACCTGAAGTTTCAAGTTCACCCAACATTTGGTGGACACCTACAGAATTCGGAATTGGAACCTAGCCAAAGATGGGGTGCCGCATCCTGTACTGTAACGTAACACGTGTCGCAATATACTGAACGTTTTCAGCCTAAGGCCATGTTGTTCAGGTATTCAGGGGGATTAGAGGGGAAGGCACGAGAGAAATCGGAGAAATAATGATTTGGAGTTATGTTGCTTGTTTTATTCATGGGCACAGCTCCCTCTTATATATAGGAGGCAGCCTAAACAGATACTCTGACCTCCAGAAGCCGAACTCTTTTGTGATTGTATCATCTAGATACATCATACATGGTGATGAATCAATAAAAACTTCCATTTCCAAAAGACAAAAACAAAAACAAAAACAAAAAAGATACTCTTATCCAACTTCATAACAGTTTGAAACCTCACTTGAACCTTATAGGTTTAAGGTATCTTTCAACATAGCAAGCCATCAAATTAATGTGACGAATCCATGGTCTGACACCTAGCTGTGCCTGTTAGGAAAATAAACCACGTCGTGTCCGGTCATGGCATGTGTGTGCGTCGCGCATTATGACGTGTGTTTTCGAGTCTGCAACACCTATGTGCATCTGTGTCCCGGTGGCACGTGAGTACATGCTCGCGTTCGTGTCCACCGTGTCGGTCTAGGTCAGGCAATGGTGTGCGCCATGGCCTGGCAAGTTTGTTAGCTGCATGTGTGCCTGTGCTAGCCGAGTCCTGTGTTAGTGCATGGGTTAGTTAGTGGCTGGCTGTTATGGTCGGGTCAGTGCGTTTGTTGGCTACTGGAGTGAGATTGAGAGGTAGAGAGGTAGAAGAAGATGAGGAGCTACTCCGGTCAGCTCCAACAGTGCCAGTGTCATGTCCAGCTAGGACATGGTTGCTTCCAAACTGGTAGGCAGCTAGGCTCACCACCCTTGGCATCGTGTCTCAGCTGGACACAGCTGCACAATTGCAGTCTGCTCCTTGTCGATCCGAATAAGACATGAGGCTATGCTGAGTTTGAGTTGAAAGAAACTGCTAGCCCCCCTAAGCTATATGTTGGAGATATGAGCAATGCTTCGAAGGTATTGTTCATTCGTATATTCAGCATCAATATCCATCCGACTTATGAATGAAAATCAAATCAAGCTAGAACTTTGGCAGGTAGGAAGGTGCCATCGGTTTTTTAAGGTGGTGAAGGCGGTCCTCGTTTTTAATTTTCAGTATGACGAGCTAAATCACGGATACATGAAGTTCAATTACTTGATAGAATAAAATGCAGGTGTCTGAGCTATAATGAGTGCTTCTGATTACCTTCCACGAAATAGCTTCTGATGTGAGCATGGTTAGGTTGGATCATCAAGCTTTTACAACTGGCTACACCTCATACAGGAATGACAACGGTGATCTTCTTATATGTGCCAACTGGCTGCTGTCATGGCCCTTACTGCAGGAGCAGATGGAGTTGGACTACCACGGGATTTATGTTCCATTTGGGATGACAGTTGGTTTGATATGTAATGTTGGATTTCGCACAAGCTTTATGTAGCTTATGATTTCCCTCAGAGCCATTGAGCGTGAATGTTGTAATGAAGTACAGTACTCCCTCCGTTTGTTTTTATAAGACGTTTCACACAGCTTGCTGTGTACTGTTTTGAACAGTGTCTGAATGCCTAAAACGTCTTATAAAAATGAACAGAGGTAGTAATAAATTTGAATGCGTACATCTTCCGATGCAAACACCGAAGGGAAGTTCACTACCATTATCTACTACTCCCTCACTACTGCCAAAAACGCTCTTATATTATGAGACGAGGGAGTAGAAAACTACCACAAAAGCATTAGTTGCATGATTCGTGCAGCAGTTGAGTGACTGTTGAACCAATTTGAAATTCTGAAAGAATCAAACCATAGTGTGGTTCGCAAGCACCTACGGAAAGATTGAAGAGGACAACGGAGACGCCTGTGAGGAAGCCCACGAGGCAGGCTGCGAGCGTGACGAGGTCGAGGCCGGGCGCCATCTCCTCCACGGACGCCTTAACCTGCTCCCCCCGCCGAACCTCGGCCTCCTCGTCCGCCGCTCCGCATCGAACCCGAAGGCGCACGCCCCCGCGGCGGGTACCGGGCAGCAGGGGGCGGGCCGCGACGCGGAAGAGAGGAGGCGGAGATGCAGACGAGGCGAGTAGGAGACGCGGGGAGCACGGGGTCGCGGCTGGCGCCATGGATTCCGATTGCGGGACCGGTAGAGCCAGCTATCTCATCTCTGCTAGTGCTATGCTGTTCTAGTAGGGGCTCGAAGCTGCACTGTTCTCATCTTTGGAGGCTCAAGGCAAAAAAACGCCTCTGGGGAATTCCGGCCTTTCCAGACGAGGAGGGCTGTTTTCTCATTATTAGTTTCCTCGGTATAGTCTGGTGGACAACAATCCGCAACGTTTATCCTCTCGCCTGTGCTCTTTCCCTCGATTTCTGCCCAACTATTCTGAGATAAACGGAAATAATATCTGGCAAACGGCAGCCAGGGAGCTCATCCCAGCGAACGCCTTCCCCGTCTTTGTACGGATCTTGACACAAGCCGATGTCACGTAGATTTCGTTCGCTGTTACACGTTTTCTTGGACGAGGGTGTATCTGAGTGCACGGCAGTTGCATGATGGCCAATCCATCGTCCGATGATCTGCTTGGACGCACTGATGTGCTCTATCGGGCAGAGATCGTCTGCTGTGTATCGTGTGTATAGCAGCGCTCAGGGTGCTTACCACTCGACCGTAGTGGGTTTTTGTGAACACTTGCTACGAAGCTGCCATATGTATGTCAAACCTAAATTTTTTTAAGTGGATTTTCCTTTTGAAAACATAATCCAAAAATCCTTATTTTTTTATTTTGAAAGAAAAAATCCTGATGTTTTTACTGGGTTTTTTTTCTAAACTTGTCATGTGCATTTTTAGTTATAGGTAGCATGGCAATTTATTTTTAATTTTAATCCATGACATTTTTGTGTGTTCCAAAACATGGCAATTTCTATGTCCTTTTGTAATGCCGCATGGCAAACTTTGGGAATTGTATTTCTTATTCATACCATTTTTTGAAAAAAAAAATATTGATGTCTTACATGGCAGTTTTATTACTAAGAGAATCACAGTTTTATTACAGCATGGTAGTTTTACTGTTAATAGCATGACAATATTATTATTGAGAGCATGGCATTTTATTGTTAAGAGGATGGTGATTTGGTTATTGAGAGTGTGGCAGTTTTATTATTGTTCGCATGATATTTTTACTAGTAAAAGTGCCCGTGCGTTGCAACGGGCTAACAACAAAAACTCACAAAAATTATAATGACCAACATAAAACAATTCAAGTTCATCAAATTGTGCCAACCTGATGTAAATCCTACAGATCAAATCAATAATTAAGAATAACTCATGTAAGAAAGAGGAGCCTGAGCTTTTAAAAAAAACGTGCACACCATCCTGGTTGAATGTGCTTGAATGGACGCTCCTTCTGGCGCTGCTAGTGGCCACCACTATGACTCCTTGTCCTCGCGGGCACGCGTGGGGAAGGAGCAGATCCTCCAGTGCAAGAAACAGCAAAACACACCAAGAATTATGAACCACTTTTAGCTATTTACAACAAATAGCCCAAGATTACACCACATGGTCATTAATAGCAAGATTGGATAAAAATAGCTTCTTGTATATTTATACACTCACACACCAGGTCCAGTTCTTCTCATTGCCTCGCTGTATATTGTAGTCTTCACAGAATATTAATTACATGATGATGAGATTAACCGAAAAGACTACACTGAATTTTGGCATTTTGCCTATGCAGTAACTCAAAAGACAAACAACTCTTACAGAATAAGAATCGTATGTGTTTTCTTCCACAAAGATCATGAACAATGGGTTTAGTTTTCTATTTTATTTCATTGTTGACCCAGTCTTTCATGGCTGCTTCATTAGGAACTTGAACATGAAAGAGGATGATAGGAAAGCCTCTTTTTATTACAGGTATATATATTCAGTAGCTCAGGCCTTTGTAGCAAATTTGTATAGGTCTGCTTGTTGTGCCTACCGAAGTATGCACATGTTTTTGACCTGCAAGTGCAGCTAGGGATGCCTGTAATTCAGAATTAAAACACAAAGTTGATGATTTCTGTGTGTATGACACTTGTGTTCTGTACATGTCCCCATGCTTGCAAGTTGCATTTGCAGTGTATGGAACTAACCTTATATGGCTTATTTGAGGGGACAACAACAGCAGCCAAGGTGGCGGCAGGAAGTCCTCGACGTGTGACCTGGACAACGTCTTGGTCAGTTTCTTGGAGATTATGCTTCCATTGCTCACGCTCGTCGGGACACACTGCCGTCACCGTTGTCGGAGTCTTTGTCGCTGGGGGCGGGACTGGTCCCTTCCTACTTCCTAGTTCCTACTTGATTCTGCCATGACCTGATTGCCCTTGCAATGCAACGGGGGCCTAAATATTTTACGTGTTAGAAATAATACAATAATAGAACCCCACATAGTTCTTTTATAGAGAACTTCGCAAACCTCGACTAATCTATATCATGCAGGGAAAGTATCAATCATATATATCTTCAGAATCCCCATACACATCAAGCAGCATTATCTCCCTTTTATTACTTTTATAAATCATTCTTATTTCCTCCAACCAAACTCACCATGTCTATATCCTTTGAGCTAAGGGAATATTTGTACTATGCAGAGGAGAAGATTAACACTCCATATTGAGAGAACAAATCAAGTTTAGTATAGGTGCCATGCCAGTGGCATGTTTGAGATCATGTCGTCGCTGCTGAACCTTGTACTATGTCATCTAGCAGAACACGTTATCATTTGCGTCGTATATATTTCCCTTGATGCATGGGTGGAGTTGAACATGCCCTGAACTCTGATCTCCTTTCCTGCTTTGACTTTAATAAACTTGAGTACATAGTATGCACAGTACTACTACTGTACAACATATAATTAATATTTTACTGTGTGAAAAGAAATTAAGTCAAGACCCTGAAGAATACTACAAAAATATCTAAATGTCCACAACGATGTTCTTAAATTCTGAAGAAAGCTCGTAACCCAGATGTAAATTTCAAGCTGGAAGTTTTATGCACAATCCTTTGTATGTTTGGCAAGAAAAATAATATCAATGAGCTTCTAGCTTCTGCATCAATGAATATATACCAGAATCTAGCCTTTTGTACCCAACCAAACCTAGAAAACAAAGTCTAGAGAGAGGGGGGGGGGGATAGAGTCTGTCCACTTGCTCTGTAACATTAGGAGCCATGACACGCCAGTTTTCTGCTCAACTATTCGAAGTATAAACCACTTTTACTACTGAGTGCCAACTCGAGAAACAAAATCCCATTGTCATCTTACTACGTAGCAGTAAGCGTTAATTAAGAAGCAATATCTCATATTGTGTAGCTAGAAGAAATTAACATATTAGTCATTAAAGTTGACTCACGGCATTCTTCCTGGGGGCATCCAGCCCTAGTTGATAGCAAGAATTCTTCATGTACTCTTTGGTCGCCTTTCCGCACGTCACCTACGGCATAGTCATAACCTGCACGAGCGAGTGCCAAGAACCCAAATTAAATTAATCGCCAAATAACAACTTGGAACTTGTGAAGAAGCACAAAATGCTAGAGTCCAGAAATAAAGGCAGATTAATTCTACTAAAGTTTTAAGATATTGATCTTTATGGTTTGATAACATGTGAATAGGAATTTTGGAAAAAAGTGGTGGCAAGTCATACAACAGACAAATAAATTTGTCCAAGAACTGATCCTCCATGTCCGGAGAGAACAATCACAGCTACATGGAAGATTTCTACAAGTTTAATTGAAATTTTATGAGCATATTAACATCCTCCGAAGTCTGAATCTCTCCACCTTCCACTCCATGGGCATTGTCTTCCATGTGATAAATGTAACTACTTCGCATGAAAGGTATAATATAAACTCCCAACAGAAGGTCAGAATTAACATGTTCAAATCCCGCACTTGTATTGATGGACAAACGGTTCATGACTTGCACACAGACAACTCTTGTGTGGTCAAGAAAGGGACCCATTCATTGTTGCTTCTTTGTTTCTCTGATCAGCTTTTTCTAGGACTGAACTGAAGAAGAGGTTATTTAGATTCAGAACCTAAAACCTTGCTTGTTGTAGAGTCCCTCTCTGAATTCCACATTTTTTGCAAGAGCAGTCATTGTACATCAAAATTTACCATGTGATTCATCAGGAAAAAAAGGAATGGAAAAATGCCATGCTACAAACATAATATAACTGAATACGCATTGTCATATACAGTATGGATTATAAGACGCATAGCTTTAATATCATCATTTTCCCACAAAAAAAAATCTCTAATATCAACATTTTGCAGAGGGAAAGGCTTTAGATTTTTAGTGCATTAACATCAAAAGATAGCGCTAACAATAGAAAAGAAGTGGCTTATATTTAGAGAAGTGGTACAGGAATGAAAGGTAAGCAATATACATAAATAGCAAGATATTCTATGATACACACACACATCAGGTTTCTGATGGTCCACACAACATCAGAAATAACAATATATATCTAGAAAAGAACTATGTGGGGTTCTGTTATTCTGATCAATTGAGAAAGCCACAGCCTCCTTCCCATGAGAGCATGATCCGTGAATTGCAGCAGCTAGCCACTACAACATGAGAGGAGCATAGTTGCACGGCAACCGTCGGTGACCCAAGTGTAACGGAACTAACTACTTGTGTGATCTTAATACGAATTAAATTGATGTACCCAATACGTTTGTCAAGACAAATCCAAAAACAAAACTGCTTGTGCGACCATACGAATTAAATTGCTGAATCTCGGTTAGTGGAAAAGATATTAATAACCTACAGGGCAAGATTCCAATCCTAATGTTTGCTAGCATGCATAACAATGTGACTCCCAGCATGCACCAACAATACGAAAAAATTAGAGTTGGAAGGCATCTGAATTCCTAATACAGAGAACATGATGAGCAAAAACTAATTCAAGTTCAACAGAACCAAATCCTACAGCTCACCCATCTTATGAGGTAAGGGTTCCTGCTTCCAAGATATATTTTTCTCTGCAAATTCAGATAAACATTATAAGGATAATTAATACATGGCATGGCCATAAATTATATCCGAAACAAAATTTGTTGAAGCAAGAACTTGAGCAACAATTTCTAACGGCGTGGGTTACCTCTGATCTCTGTGGGGGTGAGAAGGTCCTAAGTGAAGGACGAAGCAGCCATAGTGGATCCATGACCAGAGATGGCATCCTGTAGATGCCAAACCATAGAATATAGGGCATGTTTGCTAAAAGACCGCAACACCTCCGATAGCTCAATTAGGTCGGCTGAAGGTAAACAACAATTAAAACTAAAAATGCGCATCAAAGATAAATCGAAAAAATGCGCAGCAAAAACAAAAAGCATGCACACACACACACACACACACACACACACACACACACACACACACACACACACATATATATATATATATATATATATATATCATTATGAGTGCCCAGATCTTGTTGGAGGTGCTGTGTCTAGGCAAAAAAAAAGGTCAACACCTAACTGTAACTTCTTTATATGATTAAAAAAAATCTGCAGATATACATTTGTTAAGCAATAGGAGCCGGCGTACCCATGTGTCTTGAGACTAAACATGATGTAAATTAATTAGCAAACCATTATTCTAATAACCCGATTCACTCCCACCATTATAACATGTTTTGAATCATATGAAAGGAGATTTAGTCTCATGATGTATTCATGTGGAGTTTACCTCAAGGATCTGTGACTGAAACTGGTTCAGACAAACACACAAACACCTTGTGTGCAAAAAATAACTGAGAATATCCACAAGCACATGAGCGTCCAAATTTGAGGTGAAAGTGGTGCAGAGGGGACGGCCAGGTCGCCAGCAAGTGCAACGACGACCAGCTCGCGGTGGCTTTGGTCGAGCGGCGAACGCAAGCCCTCCCGAGCGGCACACAGCGAGGAGCTCGGGCATGCGGGAGAGAGGAGGAGCTCGGGCACGCGGGGAAGATGAGGAGCTAAGGTGGAACGGTGGTGCAGGGTGCTGTGATTGCCGGCGTCGGCGGCGGCCGGCGCGTCACCGGATCGAGCGCCGCACGGGCCGCGTGCCTCCTGGCGGCTGGGATCAGGAGGCGTGGGAGAGAGGAGAGCTTGTGCAGTCGTGCTCGTGTCTGTTTTTTTTTATTTACAACCCCGGACGAAACGTTTTTTTCACTTAAAAACAGGGACTGCGGGTTGATTTCTTAGAAAGAGAGGGACTTTTATAAAAAATTGCTGACGTACGACCAGAAGCAATAAACGCTTTATTAGTAGGTAAAGATTATCAAGAGGATGGCAGTTTAATTATTAAGAGGCTGGCAATTTCAGTTTTCATTGGCATGCCAAAAAAAATTCCATTGACACGAATTTTTTCTAATAAATTGTTGCACGATGGACCAAATAAAGCAAATTTTTACCCATGTGCATTTTTTTTGTTTATGGCAAAAATAAAATGTTCTCCAAAAACATGGCATTTTTTGCACAGTGAAACATATTCACAGAAAATTTTGATAAAAAATGAAAATAAGATCACATGACACTTCTTTAATCATACCATTGTGAATTTATAAATTAAAGAAATGATAGTTTTATAAAGTAGCATGGCATTTTTCATATTTTCGTAATCATGGCATTTTATACATTTATTTTTTTCTTTGTTTTTATATTTAAAAAGGTGTATTTTTATAGCATTTTAAAAATCAGTTAATTGGGCCTATCAGGCAATCGGGGTTTACCTTGGCCCTCTCCTGGCGAATGATCGAGTGGGCAGAACGTTTGTTCGGAGCTGCTCGCCCTGACAAACATAAACGATCGACGGGAGTTGCTCCCTGACGACTGTTCCAGATATATAGTAGGGTCCGAGATAAACACCTAAACTAGTATTTTTGATTGGGTCATTCTTTCATATTAAAAAGAGTTGACCTAGTTAAGCGCATTATGACCTGACTGGGCAAATCTGATCCCCTAACGTCCGTGGGCGTGTCTAGACATGCCCGCAGATAGCGTCGGCAGGCTCCTCATTTGTCTCCCTGGACAACCACAGTCCTCATATGTCAACCCTCGTATTCATGCAAATCCATGAACGCTTATCATATAGCAGAAGTTCACCATCAATTCAACAATTCGACAGAACGAAATAAACCATAATTCAACACATGCCCAAAAAAAATCAACAATTCATACATAGATAGGTGATACAGGAATTGTTGTGCTTGTTGATCTTCTTCATGTTGATCAAACACTTCTTGCCTTCATCATCCAAGAGGCTAGTGTCTTGCAACATGATTCTCGACTCCTCTGTCTTTTCTTGCCGCCTTTTCAAGCTCCCATTTTGCATATTTCTCTTACTTCGCAAAGTCCTCTCTCTCTCTCTCTCTCAATGTTCAATTTCTTTTTCACCTTCTCCCGGTCTAACTCCGTTCCCTCCTTTTGCACATCTATGAAGAGTTTGTTCCTCCTTCTTCACCTCCTTGGTGAAAAAAATTCCCACCCATGTGGCAAACATTTTGCTTGTCGCGCCATCACGCACAGCCCTCTCCTTATTTCATTTTCCCATCATGTGACGGTTCCTCTTTGGCACGGTGGCTTTGTACGCCCGCCCTCCAATTTGTTGGGAACCGTTGCATGGAAAACAAAAACAATTATACGCGCACGCAATGCTCTATCCATGGAGATGCATAGAAACGAGGGGGGAGGGAAGTTTGTCTACGTACCCTCGTAGACCGTAAGCGGAAGCGTTTCACAACGCAGTTGATGTAGTCGAACTTCTTCACGCTTCAACCGATCAAGTACCGAACGCACGGCACCTCCGCGTTCTGCACACATTCAGCTCGGTGACGTCCCTCGCCTTCTTGATCCAGCAAGACATCGAGGTAGTAGATGAGTTTCGTTAGCACGACGGCGTGGTGACGGTGATGGTGAAGTGATCTCCGCAGGGCTTCGCCTAAGCACTACGAAAATATGATCGGGGGTGTAAACGGTGGAGGGGGGTGCCGCACACGGCTAGTCAATTGTCTGGGGTGTGCTAGGCACCCCACCTCGTCATATATATAGGTGGGGGGGAGAGGGGAGAGTCCAAGGGGCGCCCCAAGTAGGTCTGAATCCTACTTGGGCTCCTGCCCTTGGTCGCGCCCCCCTGCCATATTTGTCGGAGGGGGAAGCAAAGAGGGGGGAGAGGAAAGGAAGGGGGGATCATATTCCCCTCTTTCCTTTCCATTCCCCTCTTTCCTTCTCCTCCTAGGCCGGCCCATATGGGGGGCGCACCAGCCCCTTGTGGCTGGTGCGTTTCCCCTCTTGGCCCATAAGGCCCATATCTTTTGTCGGTGGTGCGCGAAACCCCTTCCGGTGACCCGATAAGTACCCGGTACCCCCCGAAACACTTCTGGTGTCCGAATATCATCGTCCTATATATCAATCTTTACCTCTCGACCATTTCGAGACTCCTCGTCATGTTCGTGATCTCATCCGGGACACCAAACAACATTCGATCACCAAATCACATGACTCATATAATACTATATTGTGACCGAACGTTAGGCGTGCGGCCCTACGGGTTCGAGAACTATGTAGACATGACCGAGACACCTCTCCGGTCAATAAACAATAGAGGAACCTGGATGCCCATATTGGCTCCTACATATTCTACGAAGATCTTTATCGGTCGAACCTTTATGACAACATACGTAATTCCCTTTGTCCATCGTTATGTTACTTGCCCGAGATTCGATCGTCTGTATCTTCATACCTAGTTAAATCTCGTTGCCGGAAAGTCTCTTTACTCGTTCCCTAATACATCACCTCGTGACTAACTCCTTAGTCGTTTGCTTGCAAGCTTATGATGTGTATTACCGAGAGGGCCCAGACATACCTCTCCAATACTCGGAGTGACAAATCCTAATCTCGATCTATACCAACTCAACAAACACCTTCGGAGATACATGTAGAGCATCTTTATAATCACCTAGTTGCGTTGTGACATTTGATAGCACATGGCATTCCTCCGGTATCCGGGAGTTGCATAATCTCATAGTCGAAGGAATATGTATTTGACATGAAGAAAGCAATCGCAATAAAATTGAACGGTCATTATGCCAAGCTAACGGATGGGTCTTGTCCATCGCATCATTCTCCTAATGATGTGATCTCGTTATCAAATGACAACTCGTGTCCATGGTTAGGAAACCTTAACCATCTTTGATCAACGAGCTAGTCTAGTAGAGGCTCACTAGGGACACATTGTTTGTTTATGTATTCACACATGTATTAAGGTTTCCGATCAATACAATTCTAGCATGAATAATAAAAATTTATCATGAATAAGGAAATATAAAATAACAACTTTATTATTGCCTCTAGGGAATATTTCCTTCAGTCTTCCACTTACACTAGAGTCAATAATCTAGATTACATTGTAATGAATCTAACACCCATGGAGTCTTGGTGTTGATCATGTTTACCTCGCGGAAGAGACATAGTCAACGGGTCTGCCATATTCAGATCCTTATGTATCTTGCAAATTTCTATGTCTCCATCCTTGACTTGTTCACGAATGGAGTTGAAGCGTCTCTTGATCTGTTTGGTTCTCTTGTGAAACCTGGATTCCTTCGCCAAGGCAATTGCTCCAGTGTTGTCACAAAAGATTTTCATTGGACCCGGTGGATTAGGTATTACACCTAGATCGGATATTAACTCCTTCATACAGACTCCTTCATTTGCTGCTTCCGAAGCAACTATGTACTCCGCTTCACACGTAGATCCTGCCACAATTCTCTGCTTGGAACTACACCAACTGACAACTCCACCATTCAATATAAATACGTATCTAGTTTATGAGGTAGAGTCATCTGAATCAGTGTCAAAGCTAGCATCGACGTAACCATTTACGACGAGCTCTTTGTCACCTCCATAAACGAGAAACATATCCTTGGTCCTTTGCAGGTACTTCAGGATGTTCTTGACCACTGTCCATTGATCCACTCCTGGATTACTTTGGTAGCTCCCTGCCAGACTTATGGCAAGGCATACATCAGGTCTGGTACACCGCATTGTTGGGTAACGTAGTAATTTCAAAAAAATTCCTACGCACACGCAAGATCATGGTGAGGCATAGCAACGAGAGGGGAGAGTGTTGTCCACGTACCCTCGTAGACCGAAAGTGGAAGCGTTATGACAACGCGGTCGATGTAGTCGTACGTCTTCACGATTCGACCGATCCAAGCACCGAACGTACGGCACCTCCGAGTTCAGCACACGTTCAGCTCGATGACGATCCCCAGACTCCGATCCAGCAGGGTGTCGGGGATGAGTTCCGTCAGCACGATGGCATGGTGACGACGATGATGTTCTACCGACGCAGGGCTTCGAGTAAGCACTGCTACGATATGACCGAGGTGGAATATGGTGGAGGGGGGCACCGCACACGGCTAAGGAACGATCACGAAGATCAACTTGTGTGTCTAGAGGTGCCCCCCTCCTCCGTATATAAAGGGGGGGAGGAGG
>NC_041385.1:474969915-474994502 GCF_002162155.2 Triticum dicoccoides
CAAGTAGGTTTGCCCCTCCCTTTCCTAGTCCAAGAAGGAGGGGGAAGGAAGGAGTGGGAGAGGGGAAAGGCAAGGGGGGCGCCGCCCTCCCCTTTCCTTGTCCTATTCGGACTCAAGGGGAGGGGGTGCGCCTCTTGCCCTGGCCGGCCCCTCTCTCTCACCACTAGGGCCCAACAAGGGCCATTAGTTCCCGGGGGGGGGGGGGTTCTGGTAACCCTCCGGCACTCCAGTTTTATCCGAAATCACCCGGAACACTTTCGATGTCCGAATATAGTCGCCCAATATATCAATCTTTATGTCTCGACCATTTCGAGACTCCTCGTCATGTCCGTGATCACATCCGGGACTCCGAACAACCTTCGGTACATCAAAACTTATAAACTCATAATAAAACTGTCATCGTAACGTTAAGCGTGCGGACCCTACGGGTTCGAGAACTATGTAGGCATGACCTAGAACTGTTTCCGGTCAATAACGAATAGCGGAACCTGGATGGTCATATTGGCTCCTACATATTCTACGAAGATCTTAATCGGTCAAACCGCATAACAACATACGTTATTCCCTTTGTCATCGGTATGTTACTTGCCCGAGATTCGATCGTCGGTATCCAATACCTAGTTCAATCTCGTTACCGGCAAGTCTCTTTACTCGTTACGTAATGCATCATTTCGTAACCAACTCATTGGCCACATTGCTTGCAAGGCTTATAGTGATGTGCATTACCGAGAGGGCCCAGAGATACCTCTCCGGCAATCATAGTGACAAAACCTAATCTCGAAATACGCCAACTCAACATGTACCTTTGGAGACACCTGTAGAGCTCCTTTATAATCACCCAGTTACGTTGTGACGTTTGGTAGCACACAAAGTGTTCCTCTGGTAAAGGGAGTTGCATAATCTCATAGTTGTAGGAACTTTGTATAAGTCATGAAGAAAGCAATAGCAACATACTAAACGATCAAGTGCTAGGCTAACGGAATGGTTCAAGTCAATCACATCATTCTTCTAATGATGTGATCCCGTTAATCAAATGACAACACATGTCTATGGTTAGGAAACATAACCATCTTTGATTAATGAGCTAGTCAAGTAGAGGCACACTAGTGACATTATGTTTGTCTATGTGCTCACACATGTATTATGTTTCCGGTTAATACAATTCTAGCATGAATAATAAACATTTATCATGATATGAGGAAATAAATAATAACTTTATTATTGCCTCTAGGGCATATTTCCTTCAATCTCCCACTTGCACTAGAGTCAATAATCTAGATTACACAGTAATGATTCTAACACCCATGGAGTCTTGGTACTGATCATGTTTTGCTCATGGAAGAGGCTTAGTCAACGGGTCTGCAACATTTAGATCCGTATGTATCTTGCAAATCTCTACGTCTCCCTCCTGGACTTGATCTCGGATGGAATTGAAGCGTCTCTTGATGTGCTTGGTCCTCTTGTGAAATCTGGATTCCTTTGCCAAGGCAATTGCACCAGTATTGTCACAGAAGATCTTCATTGGTCCCGATGCACTAGGTATGACACCTAGATCGGAAATGAACTCCTTCATCCAGACTCCTTCATTTGCTGCTTCCGAAGCAGCTATGTACTCCGCTTCGCATGTAGATCCCGCCACGATGCTTTGTTTAGAACTGCACCAACTTACAGCTCCACCGTTCAATAAAAACACGTATCCGGTTTGCGATTTAGAATCGTCCGGATCAGTGTCAAAGCTTGCATCAACGTAACCATTTACGACTATCTCTTTGTCACCTCCATAAACGAGAAACATATCCTTAGTCCTTTTCAGGTATTTCAGGATGTTCTTGACCGCTGTCCAGTGATCCACTCCTGGATTACTTTGGTACCTCCCTGCTAAACTTATTACTAAGCATACAACAGGTCTGGTACACAGCATTGCATACATGATAGAGCCTATGGCTGAAGCATGGGGAACATCTTTCATTTTCTCTCTATCTTCTGCTGTGGTCGGGCATTGAGTCTGACTCAACTTCATACCTTGCAATACAGGCAAAAACCCTTTCTTAGCCTGATCCATTTTGAACTTTTTCAAAACTTTATCAGGGTATGTGCTTTGTGAAAGTCCAATTAAGCGTCTTGATCTATCTCTATAGATCTTGATGCCTAATATGTAAGCAGCTTCACCGAGGTCTTTCATTGAAAAACTTTTATTCAAGTATCCCTTGATGCTATCCAGAAATTCTATATCATTTCCAATTAACAATATGTCATCTACATATAACATTAGAAATTCCACAGAGCCCCCACTCACTTTCTTGTAAATACAGGCTTCTCCAAAAGTCTGTATAAAACCATATGCTTTGATCACACTATCAAAGCGTTTATTCCAACTCCGAGATGCTTGCACCAGTCCATAAATGGATCGCTGGAGCTTGCACACTTTGTTAGCACCTTTTGGATCGATAAAACCTTCCGGTTGCATCATATACAACTCTTCTTCCAGAAATCCATTCAGGAATGCAGTTTTTACATCCATTTGCCAAATTTCATAATCATAAAATGCGGCAATTGCTAACATGATTCAGACAGACTTAAGCATCGCTACGGGTGAGAAAGTCTCATCGTAATCAACCCTTTGAACTTGTCGAAAACCTTTTGCAACAAGTCGAGCTTTGTAGACAGTCATATTACCATCATCGTCAGTCTTCTTCTTAAAGATCCATTTATTCTCAATGGCTTGCCGATCATCGGGCAAGTCAACCAAAGTCCATACTTTGTTCTCATACATGGATCCTATCTCAGATTTCATGGCTTCAAGCCATTTTGCGGAATCTGGGCTCATCGTCGCTTCCTCATAGTTCGTAGGTTCGCCATGGTCAAGTAACATGACTTTCAGAATAGGATTACCGTACCACTCTGGTGCGGATCTTACTCTGGTAGACCTACGAGGTTCAGTAGAAACTTGATCTGAAGTTTCATGATCAATATTATTAGCTTCCTCACTAATTGGTGTAGTTGTCAGAGGAACCGGTTCTTGTGATGAACTACTTTCCAATAAGGGAGCAGGTACAGTTACCTCATCAAGTTCTACTTTCCTCCCACTCACTTCTTTCGAGAGAAACTCCTTCTCTAGAAAGGACCCGAATTTAGCAACGAAAATCTTGCCCTCAGATCTGTGATAGAAGATGTACCCAATAGTCTCTTTTGGGTATCCTATGAAGACACATTTCTCCGATTTGGGTTCGAGCTTATCTGGTTGAAGTTTCTTCACATAAGCATCGCAACCCCAAATTTTAAGAAACGACAACTTTGGTTTCTTGCCAAACCACAGTTCATAAGGCGTCGTCTCAATGGATTTTGATGGTGCCCTATTTAACGTGAATGCGGCTGTCTCTAAAGCATAACCCCAAAACGATAGCGGTAAATCAGTAAGAGACATCATAGATCGCACCATATCCAGTAAAGTACGATTACGACGTTCAGACACACCATTTCGTTGTGGTGTTCCGGGTGGCGTGAGTTGCGAAACTATTCCGCATTGTTTCAAATGTAAACCAAACTCGTAACTCAAATATTCTCCTCCACGATCAGATCGTAGAAATTTTATTTTCTTGTTACGATGATTTTCCACTTCACTCTAAAATTCTTTGAACTTTTCAAATGTTTCAGACTTGTGTTTCATCAAGTAGATATACCCATATCTGCTCAAATCATTTGTGAAGGTGAGAAAATAACGATACCCGCCGCGAGCCTCAATATTCATTGGACCACACACATCAGTATGTATGATTTCCAATAAATCAGTTGCTCGCTCCATAGTTCCGGAGAACGGCGTTTTAGTCATCTTGCCCATGAGGCACGGTTCGCAAGTACCAAGTGATTCATATCAAGTGATTCCAAAATTCCATTAGTATGGAGTTTCTTCATGCGCTTTATACCGATATGACCTAAACGGCAGTGCCACAAATAAGTTGCACTATCATTATTAACTCTGCATCTTTTGGCTTCAACATTATGAATATGTGTATCACTACTATCGAGATTTAATAAAAATAGACCACTCTGTAAGTGTGCATGACCATAAAAGATGTTACTCATATAAATAGAACAACCATTATTCTCTGATTTAAATGAATAACCATCTCGCATCAAACAAGATCCAGATATAATGTTCATGCTCAACGCTGGCACAAAATAACAATTATTTAGGTCTAAAACTAATCCCGATGGTAGATGTAGAGGTAGCGTGTCGACCGCGATCACATCGACTTTGGAACCATTTCCCACGCGCATCGTCACCTCGTCCTTAGCCAATCTTTGCCTATTCCGTAGTCCCTGTTTCGAGTTGCAAATATTAGCAACAGAACCAGTATCAAATACCTAGGTGCTACTGCGAGCATTAGTAAGGTACACATCAATAACATGTATATCACATATACCTTTGTTCACTTTGCCATCCTTCTTATCCGCCAAATACTTGGGACAGTTCCGCTTCCAGTGTCTAGTCTGCTTGCAATAGAAGCACTCAGTCTCAGGCTTAGGTCCAGACTTGGGTTTCTTCTCTTGAGCAACAACTTTTTTGCTGTTCTTCTTGAAGTTCCCCTTCTTCTTCCCTTTGCCCTTTTTCTTGAAACTGGTGGTCTTATTGACCATCAACACTTGATGCTCCTTCTTGATTTCTACCTCCGCAGCCTTTAGCATTGTGAAGAGCTCGGGAATAGTCTTGTCCATCCCTTGCATATTATAGTTCATCACGAAGCTCTTGTAGCTTGGTGGCAGTGATTGAAGAATTCTGTCAATGACACTATCATCAGGAAGATTAACTCCCAGTTGAATCAAGTGATTATTATACCCAGACATTTTGAGTATGTGTTCACTGACAAAACTATTCTCCTCCATCTTACAGCTATAGAACTTATTGGAGACTTCATATCTCTTAATCCGGGCATTTGCTTGAAATATTAACTTCAACTCCTGGAACATCTCATATGCTCCATGACGTTCAAAACGCCGTTGAAGACCCGGTTCCAAACTGTAAAGCATGGCACACTGAACTATCGAGTAGTCATCAGCTTTGCTCTGCCAGACGTTCTTAATGTCGTCAGTTGCATCTGTAGCAGGCCTGGCACCCAGCGGTGCTTCCAGGACGTAATTCTTCTGTGCAGCAATGAGGATAATCCTCAGGTTACGGACCGAGTCCGTGTAATTGCTACCATCATCTTTCAACTTAGCTTTCTCAAGGAACGCATTAAAATTCAACGGAACAATAGCACAATCCATCTATCCACAACAAACATAGACAAGCAAAAATACTATCAGGTACTAAGTTCATGATAAATTTAAGTTCAATTAATCACATTACTTAAGAACTCCCACTTAGACAGACATCTCTCTAGTCATGTAAGTGATCACGTGATCCAAATCAACTAAACCATGTCCGATCATCACGTGAGATGGAATAGTTTTCAATGGTGAACATCACTATGTTGATCATATCTACTATATGATTCACGCTCGACCTTTCGGTCTCTGTGTTCCGAGGCCATATATGTATATGCTAGGCTCGTCAAGTTTTAACCTGAGTATTTCACGTGTGCAACTGTTTTGCACCCGTTGTATTTGAATGTAGAGCCTATCACACCCGATCATCACGTGGTGTCTCAGCACGAAGAACTTTCACAACGGTGCATACTCAGGGAGAACACTTCTTGATAATTTAGTGAGAGATCATCTTAAAATGCTACCGTCAATCAAAGCAAGATAAGATGCATAAAGGATAAACATCACATGCAATCAATATAAGTGATATGATATGGCCATCGTCATCTTGTGCTTGTGATCTCCATCTCCGAAGCACCGTCATGATCACCATCGTCACCGGCGCGACACCTTGATCTCCATCGTAGCATCGTTGTCGTTACGCCATCTATTGCTTCTACGACTATCGCTACCGCTTAGTGATAAAGTAAAGCAATTACAGGGCGTTTGCATTTCATACAATAAAGCGACAACCATATGGCTCCTGGCAGTTGCCGATAACTTCGGTTACAAAACATGATCATCTCATACAATAAAATATAGCATCACGTCTTGACCATATCACATCACAACATGCCCTGCAAAAACAAGTTAGACGTCCTCTACTTTGTTGTTGCAAATTTTACGTGGCTGCTACGGGCTGAGCAAGAACCGTTCTTACCTACGCATCAAAACCACAATGATAGTTCGTCAAGTTAGTGCTGTTTTAACCTTCGCAAGGACCGGGCGTAGCCACACTCGGTTCAACTAAAGTTGGAGAAACAGACACCCGCTAGTCACCTGTGTGCAAAGCACGGCGGTAAAACCAGTCTCGCGTAAGCGTACGCGTAATGTCGGCCCGGGCCGCTTCATCCAACAATACCGCTGAACCAAAGTATGACATGCTGGTAAGCAGTATGACTTGTATCGCCCACAACTCACTTGTGTTCTACTCGTGCATATAACATCAACGCATAAAACCTAGGCTTTGATACCACTGTTGGGTAACGTAGTAATTTCAAAAAAATTCCTACGCACACGCAAGATCATGGTGATGCATAGCAATGAGAGGGGAGAGTGTTGTCCACGTACCCTCGTATACCGAAAGCGGAAGCGTTATGACAACGCGGTTGATGTAGTCGTACGTCTTCATGATCCGACCGATCCAAGCACCGAACGTACGGCACCTCTGAGTTCAGCACACGTTTAGCTCGATGACGATCCCCGGACTCCGATCCAGCAGGGTGTCGGGGATGAGTTCCGTCAGCACAATGGCATGGTAACGATGATGATGTTCTACCGATGCATGGCTTCGCCTAAGCACCGCAACGACATGACCGAGGTGGAATATGGTGGAGGGGGGCACCTCACATGGCTAAGGAACGATCACGAAGATCAACTTGTGTGTCTAGAGGTGCCCCCCTCCTCCGTATATAAAGGGGGGGGGAAGGAGGAGGGGGCGGCCAAGGGGGTGGCGCGCCCTAGGAGGGGGAAACCTACTCCAAGTAGTTTTGCCCCTCCCTTTCCTAGTCCAAGAAGGAGGAGGAAGGAAGGAGTGGGAGAGGCGAAAGGCAAGGCCCCCCCCTTTCCTTGTCCTATTCGGACTCAAGGGGAGGGGGGCGCCTCTTGCCCTGGCCGGCCCCTCTCTCTCTCCACTAGGGCCCAACAAGGCCCATTAGTTCCCGGGGGGGTTCCGGTAACCCTGCGGCACTCCGGTTTTCTCCGAAATCACCCGGAACACTTCCGGTGTCCGAATATAGTCGTCCAATATTTCAATCTTCATGTCTCGACCATTTCGAGACTCCTCGTCATGTCCGTGATCACATCTGGGACTCCGAACAACCTTCGGTACATCAAAACTTATAAACTCATAATAAAACTATCATCGTAATGTTAAGTGTGCGGACCCTACGAGTTCGAGAACTATGTAGACATGACCTAGAACTGTTTCCGGTCAATAACCAATAGCGGAACCTGGATGCTCATATTGGCTCCTACATATTCTACGAAGATCTTAATCGGTCAAACCGCATAACAACATACGTTGTTCCCTTTGTCATCGGTATGTTACTTGCCCGAGATTCGATCGTCGGTATCCAATACCTAGTTCAATCTCGTTACCGACAAGTCTCTTTACTCATTACGTAATGCATCATTTCGTAACCAACTCATTGTCCACATTGCTTGCAAGGCTTACAGTGATGTGCATTACCGAGAGGGCCCAGAGATACCTCTCCGACAATCGGAGTGACAAAACCTAATCTCGAAATACGCCAACTCAACATGTACCTTTGGAGACACCTGTAGAGCTCCTTTATAATCACCCAGTTACGTTGTGACGTTTGGTAGCACACAAAGTGTTCCTCCGGTAAACGGGAGTTGCATAATCCCATAGTTGTAGGAACTTTGTATAAGTCATGAAGAAAGCAATAGCAACATACTAAACGATCAAGTGCTAGGCTAACGGAATGGGTCAAGTCAATCACATCATTCTTCTAATGATGTGATCCCGTTAATCAAATGACAACACATGTATATGGTTAGGAAACATAACCATCTTTGATTAATGATCTAGTCAAGTAGAGGCACACTAGTGACATTATGTTTGTCTATGTACTCACACATGTATTATGTTTCCGGTTAATACAATTCTAGCATGAATAATAAACATTTATCATGATATTAGGAAATAAATAATAACTTTATTATTGCCTCTAGGGCATATTTCCTTCACGCATAGCATACATGATAAATCCTATGGCTAAGGCGTAGGGAATAACTTTCATTTTTTTCTATCTTCTGTAGTGGTCGGGCTTTGAGCCTGACTCAACTTCACACCTTGTAACACAGGCAAGAACCGTTTTTTTTTGACTGATCCATTTTGAACATCTTCAAAACTTATTCAAGGTGTGTGCTTTGTGAAAGTCCTATTAAGTGTCTTGATCTATCTCTATAGATCTTGATGCCCAATATATAAACAGCTTCACCAAGGTCTTTCATTGAAAAACTCTTATTCAAGTATCCTTTTATGCTATCCAGAAATTCTATATCATTTCCAATCAACAATATGTCCTCTACATATAATATCAGAAATGCTACATAACTCCCACTCACTTTGTTGTAAATACAGGATTCACTGAAAGTTTGTATAAAACCATATGCTTTGATCACCTCATCAAAGCGTATATTCCAACTCCGAGATGCTTGCACTAGTCCATAGATGGATCGCTGGAGCTTGCACACTTTGTTAGCACCTCTAGGATCGACAAAACCTTCCGGTTGCATCATATACAACTCTTCTTTAAGAAATCCATTGAGGAATGCAATTTTGACATCCATTGCCAGATTTCATAATCATAAAATGCGGCAATTGCTAACATGATTCGGACGGACTTAAGTATCGCTATGGGTGAGAAGGTCTCATCGTAGTCAACCCCTTGAACTTGTCGAAAACCTTTTGTGACAAGTCGATCTTTGTAGACAGTAACATTACCATCAGTGCCAGTCTTCTTCTTGAAGATCCATTTATTCTCTATGGCTTGCCGATCATCGGGCAAGTCCACCAAAGTCCATACTTTGTTCTCATACATGGATCCTATCTCAGATTTCATGACCTCAAGCCATTTGTTAGAATCTGGGTTCATCATATCATCTTCATAATTCATAGGTTTGCTATGGTCTAATAGCATGACTTCCAGGATAGGATTACCGTACCACTCTGGTATGGAATGTGCTTTGTTAGACCTACGAGGTCCAGTAGTAACTTGATCTGAAGTTTCATGATCATCATCATTAACTTCCTCTCCAGTTAGTGTAGGAATCACGGGAATGGATTTCTCTGATGTTCTACTTTCCAAATTGAGAGAAGGTAGAATTACCTCATCAAGTTATACTTTCCTCCCACTCACTTCTTTCGAGAGAAACTCCTTCTCTAGAAAGGTTCCATTCTTGGCAACAAAGATCTTGCCTTTGGATCTATGGTAGAAGGTGTACCCAATTATTTCCTTAGGGTATCCTATGAAGACGCACTTCTCCGATTTGGGTTCGAGCTTATTAGGCTGAAGCCTTTTGACATAAGTGTCGCAACCCCAAACTTTAAGAAACAACAGCTTAGGTTTCTTGCCAAACCACAGTTCATACGGTGTCGTCTCAACGGATTTAGACAGTGCCATATTTAACATGAATGCAACTGTCTCTAATGCATAACCCCAAAATGGTAGTGTTAAATCGGTAAGAGACATCATAGATCACACCATATCTAATAAAGTATGGTTACAACGTTCGGACACACCATTACGATGTGGTGTTCCAGGTAGCGTGAGTTGTGAAACTATTCTACATTGTTTTAAAGGAATGCCAAACTCATAACTCAATATTCGCCTCCACGATCAGATCGTAGCAACTTTATTTTCTTGTTACGATGATTCTCCACTTCACTCTGAAATTCTTTGAACTTTTCAAATGTTTCAGACTTGTATTTCATTACGTAGATATACCCATATCTGCTCAAATCATCTGTGAAGGTCAGAAAATAACGATACCTGCCGCGTGCCTCAACACTCATTAGACCGCATACATCGGTATGTATTATTTCTAATAAGTCATTGGCTTGCCCATTGTTCTCGGGAACGGAGTTTTAGTCATCTTGCCCATGAGGCATGGTTCGCAAGTATCAAATGATTCATAATCAAGTGATTCCAAAAGTCCATCTGCATGGAGTTTCTTCATGTGCTTTACACCAATATGACCTAAACGGCAGTGCCACAAATATGTTACGCTATCATTATAAACTATGCATCTTTTGACATCAATATGATGAATATGTGTATCACCACAATCGAGATTCAACAGAAATAGACCACTCTTCAAGGGTGCATGACCATAAAAGATATTACTCATATAAATAGAACAACTATTATTCTCTAATTTAAACGAATAACCGTCTCGCACTAAACAAGATCCAGGTATAATGTTCATGCTCACCGCTAGCACCAAATAACAATTATTCAGGTCTAAAACTAATCCCGAAGGTAGATGTAGAGGTAGCGTGCCGACGGCGATCACATCAACCTTGGAACCATTCGCGACGCGCATCGTCACCTCGTCCTTAGCCAATCTTCTTTTAATCCGTAGCTCCTGTTTCGAGTTACAAATATGAGCAACCGAACCAGTATAAAAGGCGCTACTACGAGCATCAGTAAGGCACACATCAATAACATGTATATCAAATATACCTTTGTTCACTTTGCCATCCTTCTTATCCGCCAAATACTTGGGGCAGATCCGGTTCCAGTGACCAGTCCCTTTGCAGTAGAAGCACTCAGTTTTAGGCTTGGGTCCAGCTTTGGGTTTCTTCCCGGGAGTGGCAACTTGCTTGCCATTCTTCTTGAAGTTCCCTTTATTTCCCTTGCCCCTTTTCTTGAAACTAGTGGTCTTGTTAACCATCAACACTTGATGCTCCTTCTTGATTTCTACCTCCGCGGCCTTAGGCATTGCTAAGAGCTCGGGAACTATCTTGTTCATCACTTGCATATTATAGGTCATCATGAAGCCTTTGTAGCTTGGTGGCAGTGATTGAAGAACTAGAAGATCAACTCCCGGCCGAGTCAAGTGATTATAATACCCAGACATTTTGAGTATGTGTTCACTGACAGAACTGTTCTCCTCCATCTTGTAGCTATAGAACTTGTTGGAGACTTCATATCTCTCAATCCGGGCATTTTCTTTAAATATTAACTTCAACTATTGGAACATCTCATATGCTCCATGACGTCCAAAACATCGTTGAAGTCCCGGTTCTAAGCCGTAAAGCATGGCACACTAAACTATTGAGTAGTCATCAGATCGAGCTTTCCAGACGTTCAAAACATCAGCATCTGCTACTGTAGCAGGCCTTTCACCTAGCGGTGCATCAATGGCATAATTCTTCTGTGCAGCAATGAGGATAATCCTCAAGTTACGGACCCAGTCCGTGTAGTTGTTACCATCATCTTTCAACTTAGCTTTATCTAGGAACGCATTAAAATTCAGGGGAACGGTAGCACGGGCCATTGATCTACAACATAGATATGCAAATACTATCAGGACTAAGTTCATAATAAATTAAGTTAAGTTAATCAAATTACTTAAGAACTCTCACTTAAATAGACATCTCTCAAGTCATCTAAGTGATACATGATCCATATAAACTAACCCATGTCCGATCATCACGTGAGATGGGGTAGTCATCAATGGTGAACATCTCTATGTTGATCATATCTACTATACGATTCACGTTCGACCTTTCGGTCTCCAGTGTCCTGAGGCCATGTCTGTACATGCTAGGTGATAATCCCCAAGTGCAGGGAATCATCATAGCAATTTCCAAAGGTGGAAGTGATAAGCATGGAGTGTCATACCCACAAGGAGCTAAAGGCAAGATCAATATTCTCTCAAGTCCTATCTGCCACTGATACGACTCTACGTACACCGAACGTTTGCTTCCAACTAGAAACGAGAAATAAAACTACATTATAGGTATGAAGAGGATAACTTTGTATGATATCGAAGAGCTAAAATATAAAAGTAGGTGCTGTTATCATAAATTTAGAATATATTACTAAATATTATAAATAGCGAGTGTGGAATAATGATGGGTCGGTGTGCGGAATTATCCTAGGCAATTGTTAACAAGACCGGTAATCACTATTGCAATTTCATATGAGGGAGAGGCATAAGCTAACATACTTTCTCTTATTGGATCATATGCACTTTTGATTGGAACTCTAGCAAGCATCTGCAACTACTAAAGATCATTAAGGTAAAACCCAACCATAGCATTAACACATCAAGTCCCCTTTATTCCCATACGCCGTGACCCACTTATCCGTGTTTATGCTTCTGTCACTCAAGCAACGCAGACAATAAGTAAACCATGGACATATTGCAACACCCTACAGCGGGAATCCCTCACGCTTGCGCGACATGGAGGGCACAATAGGACAGCACCAAAATAAATCATATAACTCATACCAATCTAGATCATCAATCAACCCAAAGACAAAGGATATCTACTCAAAACATCATAAGATGGCAACACATCATTGGATCATAATATGTGGCATAAAGCACCATGTTCAAGTAGGGATTACAGCGGGGTGCGGGAGAGTGGACCGCGTAAAAGAGATGAGGATGGTGATGTTGATGAAGACGATCACCGCGGCGATGATTCCCCTCCCGATGGCACTCCGGTGCCACTGAGAGAGAGGAGGAGAAGTTCTCCCCCTTGTGCTTCCTCCTCCATGGTGTCACGCCCAAGATGCGACCCTATCCTAAAGGAACTCGAAGGTCCCACCAGGGATAGAAGCGCATCTTGAAGACGCTTTTGCAAGGTGGATATCATTACATCAAACCATTACATAATAGTTGGGGTTACATACATAAGGCACAAACGCCCCAAGAACACATCAACATCATACAAGAGATCAACATCCGACTACGGATGGTACACAAACAGAAACTCAAACAATATCCACCCTGCTAGCCCAGGTTGCCGACCTGGAACCTATCCCCTGATTGAAGAAGAAGCAGAAGAAGAACTCCAAAACAAGCAAGCATCACTCTCGCATCATGATCATCACATAACCTGCACCTGCAACTGTTGTTGAAGTAATCTATGAGCCACGAGGACTCAGCAATCCCATTACCATGGGTATCAAGACTAGCAAAGCTTAATGGGTAAGGAAGGGGTAAAGCGGTGAGGTTGCAGCAGCGACTAAGCATATATGGTGGCTAACATATGCAAACACGAGCGAGAAGAGAAGCAACGGAACGGTCGTGAAGCTAGCAATGATCAAGAAGTGATCCTGAAACTACTTATGTTCAAACATAACACAAACCATGTTCACTTCCCAGACTCCGCCGAAAACAGACCATCACGGCTACACACGCGGTTGATGCGTTTTAATTCAAAACTGGTGTCAAGTTCTCTACAACCATGTTGGGGATATAACTACTGAGTGTAAACCGCCCAGGAGGGGCCGGTTTACGCTCATCCGTATTGAAGCCCATGAAGACAAGGAGTATGGCGCTCTACCATTGAATCTTAGAGGCCCAGGGCCCAAAGGCGGTTTAGAGCCCATAAACGTAAACCGACATGAGATGTATAAACTTGTGTTGTAAGTTAGGAAAGGTAGAAACCGAGCCGGACACTTGTATGAGCCGGCCTCGGTGTTCTGTAAACCGCCGGGCGTCAACCTGTGTATATAAAGGGACGACCCGGTGGCGGTTCAGGAACAAGAAACAACAGCTCGAGAGATAGGTAAAGGGGATTCGCTCCCTGCTCATTGAGACCCCATCAATCCCACAACAACTGGATCATAGGCTTTTACCTTCACTGCAAGGGGCCGAACCAGTATAAACTTTCCGTGTCCTTTGTCCCGGTTTAACTCCTTTTTGCTAACCTCGTTGCGATGGCTCCACGACTAAGTCCTCCTGCTAGGACATCTAACGTGTTAATTCCACGACAGTTGGCGCCCACCGTGGGGCTATCGCACAATGGTTTCAAGTTCTTAAAGGGCAACTTTGAAGGACTCAAGGGATACGCGGTTGGCCGGATGACCAAGAGTCGTCGCGGCAAGCTCTACATCGACAACGCAGGATTGGGTCCCGAGGCTGGCTCAATTATGGGTACCGGGTCTCCTTTGGCGGAATTCACGTTTTCATCGGCAAGATCAGTAAACCGGGCCCTAAGCCGGACATCACCACCGACCTCGTCGAGACGGCTCAGCGTGCGAGTCCTGCCCAGGTTCAGCCTACCGTGAAGCGTGCGTTCGTAGGATTCATCCATGGTGCAGGATCAGAACCGGTGTCCGACGGTGAGACGGCCATCTACTCAGATGGTGAATCATCCACTGGCGAAACCGAGTCGCTATACCAATTGCAAGACGGTCGGATTGGGGGCTGTTCTGATGGTGACAGTATTCCGGACCCCTTTGAACCACCAAACTGGGTTGCAATCTTCATGGCCGGTACGCAGCCCACCTTGAAATCTTCATCTGCAGTAGCAATGATTTTCGGATAGGCAGCCGGGGCAGGAGGCCCTGCGCGCCGGCCGGCTCAAGTTCTTTCCGGTTTGTTGGATGCTTTGACAACATTGTTGACCACGGCAGTCACCTCGGAGACTCAGGATCAGCATAATGCGGAGGTTACAAAGCTGAGGGACCAGATAACTCAGGCCAAGGAGGACTTGGTGGCTGAGGAAGCCAGGATGACTGAAGAGCGGGCCGCTTTAGATGCCCAGTCACAGCAGATCCAGGCGCAGAATTACCGGCTTATGTTGGATCAGAATGCGTCCAACAAAGTACTAAGGAGGAAGTATCGGTCTCGTCTGCCGCCGGTTTATGACGGAATGAATCTCTTCAATACGCCAGGAGCCGGGCCAAGTAATCCGGCAGTAGTGAATTGGACCGAGGCAACTGGGACAGCGCCGGATCAACCACGGGTGATGGACCCGCCTCGAGAAACAGATAACCCGCCATCATACATACCGATGCCGCCAGGTCATTTCTCTAGCCCTTTGGATAACATGATGTAACGCCCTCGATGCGGCTATATCTCCCACGTGTCGAAGCACGACTTAGAGGCATAACCGCATTGAAAGCAATGTCGCAAGTGAGGTAATCTTCACACAACCCATGTAATACATAAGGGAAAGAGATACATAGTTGGCTTACAATCGCCACTTCACACAACTACATGAATAAAGCATTACATCATACAGATACAATCAAGGTCCGACTACGGAACCAAAATAAAAGAAGAACCCCAAATGCGACAAAGGTCCCCGATCGACCCCAACTGGGCTCCACTACTGATCAACTAGAACGAAACAACACAAAGGGCAAGATCTTCATCGAGCTCCTCCTTGAGCTTGGTTGCGTCATCTGCACGGACTCATCGGCACCTGCAAACTGGTTTTGGAAGTATCTGTGAGCCACAGGGACCCAGCAATCTCGCACCCGCGAGATCAAGACTATTTAAGCTTATGGGTAAGGATGGAGTAATGAGGTGGAGCTGCAGCAAGCGACTAGCATATATGGTGGCTAACATACGCAAATGAGAGCGAGAAGAGAAGGCAAAGCACGGTCGATAAGAGTATGATCAAGAAGTGATCCTATAACAACCTACGTCAGGCATAACTCCAACAACCATGTTCACTTCCCGGACCCCGCCGGAAAGAGACCATCATGGTTACACACGCGGTTGATGTATTTTAATTAAGGTCAACTTCGGGTTTTCTACAATCGGACGTTAACAAATTCCCATCTACCCATAACCGCGGGCACGGCTTTCGAAAGTTCAAATCCCTGCAGGGGTGTCCCAACTTAGCCCATGACAAGCTCTCACGGTCAACGAAGGAATAGACCTCCACCCGAGACATTCCGATCAGACTCGGTATCCCGGTACAACAAGACATTTCGACAGGGTAAAACTAAACCAGCAACACCGCCCGAATGTGCCGACAAATCCCGATAGGAGCTGCACATATCTCTTTCTCAGGGCACACTCAGATTGTCCTAGGTACGGGTAGGCCAGCCCAGAGTTGCCCCTGGTAGCCACCGGTAGCTGACAGGTGGACCAACACTCAGAGGAGCACTGGCCCGGGGGGGGGGTAAAATAATGATGACCCTCAGGAGCGCGACTCCCAAGGGAAAAGAAAAGGCTAGGTGGCAAATGGTAAAACCAATGTTGGGCATTGCTGGAGAAGCTTTACTTAAGGCGAACTGTCAAGGGGTTCCCATTATAGCCCAACCGCGTAAGGGACGCAAAATCCGGGAACATAACACCGATATGACGGAAACTAGGGCGGCAAGAGTGGAACAAAACACCAGGCATAAGGCCGAGCCTTCCACCCTTTACCAAGTATATAGATGCATTAATTAAGTAAGATATATTGTGATATCCCAACAAGTAAACATGTTCCAACACGGAACAACATCTCCATGTTCCAACAAGGAACAAACTTCGATCTTCACCTGCAACTAACAACGCTATAAGAGGGGCTGAGCAAAGCGGTAACATAGCCAATCAACGGTTTGCTAGGACATGGTGGGTTAGAGGTTGAACATGGCAATTTGGGTGGCTGACAAGCAAGTGGTAGGCATCGTAGCATTGACATGGCAAAAGAGCGAGCAAACTAGCATAGCAAAGATAGTAGTGATTTCGAGGGTATGATCATCTTGCCTGAAATCCCGCAAGGAAGAAGAACGAGTCCATGAAGAAGACAAACGGACGTAGTTGAACGGATCCTCACAAACGCGACGTTATCGGAACCAACCCGAAGAAACAATCACCGGAAAAGAAGCACACAACATAGTAAATAACCAACACATCAACATGGCATGATGCACAATCGAGTATGATGCATGTCCGGTTTAATGAAGCATGGCATGGCAAAGTGCACAAGCAGTTCTACAAATTAAGTGGAGATCAATATGCAACGAGTTGCATATTGACGAAACACCACAACAAGTTATTTAGTTTGATCTCGTTTATGTACTCAACAATATTAAATGTTGGTTAACATGGCAAGAGGGTGAAGCAAAGTAAAACTACCTATCTAGTCAAGTTTAAATGAGGCCGGAAGCAACGAACAACAATTTCGGAAACTCCCCATATGCATATTTTAGATTAGGTCCTGTTCTGCCCTAAACACAATTTTGGAGTTGTTTAAAATGCAAATAAAGGTCACCATAATAAACTAGGCAAAATTCTACCCCATTTACATATAAAGTTTATTAAAATTGGAGTTACGGTTATTTAGTTATGAAATATAGCATTTTAGCATGGCATAGGAGCAAATTAATGCAAACAGCATTTTTATCATCTCAAACATAGATGAAAGTTGGATATTATTAAACTACACAAATTTCTGAGCAAGTTTCATATATAAAACATTTTAATCCGATGCACGGTTCTTGAGTTATTAAATGCATGAACTAGGGGGACTAAACTGCAAAACTGGCTGACTCAGGATAATAGACAAAATCGCAACAGGAAAAAAAAACATGCATCGGGCCGAAACTGGGCAGCCCAACAGGCACAGGGGAGAAGGGGCGCTGGGGTCGGCTCACCCTTGGGCCTGGCCCGGTAGCAGGAGCGGCCTGGCAGGGGGCACGCTGGCGCGCGGAGAGAGGGCAGGCCGAGGCGGCGCTGGGCCTTGGCGCCCGCGGCAGGAGGCGAGGCCGGCGTTGCTGGGCCTTGGCGCGCTGCACTGGGCCGGAGGCGAGGCCCACGCGGAGGGTCAACGGCTCGAGCGGGGATCTGGTTCCCGATCCATGGCGGCGACGGCGCACCGGGTTCCCGACGAGGGCGGAGGGCACGACGACGGCCGGAGAGCGACGGGGAGCGCCGGGGATGGATAGATCCGGGCGGTGGCTCACCGGATCCGGTGCGGAAATGGCGGGAGCGGCTCGGGACGACGAGCTTGACGCCTCGTCGCCGGCGAGCACCTGCGGGAGAGAGAGAGGCCGTGAGAGAGACCAGGGAGGGAGGAGCAGAAGGCGGGGCCGGCGCAAGCTCACCGCGGCGGTGATGGGGATCTGCGGAGGAGGCCGAGCGAGGCCGCGGGTAGGCGGCGGCGACGAGATGGGCTCGCGCGGGCCCGATCTGGGTCCCGCGGGCCGGCGGCGAAGTGGGGCGGCGCGGTGCCATGTGGCGCGCGCGGGTTGGACGAGGGCGGTGGCCGGCTAAGGTGTCGGCCTCTGATTGGCTGGAGTGAGGTGGCGCGCGGGGGCGGACATGTCTGGTGCAGCGCGGACGCGTCCGGTGGCGCGGGGAGGAGTGGATCTAGGGTTTAGACTGCGAAATGATCCGAAATTTCGGGGAGGGGTGCTCTTTTATAGGTAGAGGGAGCTAGGAAGCTCCAAATGAGGTGCGGTTTTCGGCCACGTGATCGTGATCGAACGACCGAGATGATGGAGCAGAGTTAGGTGGGTTTTGTGTCAAAATGGAAGGGTGTTGGGCTGCATCACACACGAGGCCTTCTCGGTCCCTCGGTTAACCGTTGGAGTATCAAACGAAGTCCAAATGGTACGAAACTTGACAGGCGGTCTACCGGTAGTAAACCAAGGCCGCTTGACAAGTCTCGGTCCAATCTGGAAATGTTTAATCCCCACACAAGAAAGAAAGGTAGAAATGATCACCGGAGGAGAACGAAGCGCCGGAATGCAAAACGGACAACGGGGAAAAAGCTCGGATGCATGAGACGAACACGTATGCAAATGAAATGCGCATGATGACATGATATGAGATGCATGACACGCAAGCAATGACAACGCAACAACATCGAATAACTGCACGACACCTGGCACATCGGTCTCGGGGCATTACAACACTCCACCACTATGAGAGGATCTCGTCCCGAGATCTAGAATGGCACCGGAGGGACAACGGAAGAGAAAGAGAGGAGAGGTAAAACTAAGTTGCTCCTTTGACGAACGAGTGAAACCAAAGAACCTTGCGAGGTTGAACTAATTCGAGAAAAGAATAGAACGAAGGAGAACAAAGTCGAAAACACTCCGTTAGAAACTAGGGACAAAGAGCATTGCGAAACCTTGAGGTTGAAGGGAAGATATATATTGAAAACGCGCCGGTTAAGGAAGGGGATCAAGGAAGACCAAATTCGAACAACACTCCGGTTGAAAAGAAAAGAATTGAATAAGGTCTTGATAAGATGAGAAGATACTTGATGAAATCACAATACACTGCCTCCGGGAGAAAGAAATAAAAGATTGATAATTGAAATAAAAGAATGTTGAAGAAAATGCCAACTTCTGCCACAAATGAGTTTGGAAAGCATCCTTGCAAGGAAGAATTGAACGGAGTTGTTGGAAAATCAACAACGAAAAGCACAAGCTTGTAGTGGGCTTAAGGAAAACATTTCAAAATTATGAGGTGACAACCAGCCACTAACGGAAACAATTGCTTGCTTGAGATCAACGAAGAGATGAAAACTTCTTCCACCAAGATGATAAAGAGATAACTTGGATCATTGGCAAGCACCACAAATAGCAACATTCCAATGGAAGGCTTTTAGGTGAAATATGACACAAGATAACTCCAACAACGAGGTTGATGGATTTAAAATACCTCATTCTTAAGAACATGTGAATCACGAAACATGAACTCAAATTATCAAGAATGACATAATACCACCTCAAAAGATAAGGTCGAAAGAATTGCACTCCGGGTAGCAAGATGAAGAATACTTGAGTTTCTTAGAAAAGAATCTCGATGAACACTTCGAGAAGAAATATATCCTTGATGAACCATCATGTAGAGCCTCCATGAAGAACTCCGGTAATAAAAGGATGATAAAAAGAAAGAGAAGTTGAAAACACAAGGTGAAGCCTTGCGATGATTTAGATGGAGCTTCGCGACGAGATAATGCGGAAAACTTAGAACTCCAGAAGAAAGATGAACAACAAGCAGCCAAGAATTTATTCCTCCTGGACAAACTCTGAAGGAAAGGATTAATCACTTGGATGAAACCAGAATAAGAATTATGTTATGCGTATCCTTCACCAATTTAAATTGATGACAAGCAACGGATTTGGCATACCACTTATTCTTGTAGAAAGGATTAAGAGAGATATGGCATAAACTTGAGAAGGTCTTCAACGAACCACCGGTAGGATTTGGAAAGAACGAATGAATTGATATGATAACAAAGAAAGAGAACTCTTGAATGAACCACCGTAAGAATTGAAATTGAACGTAGCAAATGCACAAATCACCGGGAAGAATTGCAAAATGAATGAAGATACTTTAGGGTATTTAGATACATGAGAACGAAGAGAGCACGAGCCGATTAAAGATCACTTGAACAAGGCACCGGTAAGATCGGAGAATGATAACTGCAAACTGAGAATGAATAAATCTGAATTGATGGACTCCGGATGACAAACTGAGAAGACTCTTGAATAACTCCGGATGGATGAAAATAATTCTCACGATCAAAACAATTATGAGAGGATGGCAACAAGCTAGCACCATGAATCTTGAAGAGAATAGAGCAAGATTAAAGAGAAACTCTTCTTCGGTCTTCAAATGATGAGAATGACAACGAGAAACACCACCAAGAATTATTGAGGCACACCGGAAGAATCAAAAGCGAAGAAGTTGAGCCAACTATGAAAAGAATTTGAAAGATCTTGGAGAAAAGCATTTGACTGATGATAACTCATTCTTACGTCAAACTTGGAAAAGAATTTGAGATAGCTTTGGGAAAATAGAAGAGTCAGGTAAGATCCTGGGAAAAGACCTGTGGGTTAGGGCCCACTCAAAAGAACACCGTTGAAAAGATTTAAAAGAGATGTTGCACCGGTTGAATTAAATGACTTGAATGAGATACCAATCTCGAAAGAGCTTGAATGAATGCAGAGTGGAAACACGAATCTTCGAGATATCTTGAGCACTCCGGAACAATAGAATAGCGAGAAATGAATAAATATGAGGAGCACCGTCAAGAGAAGGTATTTGAGACGAGAAAAAAGGGGATATAATCGACAAATCTTGACTTGAATACACCGGAGAAGAGAAAGGAATGAGGAATGACGAACTTGAAGCTCCATTAGAATCTTCATGAGAATCACCGGATAAGAACATTGACGGAAAAGAATGGAGAAACTTCCCATCACTAAAATGGATACTCGATTAAGAAATCTGAGTCCTTGAAGAAAAAAGGGGTGGGAGGGCGGGAAAACAAAAACAACTTGGGACGGATGAAACAAACACCGTTGAGAGAACTGAGAGGTGATCTTGCGAATGTTGAAATGATCGGATCCACTTGAAGAGAAAGACGCTGGTTGAAGGATTGACATGACAATCTCGATTGTCGAGAAGGATTGGTATTCACATCGGAGTATGAGAACACCATTTCGGAAAGGTATGGAATCAACACTTGACATTGAAGCAACTCGAATACCACAACTCAAAACAAAAACAAAGGACTGGCTTGCAGAATAAGCCGGAACAAACATATGATAGAGATTCCGTCCGAAGTTTTCGTGGTGGGGCCTACACGGGCTCGAGTGTACAGCACCATCATGTACAAGGCAGTGCACATGACATACGAAGTGTCCCCGAGTCGGCATAGCCAAGGACTCTTTAAGACACAACGAGACCACTGTAAAAACGACCGTGGAAAGGCGGACCACTAGACGTCGAACCCCAATTTCATATCATACATCTGTCGAAAAGATATCCTAAGAGCTACTTGAATTCCCACCTATGAAACTCCCGAAATTTTCCGGTTATGCAATCAGGTGTTGGGGATACAGGGGAAGCATAATATCTCACCCAAACTAGCAAATCCTACATCCAGCTGTATCCATCCTTCAACACATAACCAAGAAACCTTCGGAAATCATCTACCTCAACCTTCGAAAAGCATCCGTTATACAAGTTATGGCAATACTCCCGAACTCCCGCCCCAGTACTGGGTGGCGTCGAGGTTATCTCACCAACGAACTGCATAAAAGAGATTTTCGATGTCGGCGTACTAAACTCAGGTATTCCAGAATTGCAACGATAAAATTATGATGACAACACCTCAGAGCTCAACTCCCCGGGACACTTCCACTAAACCCCTGACAGGAGGCACCAAGACAATGTTCTCATCATAAAACCATCGGAACGATTCCAAGATACCCGCGTGATCCTAAAATTTTTTTAGTGAAATTTGAGAAGAGAAGAGTCAAAACTCTACGTCAGGATGCCTTACCAAAGCGATGAAGAGACTGGGGAGTAAAAAGAATTCCTAACTCTCCGATATATAATTCCTAAATGACTCAAAACATTTTTCTAGACACAACTCGGCTGCTAAAAACGATCAAGCAATGGGGCTCCTAAGGTCGGGGAAGGCTCTGATTACCAACTTGTAACGCCCTCGATGCGGCTATATCTCCCACGTGTCGAAGCACGACTTAGAGGCATAACCGCATTGAAAGCAATGTCGCAAGTGAGGTAATCTTCACACAACCCATGTAATACATAAGGGAAAGAGATACATAGTTGGCTTACAATCGCCACTTCACACAACTACATGAATAAAGCATTACATCATACAGATACAATCAAGGTCCGACTACGGAACCAAAATAAAAGAAGAACCCCAAATGCGACAAAGGTCCCCGATCGACCCCAACTGGGCTCCACTACTGATCAACTAGAACGAAACAACACAAAGGGCAAGATCTTCATCGAGCTCCTCCTTGAGCTTGGTTGCGTCATCTGCACGGACTCATCGGCACCTGCAAACTGGTTTTGGAAGTATCTGTGAGCCACAGGGACCCAGCAATCTCGCACCCGCGAGATCAAGACTATTTAAGCTTATGGGTAAGGATGGAGTAATGAGGTGGAGCTGCAGCAAGCGACTAGCATATATGGTGGCTAACATACGCAAATGAGAGCGAGAAGAGAAGGCAAAGCACGGTCGATAAGAGTATGATCAAGAAGTGATCCTATAACAACCTACGTCAGGCATAACTCCAACAACCATGTTCACTTCCCGGACCCCGCCGGAAAGAGACCATCATGGTTACACACGCGGTTGATGTATTTTAATTAAGGTCAACTTTGGGTTTTCTACAACCGGACGTTAACAAATTCCCATCTACCCATAACCGCGGGCACGGCTTTCGAAAGTTCAAATCCCTGCAGGGGTTTCCCAACTTAGCCCATGACAAGCTCTCACGGTCAACGAAGGAATAGACCTCCACCCGAGACATTCCGATCAGACTCGGTATCCCGGTACAACAAGACATTTCGACAGGGTAAAACTAAACCAGCAACACCGCCCGAATGTGCCGACAAATCCCGATAGGAGCTGCACATATCTCTTTCTCAGGGCACACTCAGATTGTCCTAGGTACGGGTAGGCCAGCCCAGAGTTGCCCCTGGTAGCCACCGGTAGCTGACAGGTGGACCAACACTCAGAGGAGCACTGGCCCGGGGGGGGGGTAAAATAATGATGACCCTCAGGAGCGCGACTCCCAAGGGAAAAGAAAAGGCTAGGTGGCAAATGGTAAAACCAATGTTGGGCATTGCTGGAGAAGCTTTACTTAAGGCGAACTGTCAAGGGGTTCCCATTATAGCCCAACCGCGTAAGGGACGCAAAATCCGGGAACATAACACCGATATGACGGAAACTAGGGCGGCAAGAGTGGAACAAAACACCAGGCATAAGGCCGAGCCTTCCACCCTTTACCAAGTATATAGATGCATTAATTAAGTAAGATATATTGTGATATCCCAACAAGTAAACATGTTCCAACACGGAACAACATCTCCATGTTCCAACAAGGAACAAACTTCGATCTTCACCTGCAACTAACAACGCTATAAGAGGGGCTGAGCAAAGCGGTAACATAGCCAATCAACGGTTTGCTAGGACATGGTGGGTTAGAGGTTGAACATGGCAATTTGGGTGGCTGACAAGCAAGTGGTAGGCATCGTAGAATTGGCATGGCAAAAGAGCGAGCAAACTAGCATAGCAAAGATAGTAGTGATTTCGAGGGTATGATCATCTTGCCTGAAATCCCGCAAGGAAGAAGAACGAGTCCATGAAGAAGACAAACGGACGTAGTTGAACGGATCCTCACAAACGCGACGTTATCGGAACCAACCCGAAGAAACAATCACCGGAAAAGAAGCACACAACATAGTAAATAACCAACACATCAACATGGCATGATGCACAATCGAGTATGATGCATGTCCGGTTTAATGAAGCATGGCATGGCAAAGTGCACAAGCAGTTCTACAAATTAAGTGGAGATCAATATGCAACGAGTTGCATATTGACGAAACACCACAACAAGTTATTTAGTTTGATCTCGTTTATGTACTCAACAATATTAAATGTTGGTTAACATGGCAAGAGGGTGAAGCAAAGTAAAACTACCTATCTAGTCAAGTTTAAATGAGGCCGGAAGCAACGAACAACAATTTCGGAAACTCCCCATATGCATATTTTAGATTAGGTCCTGTTCTGCCCTAAACACAATTTTGGAGTTGTTTAAAATGCAAATAAAGGTCACCAT
>NC_041385.1:474995535-475007681 GCF_002162155.2 Triticum dicoccoides
CACTGGGCCGGAGGCGAGGCCCACGCGGAGGGTCAACGGCTCGAGCGGGGATCTGGTTCCCGATCCATGGCGGCGACGGCGCACCGGGTTCCCGACGAGGGCGGAGGGCACGACGACGGCCGGAGAGCGACGGGGAGCGCCGGGGATGGATAGATCCGGGCGGTGGCTCACCGGATCCGGTGCGGAAATGGTGGGAGCGGCTCGGGACGATGAGCTTGACGCCTCGTCGCCGGCGAGCACCTGCGGGAGAGAGAGAGGCCGTGAGAGAGACCAGGGAGGGAGGAGCAGAAGGCGGGGCCGGCGCAAGCTCACCGCGGCGGCGATGGGGATCTGCGGAGGAGGCCGAGCGAGGCCGCGGGTAGGCGGCGGCGACGAGATGGGCTCGCGTGGGCCCGATCTGGGTCCCGCGGGCCGGCGGCGAAGTGGGGCGGCGCGGTGCCATGTGGCGCGCGCGGGTTGGACGAGGGCGGTGGCCGGCTGAGGTGTCGGCCTCTGATTGGCTGGAGTGAGGTGGCGCGCGGGGGCGGACATGTCTGGTGCAGCGCGGACGCGTCCGGTGGCGCGGGGAGGAGTGGATCTAGGGTTTAGACTGCGAAATGATCCGAAATTTCGGGGAGGGGTGCTCTTTTATAGGTAGAGGGAGCTAGGAAGCTCCAAATGAGGTGCGGTTTTCGGCCACGTGATCGTGATCGAACGACCGAGATGATGGAGCCGAGTTAGGTGGGTTTTGTGTCAAAATGGAAGGGTGTTGGGCTGCATCACACACGAGGCCTTCTCGGTCCCTCGGTTAACCGTTGGAGTATCAAACGAAGTCCAAATGGTACGAAACTTGACAGGCGGTCTACCGGTAGTAAACCAAGGCCGCTTGACAAGTCTCGGTCCAATCTGGAAATGTTTAATCCCCACACAAGAAAGAAAGGTAGAAATGATCACCAGAGGAGAACGAAGCGCCGGAATGCAAAACGGACAACGGGGAAAAAGCTCGGATGCATGAGACGAACACGTATGCAAATGAAATGCGCATGATGACATGATATGAGATGCATGACACGCAAGCAATGACAACGCAACAACAGCGAATAACTGCACGACACCTGGCACATCGGTCTCGGGGCGTTACACATGATTGCTGCGGCATCTCGCTTGGCAGCTATTCCGATGGAGGGTGACTCACTGGCGGTGGTTGAAACGCGACGAGCCAGGTATCTTCTTCAAACCGCTATTGTGCAGCAGCAGGCTTATTCCTACAGCCGAGACAGGATACATTCAACCCCCCGTCCGAGCAAGAGCTAGAGCAGGCACACTAATGAACCAGCTGTGTGAAGCAGTGCGCGGCACCGTGATGCCCCTCGAGGGCCTAATCTGGTGTGCGGCGGTATGAATGCTCAGGATGTGGTGAACAACGACAGAGCGTGACGGGAGGCAGAGTTAGCAGCACAATTGGCAGCATAGTATGCGAATCAACCCACTCCGGTTCAACCAGTGGCATCAGTTGAACGTGGATTGGCTTTTAGCTCTTAGGGGGTGCCGTGCCTCACCCCAGCTCCGCGTAATGTGCGACTACCCAAGGATTTCAAGGGTCCGCGTAAAGTGCCTAATTATACTGCCGATCAACCCCCCGAGGCGTGGGTTGAAAGTTATGAGATGGCAATGGGGATGCTAGATGTAGATGAAGCGGCATGTGCAAAATACTTCACCATGATGTTGGACGGAACGGCTCGCACCTGGCTAAAAAGTTTGCCTATTAACTCGATCAGTTCATGGGATGAGTTGAAGGCCCGGTTTATCGCAAACTTCAAGGATACGTGCAAACAACCCATGTCGATTGTGGATCTGGCTGCTTGTGTCCAAGGAGAGAATGATTCAACAACACATTGGGTACGCCGGGTTTCGGAAATCCTGCACTCGTCGGACCGCATCAAGGCTGACTCGGCAATTATAACGTTGGAGGGCAATTGCCGGTTTAAGTCGTTGAAGATGAAGTTGGGACGGCTCAAGCGTCATTGCAATGATATGGGAACGCTCATGGCAGCTCTGGTTAAGTATGTCGATTCTGATAATACCAAGGATCCCGAGTTTGACGAAGAGAAGCCAGAGAAGGGAAAGAAGAATGTCGGCGCAAAAGGACAGGATAACCGGACTGGCCATGGGAATAACGGTAAGTGCAAGGCAGACAACAATTCTGATTTTGTGGCTAACACCAATGTTCAGGGCAATAATCAGCGCCGTAAGGGTAAACCGCCCCCGCGGGGCGAAGGATCAGGGATGAATTTGGAGCGTCTATTGAACCAGCCTTGTCCAAAGCACGGGACACAAGAAAAACTGGCTACACATTTATGGAAAGTTTGCTTCATTACGCGAGAGTTTAAAAATTCAGATCTCTTCCGGTATGATCATGGACCGATCGGCGGTTCAGGACCCGGGGTTTCACGGGCCGGGTTACGGTGGAGGTAATTTCGGTTTAGGTTTTCAGGGTAACCAAGGTGGAAAGGGCAATCAAGGCAATTAGAGCAACCAAGGTGGTTATAATCAACAGGGGAATCAGCAACAACAGCAATCGGGTTACCAAAGCAACCCGAAGCAGTTAAATGGTGGACAGTATCATGTCTTCATCACCTGTCTGTGCAAACGCCATAAAAGGGCAGTAAACTCTGTTGAACCGGCGGTTCCCCGTTATCTGCGCTGGTCTGAACAGCCTATTGTTTGGAGTCGGGAGGATCATCCACCCCGGGTTGATAATCCTAGCCATCTAGCTTTGGTGGTCGCACCACAGGTTGGAGGTTATAATCTCCCCAAAGTACTCATGGATGGAGGGAGCAGTATCAATATCTTGTATTATGAAACCTTCCGGCGTATGGGGTTAACAGATAAGAATCTTAAACCGTCAAACACCGTTTTTCACGGTGTGGTACCTGGCAAATCAGCTTACCCGGTCGGTAAGATAGCTCTAGAGGTGGTTTTTGGAGACGATCATGATTCAAGGTCCGAGACATTGACCTTTGAAGTGGTTAAGATCAGAAGTCCATACCATGCCCTGTTTGGACGGCCGGTTTATGCTAAATTCATGGCAAAATCGTGTTATGTTTATCTGCAGCTCAAGATGCCGGGTTATAAGGGGACCATCACGGTTCATGGTAGCCGCAAGATTGCTCTGGAGTGCGAGGAAGGTGATGCGGCTTATGCTGAATCAGTTTGCGCGACGGAGGAGTTGAAGTTCTATAAAGACAATGTTGATCCGACAGATATGACTTCTCTGAAGAAGCCCACTACAGAGCATGATCCGACATTGAAGTTTAAATTGGCTGATGAGACTAAATTGGTTGTCCTGGCGATTCATCCAAGTAGTTCAGCATCAGCGTCAACTTGGATCCGAAATAGGAAAGCATGCTCATCGAGTTCATCCGTGAGAACTGGGACATCTTTGCATGGAAACCATCTGACATGCCAGGTGTACCGAGGGAACTCGCTGAGCATACTCTTAATATTGATCCGAAGTTCAAACCGGTCAAACAATTTCTTCGCCGTTTTAATAAAGAGAGCCGCAAGGCCATTGGTGAAGAAGTAGCCCGGCTATTGGCGGCAGGGTTTATAGTGGAGGTGTTTCACCCTGAGTGGTTGGCTAATCCGGTGCTGGTACTTAAGAAAAACGGCACTTGGCGTATGTGTGTGGACTACACAGACTTGAACAAAGCTTGCCCAGCTGATCCCTTTGCCCTCCCTCATATTGATCAAATCATTGATGCTACGGCAGGTTGTGAGCGTTTGAGTTTCCTGGATGCGTATTCGGGTTACCATCAGATCAAAATGGCAGTTAAGGACCAGGAGAAGACAACTTTTATAACTCCTTTTGGAGCCTTCTGTTATGTATCTATGCCTTTTGGGCTCAAGAGTGCTCAGGCGACTTATCAACGGTGTGTGCAGAATTGCCTCCATAATCAGATTGGGCGTAATGTTCATGCTTATGTGGATGATATCGTGGTGAAATCCAGAAAAGAAGAGACACTCATAACTGATTTGCAGGAAACTTTTGATAACCTGAGGGTTTATAAGATGATGCTCAATCCGGCTAAGTGTGTTTTTGGTGTACCGGCTGGCAAGCTCTTGGGTTTTCTGGTGTCCAACAGGGGCATTGAGGCTAACCTAGAAAAGATCAAGGCTATCACATCCCTGGCTAAACCGGCGTGTATTAATGACATTCAAAGATTGGCGGGTCGGATTGCAGCACTGAGCCGGTTTATCAGCCGGTTGGGAGAGAAGGCGATCCTGCTTTATCAGATGATGAAGAAAACAGACAATTTTGTTTGGAGTGATGCTGCTGATGCGGCGTTTGAGGATTTGAAGAAGCAGTTGGCCGAGCCGCCCGTCCTTGCTACCCCCATTGATAAAGAACCATTGCTTTTATATGTGGATGCTAATGCCCGAGCTGTCAGCGTGGCTATCGTGGTGGAGCGCAAGGAGGCTGGTAAGGTATATCCGGTTCGACGACCGATTTACTATTATCAGTGAGGTGCTTATAGATTCCAAACAGAGATACCCCCAGTGGCAGAAGCTGGTGTATGGAGTGTTTATGGCGAGCCGAAAGCTCAAGCAATACTTTCAAGGCCATCCCATCACTATGGTTAGTTCTGCTCCATTGGGGGACATCATTCAAAACAAGGAGGCAATTGGCCGGGTTGCTAAGTGGGCTATTTAGCTTGGGCCTCACGGATTGAAATACATGCCTCGCACTGCTATCAAGTCCCAAGTGCTCGTAGACTTCATCAACGACTGGATGGAGTTACAGGTACCGGAGGATAAACCGGATAACACATACTGGACTATTCACTTTGATGGATCCAGACAATTGGAAGGCTCGGGGGCCGGAGTTATCCTTACTTCCCCTCGAGGTGACAAATTTTGTTATGTTCTCCGCTTAATGTTTCCCTGTACTAACAATGCAGCTGAGTATGAGGCTTTGCTCCATGGTCTGCGGATGGCTAAGGAGATGAACTTAATCAGGGTACATTGCTTTGGTGACTCCGATTTAGTGGCTCAGCAAGTATCCGGTATGTGGGACTCCAAGGACCCACTCATGGCGGCTTATCGGCGAGAGGTGGACGTTATTGCTGGTCATTTCAAAGGTTATCAAGTCGAGCACATTGATCGGCGCAAAAACAAAGCAGCAGATGCTTTAAGCCGGCTTGGGTCCCAGCATAAACCGGTGCCGCCTAATGTTTTTCTGGATGTTTTGCATAATCCGTCAGTCAAGGTACCAACGGAGGAGGATCTGGCGATTCCTGATCCGGAGACTCAACTGGTGGCAGTTCTTCATGCTATCCCAGATTGGACGTTGCCGTACCTGGCGTACATGAATCGGGGCGAGTTACCAGAAGATGAAGTTTTAGCCAAACAGATAATCTGACATTCTAAGTCCATGGCTATTGTCAATGGCGAGTTGCACCACTGCAGTGTCTGAGGGGTGTTTCAACGTCGTGTTTCTTCTGAGGAAGGTTGTGAGATCTTGCGTGAAATCCACAAAGGTGATGTGGTCATCATGCCGGTTCAAAATCCTTGGTGGCTAAGGCTTTCCAGCACGGTTTTTACTAGTTAACAGCTCATGCTGATGCGGAAGATCTGGTCCGAAGGTGTGATGGCTGTCAGAAGTTTGCACGTCGAGCTCATGTTCCGGCTCAGGAGTTGAGGATGATTCCAATTACCTAGCCGTTTGCAACTTGGGGGCTGGATATGGTTGGGTCTTTTAAGAGATCCAAGGATAAGAAACCCACCTCCTAGTGGCGGTTGATAAATTCACCAAGTGGGTGGAGGCAGAGCCAGTGAGCAAGTGTGATGCGGCCACGGTGGTTCAGTTCATGAAAAAGGTGATCCTGCGGTTTGGCTTTCCACACAGCATTATAATAGATAATGGCACGAATCTCTCCAAGGGAGCTATGGAAGAGTTCTGTCAACGTGAGCACATCTGACTTGATGTGTCGTCGGTAGCCAACCCCCAATCTAATGGTCAAGTGGAGAGAGCTAATTAGGAAATCTTAAAGGGTATCAAGCCCCGGCTTATGGTCCCTTTGAAGCGGATGACGGGTTGTTGGGTGGACGAGTTACCTTCCGTTCTATGGAGTATTAACACCACCCCCAATAGATCTACGGGTTACACACCCTTCTTCATGGTCTATGGAGCAGAAGCAGTTCTCCCAAGTGATATATGTCATGACTCGCCCCGAGTGGCAGCTTATGTTGAAGCGGATAATGAAAGAGCACGCTGGGATGCCTTGGACCTGTTGGATGAACAACGAGATATTGTGGCAGCTCGCTCGGCGATTTATCAGCAAGACCTGCGGCGTTATCATAGCTGCCGGGTTAAAACCAGGACTTTCCAAGAAGGCAACTTGGTGCTCCGGCTTATCCAGGATCAGAGTGACATGCATAAGTTATCTCCACCTTGGGAAGGACCCTTTGTGGTCAGCAAGAATTTGAACAACGGGTCATACTACCTCATCGATGTTCGAGAGCACAAAGACTCACGCAAATCAGAGGAGGAGACTCATCGGCTGTGGAATATAGCTCATCTTCGGCCTTACTACACCTGAGCCATAGGCTCCCATTATGTACATATTTTGACAATGTATATATTATAATCAATATAATAAACCGGCATCCTTGCTACAAGCAGGGCCTCTGCCGTTTCTTTCAATATTTCTTGGTTACAAGGGGGCTTATGCTTATACAGTGACGTCCTATTTGTTCATTAAACCGGCTATCATGCCACAACAAACTTGGGAGCTTCACACCCAAGGGGCCAAAGAGAGTTTTGTTGCTAAGAACAACTCAAACATAGGCACCCATTGAGCACAGCTCACAAAGTTACTTGGGGGCTCTTTGTGCAAAGCAACAAAGAGTTTGAAAGGACCCTTGTAATAGGCTATCAAGCCACGGCTTGGAAGCCTGGTGTATTCACCTAAAACCCCGGGTTAACCTTCCTTCATCAAGTAAGCCACTCCTGTCCAGGTAATCCTGGTATGACCCGCCGAATGTTTGACAAGTCAATCTTATACAGACCCTGAACTTGTCAAAGTTAAACCGACGATTGGTTAATTGGAGGCCCATCTTAGAAGGCTTTGTCAAATTGTTCAACTCAGCGGCCTGGCGGCCCATGAAAAGCCTCGAATTTGGGCCTGGCAGCCCTTGAAAAGCATCGACTCTAAATTTTTATTTGATTTTATTTTTGCAAAGTTTTCTCTCTTTTGATAAGGTTTTAAGGTAAACCGGCGTCCATTGACCCGGCCTGACTATAAGTCATTTTATCAGTCCGGTATTTCTTAACCCGGCACAAGTTTTCAACTATCAGTTATTGCTACAAACTCAATTGTAAACTGGAGTTCTCTTAGCCCGGTATGGCATTGACTATAAGTCGCCAGGATGATCATCCAGTGTTTACCATAACCCGACATGGTTTATTATGCACCAGCACAACATGGTGGAGTTATCAACACTCAAGATTTGGGTTGTCACCCTTACTATGCAAGTTGATAAACCAACGATGTGATTCAATATCACAGGTATGATATATTTCATATTTCATTGCCTTACAACCTTGGTTATAAAAACTCTGGTTCTGTATTGGGTATCATAACCCGTCCGGTGGTAAACTGCCAGGGCACATTTAAGTTTCTCAAATGCAGAAAAGCAGGATTTTATGAAAATACTCAGGCACATGAGCAAGCATAGCAACAATTATGACGGATTACACAGTGTCATGTAGTAGTTCATGATGGCAGAAGATCAAAGTATTTCAACTAGCCTATTACAAGGTGCTTTGATGCCCAAAAGAATAATTGTTTGTTGCCCAGAACGCAATCTGCAGAAATAAAGTCGGCTGCCGGATTATGATTCGTCACCAGGTTGACGTGAAGTTTATGGATCATCTTGCATTGGTTCAACCTCCTCCTCCCCACCCAGTGGCTGGAAGTCAATGGTGGCCCAATCAATCCCGGTTAAAGCTTGGAAGACAGCTTCGTTGCTTATAAGATTGGACGGTTCAACGTCAGGGGCATAAGTGTGTTTACGGATTGGCGGGATAAGATTCTGCACTTCTTTCACAGATGCATCAACCCGTTTGTTGTATGCATCGTAGTTGGACCGGTGGACAGACAAGTCAACTTCTTCGGCCAATTTGCTTGCAAGCAGGCGCATCTCCTTTGTCAAGGCTTTGAGAGCTTCACTATCAAATTCTGACCCGTCTTCTTGTTGGCTAGGATAGCCCTTTCCGATATCTTCCAGATCAAGATCAGCTATCCAAGCTTTGGCCCGAGTTAGTGCTGATAGAGCACCAGCCCTTGCAGCAGATCGCTTTACCTCTTCTATCTCGGCAGGTGTCATAGATAATTTGGCCAATGTATCCTTGATCAAGGTTGGCGGCGGTTTATTGTATGAGGCTGCGCAGATGACTCGTTGAGCACCGGTATACAGTTGTTCTATCAAAGTATAGGCTGCTTTCAACTTTTTACGCATGTCTGAGCCCAGATGAGCAACACGACTACCTGCAACGGTTGAAGAACTTGCTGTTAAACCGGCAGAGTCAAAGATGTTTAAGAACGGCTCTTACAAAGAGTACTTACCGAATATAGCAGAGGTCATAGCATTGACCTAACGCTTTAAACCAGTTAGCTCTTCTGCCATCGGTTTAAGAGCGGCTTCAGCATCCTCAGCCCGTTTTACCAGAGCAGCCCTTTCAGTTTCCCATTCTGCCCGCTCACTTTTCAAGCCATCCTTTAATTGCTCCATGGCAGTTAAAGCGCCTTTCAATTCATCTTTGGCTTTGGAGGTTTCTGCTTGCTGGGACTTGATATTTGCTTGAAGATCGGCAATTTGGGAATCTTTGTTGCTCAAGTTAGCCTGCAGAAGACGGATAATAAAGTTGTTACTATTTTCTAAAAAAGTCCCAAGCACATAACAAGTTATACACTTGGCACTTGGGGGCTAATGCGGATTGCTTTTCTTTAACTGATATTTTAAGTCCCAAGGCTCAATACAAGTATTAATCTTGGCACTTGGGGCCTAATGCTTAATTGATCTGATAAACCGGACGTGAAGGAATTCAACAAAGATAAGCTTTGCAACAAAAAGTCCCGGTTCATCTTGAAGAGATAAACCGGCCCTTGGGGGCTACACAGTTGAAGTCTTTTTTTATCAGAAGTCCCGGTTCATCTTGAAGAGATAAACCAGCCCTTGGGGGCTACACAGTGGAAGTCTTTTTTATCAAAAGTCCCGGTTCATCTTGAAGAGATAAACCGGCCCTTGGGGGCTACAAAGGAGTTGATATAAAGCACAAAGAAAAATTTATAAAGTGTTTTGAATAGAAGTTACCTCATAGCGCTCCTTCATCTAATTGACTAAACTGGCCTCATAATCACGACTTGTATATAGGCGGTTTAGATATCCAGAGTGAAGTTCCTGAGCATTGAGATGAGCACAGCTTGACAAATCAGTCTTCCATTTGCCTTTCTCCACAGCAGCAGATTCCGCTTTGGCACTATGCTTTGACAAAGCGACATGGTTGCCAGGAGAAGTGTGGCCAAAACCGGTAATCACCACATTATCGGTCTTGCCATCAACAATTTCATCTGTGTTGGACGGTTTAGTAGCGGCTCTTGCTGGGCTTGGAGGATTAGCAGTTGGACTTGGTGGACTGGCAGCTGGGCTTAGAGGATCAGCACGAGGACTAGCCGGGTTAACTTCTGGCGAATCAACATAGGTGTCCTGACCTTGTGGCATAGGATCATCCAGAGCAATATCAGTATCTCCATCAGCAGCTTCTGAGGTACTCTCCGGTTCAAAAGACGGATTCTCTTCTGTGGGAGTACTCAGTTTGGCTTTTTTGCTGAGTCGGGCTTTGGCGCTGCAAGTAACAAACAGAGGTTAATATGGTAAACCGGTGCAAGAAAGCAAAACTAAAATTACCATGCTTACCCAGGGACGGTCTTGAGGGGAGGTATCTGTGTGGTTGATTAGTTGCCAGAGGATGAATTGGAAGTGCCCTGATAATTGGAATCAGACAGATTAAGAGGGTATCAGAAGTAACCCGCTTTGGGATAAGATTTGTTAGAAGTACAAGAGACCTCTGCACGGCGCTTTTGAACTGGTGTGTCTGGTAAACCGGAGGAGGTGACTTGTTGGCCACTGTGCTGGGTTGTGCGACGAGCTTCAGGGTACTGTGTCTTCAAAGAAAAGTGTGGATCCAAATGAGTAAGAGGATGTGAACATTTCACTTTTCGGACTGCGCGACGGAGTTTTCATACTGGCACAAGATCTGAATTGGAGGAAAGGGAGATTACCTCTATGTGGTCAGCACGGTTGGCTTCCGCATCATCCTGATAATGATCATTGTCAATAAAATGCATGAAAAATGAACCAAGGGAGTCAAGTTCTACCTCTGGTTCCGAGTCATCAACATCTTCGGGCGAATCAGAGGTCTCGGCGGTTTTCTTCTTTGCTGGCCTCTTTGTGGCCTTGCTCTTAGCACGAGGAGCTCTCACCGGTTTGTCTTGTGGTTTCACCGGTTTGTCTTGAGTTTTCCTCTTCCAGAATGGATCTTTGTCTTGTAAGGATAAACAGAAGGCTATCAGAAAGTGTTAAAAGGGGGACGGATTAAAAAGCAGAAAGATAAATTCTTATAGCTGGCAGTTTGTTAGAGGCATAAAAGGGACGCAGCCCGGTCTTGCTGCACTCAGATATCGGTTCATCTAGCATCTTTTTGACAGACACAGTGATCTCATCATCAGTCATCTGTATTTCAGTGTGCCGTTGAGGATCCTTGACATCCCTAGTATATTCGTACATTAATCTGGTGTGATGGCTTAAGGGTAAGATACCCCATGAAACCCAACAACGGACAAGGTCAATACCGGTTAAACCGTTTGCCATAAGAGCCCGGAGCTTAGAAAGATGTGGTGCATATGTTGATCGTTCTCTGGCAGTAAGCCGTTGAGGCAGTGGATGTTCATTGTTGAGCCGGTAAGCATGATAACCCGGCAGAGGATTTTCATCATCAGGAGCAGTGTTCCGGCAGTAGAACCACGTCTGATTCCAATCCTTGGGGTGGCTGTGATGTTTGGCATGAGGAAAATTGACTTCTTTCCTTTTTTGAATCGACACCCCACCAAGTTCACATGGGGGAAATGACATGGCGGTTTACAAGGATCATAGGAAGATGTTCAAAGAATTTTTTCTAAGTATTGAAGATTGACATGAACAGGTTCAAATCAATCTGGGGCCTAATGGTGGGGATATAACTACTGAGTGTAAACCGCCCAGGAGGGGCCGGTTTAGGCTCATCCGTATTGAAGCCCATGAAGACAAGGAGTATGGCGCTCTACCATTGAAGCTTAGAGCCCAGGGCCCAAAGGCGGTTTAGAGCCCATAAACGTAAACCAGCATGACATGTATAAACTTGTGTTGTAAGTTAGGAAAGGTAGAAACCGAGCCAGACACTTGTATGAGTCGGCCTCGGTGTTCTGTAAATCACCGGGCATCAACCTGTGTATATAAAGGGACGACCCGGTGGCAGTTTAGGAACAAGAAACAACAACTCGAGAGATAGGTAAAGCGGATTCGCTCCCTGCTCATCGAGACCCCATCAATCCCATAACAACTGGATCGTAGGCTTTTACCTTCACCGCAAGGGGCCGAACCAGTATAAACTTCCCATGTCCTTTGTCCCGGTTTAACCCCTTTTTGCTAACCTAGTTGTGAAGGCTCCACGACTAAGTCCTCCTGCTAGGACATCTGACATGTTAATTCCACGACAAACCGGATATTAACAAATTCCCATCTGCCACATAACCGCGGGCACGTCTCTCGAAAGTTTATACCCTACAGGGGTGTCCCAACTTAGCCCATCACAAGCTCTCATGGTCAACGAAAGATATTCCTTCTCCCAGGAAGACCCGATCAGTCTCGGAATCCCGGTTTACAAGACATTTCGACAATGGTAAAACAAGACCAGCAAAGCCGCCCGAATGTGCCAACAAATCCCGATAGGAGCTGCACATATCTCATTCTCAGGGCACATCAGATAAGTCAAGCTACGAGTAAAACCAACCCTCAAGTTTCCCCGAGGTGGCTCCGCATGTTGCTTGGTTCGGACCAACACTCGA